>NW_023425573.1:79644204-80237350 GCF_014108245.1 Pipistrellus kuhlii
ATATCGTGAGTAAATTTAATATTCAATAATGTAAATATATAAGTACAAAACCAAATATAGCCCATGCCCAAGCCATAAGTATCTTCCCAAAATGTATACACACCTTGCATAATTATAAAGGCAGTGTTTATTAAAATACATTTCATTTTCAAAATTGAGCTGTCAGTTGTTAAAGTGTGTATGCATTTCTGGGGACACCCTGTATATATGCACTCATACCAAAAAAGTAGGCATTAACTTTATTAAAATTAAGAACATATGATAAAAAGCAATCATTAAGCCCTAGACAGTTTGGCTCAGTAGATAGAGCATCAGCCTGCGGACTGAAGCATCCCAGGTTCGATTCTGGTTAAGGGCACATGCCTGGGTAGTGGGTTTCATCCCAGGAGGGGACATACAGGAGGCAGCCAATCAATGGTTCTCTCACATCATTGATGTTTCTGTTTCTCTTTTCCTCTCTGAAATCAATAAAGATATATTAAAAATAATAATAACCATTAAGATTGTGAAAAACAAAGCCATAAACTGGGCAGCCACAGATGGTTTCACTAAATATATTTGCATGTATAATGAAAATATATCTATGATAATTATTAATATTTTGTAAATAGAATATAAAAATAGCTTGTGTTATTAAAAAAGCAGACAAACAAGTTAAAAATGAGTAAAAAGTTGCAAACATCTTTAAAAAGAGAAAGTCACAATAGTGAAAGCGGAGAGGTGTTTGGTCTCCGCTGCCATCAGGGACATGCTGGAGCAGGCTCCTCTGGAGGAGGCAGAGAGCTGTGCCCTGGGGGCCCAGCATGTGGGGCAGAGTTCTGCGGAAACTCCCTGGTGGGTCTCCTGGGACTGAGCCGTTCTGCTGTGTGTGTCCCCGCAGTAAGGGGACAATGCTGCCACACAACACCGTGCTTCCCCGAAAATAAGACCTACGTACAGGTTTCCTTCTGAGTGAAATATAAGGCATCCCCCGAAAATAAGGCCTCCCTAGGCTAGACATGAGAGATTTGGTCCACTGATTCTGAAAGAAATGGAGTCACAAGAAATCCACCAGGAAATTCAGGAATTGGAGTGTTATGATGATGTTCCAGAAGATGATGACATGATTGTCATTGAATAAATGAGTAAATTCTTGATACTGTAGGATTCACAGTTTGTCTGGTTTGTGTTGACAACTACCGTACTACCGTACCGTATACAGGTAATAAATTTCCTTTATTTTCATTTAACAATAAATGTGTTCCATATTCTTCATGGAAAAATAAGACATCCCCTGAAAATAAGACCTAGCGCATCTTTGGGAGCAAAAATTAATATCGATATAAGACACTGTCTTATTTTTGGGGAAACAGGGTAGGTACACGGATAATAGCACTATTCAGAATACCCCAAACTTGGAGCTTTATTCATAAACACTAGAATAAATAAAAAATAGTGTGTAGCCGAATTCGGTATGGTTCACTGGATAGAGCGTCGGCCTGTGGACTGAAAGGTCCCAGGTTCAATTCGGGTCAAGGGCATGTGCCTTAGTTGCAGGCACATCCTCAATAGGGAGTGTGCAGGAGGCAGTTTCTTTCTCATCAATGTTTCTAACTCTAACCCTCTCCCTTTCTCTCTGTAAAAAATCAATAAAATATATTTAAAAAATAGCATGTAATCAGTGATTTCAGAGAGTAATGGAGAGACATAGAAACATCATTGCTGCAATTTTCACTATCAGCAATGAAAATAAAATAAATGATTGCTGCAAAAAAGACATAAATGGATAACACAAATATAGAGTTGAGCAAAAGAAGCTAGAAATAAAAGAGTGTGTCCTGTAGGACTCCATTTATATATTAATAGACTCAGAAAAAGCAAAATTAACCTCAGGGAGTAGTCAGACAGTGGCTAACTTAGATGAGGGCAAAGGTTGGGGAGGGGCTTGTGGCCCTGGTGCTGCCTTTCCACAGCCGTGAGCATTGCCTCCCCTTCCTCCCTGTCTGACACATTTTCTCCTGCACTCTGCTTTCTGCCCGGCTCCTGCAAAATCACTTCTCTTCTGTTTTCTTCCCCTCAGTGTAGCTTGTTCTGTTTTCTAAGGGGTCATATATAAATTAGTGCTAAGGTGTATTTTGTAGTTGACCAGTCTATGTTCTCAGGTAAAGTGTGCACCCATTTAGTATTTAGATCTTTATATCGCTTTCTATTTTTGGAGATTATATATATATATCCTATAAATATATATACAAAATTCATGCACATTAAAAGGGAATTAATTAGAGGAAACATTTTAATATTGCTATTTGCCCTTTATAATAGAAGTATCAGAGATGAAGAAAATTAGTAAAATGTATATGAAAAGCTCCCTCTTGTCAGAGTCTGGGTACACTTTGGGACACAGAGTCAAGGCCCCCCCCATCCACATGCACCTCGACATCACGTGAGACCCAGCCCCAGGCCAGGCCAGCCCTACCCTCATCAAGCCCAGCCAGGTAGGGGGTGTGGCCTCTGGTCCCCCAGCCCTAACACTGGGGTGGGGGTTGTAGCCTCAGGTCCCTTGGGACAGTTTCAGGTCCTCGGCACCCAGCGCTAGAGTGTGAGGGTGCCAAGGTGCGAGGATGTGATGATCATTTGCATATTAGCCCTTTATTATGTAGGATATCATTATTTTTATTTTTATTTTTTTATTTTTTTAAATATATTTTTTATTGATTTTATACAGAGAGGAAGGGAGGGAGATAGAGAGTTAGAAACATCGATGAGAGAGAGTCATCGATCAGCTGCCTCTTGCACACCCCCTACTGGGGATATGCCCGCAACCAAGGTACATGCCCCTGACCGGAATCGAACCCAGGACCCTTCAGTCCCCAAGCTGACGCTCTATCCATTGAGCCAAATCGGTCCCGGCAGGATATCATTATTTTTAAATAACAGTTCCACTTATATACCAATTTGCTATTCTTTGCTGAGTACTTTCTTTGTGTGTGTGCACCCATTTTCTTTATTTTCTACTTTCTCTTTCACTTTTATTACTTCCTCTATGATTTTATTTTTAAATATTTAGTTGTTTTCATTAATCTTCCTAATCTCAATTTAGACTTTTATTAAAAACTATTATCTCTTCAACATCTTGAATTCAGACTTCAGTTCTCAGATGATTTATCTTTCTCTTCAGTTTTTCTTGTTTTATTTTACATTTCCCTTTTATATGTTCAGTTGTATTCTGAGTTTTTAAATTTATAAATTTTGACAGTCTTTAGTATTTTTAATTGTCTAATGACATTTAATTCATTTTTATTATGTTTTTGTCTTGTGGTTGATACTTAGGGGTAGTATGTTAATTAATGAAAATATGTGTACTTTCTTTCTTCTTAGCAGAGATTAATTATGGATTTTTCCTTTTATGTTTGTCTTTCCATAGATGTTTTATATTTTCTGAACTAGTAGCATCTGATGTATTTATGGGAAATGGTAAAACTATGACTTGGCTTATTATTTTCCTAGCTATAATTCATAGTCTCTGTTGAAAGCATGAAGTGGCGTTTATTTAATGAAAATTAAATTCATTTTCTCTTTTAGGAGAGCTAAAGGGCTTTGTGATTTTTTATGCCATTTTTAACAGTTCCATTTTCTCAAAATATATTTTTATTGATTTCTGAGAGGAATGGAGAGAGAGATAGAAACACAATGATAAGAGAATCATGGCTCAGCTGCCTCCTACATGCCCCACACTGGGGATGGAGCCTGCAAGCCGGGCATGTATCCTGACCGGGAATCGAATCATGACCTCCTGGTTCATAAGTACACACTCAACCACTGAGCCATGCCAGCGGGACAGCATGAGATGTACTGATCCTTTTCTGGTGTCACGAGGTCTCACCACCTTAAAGCGTTCTGTACTGTTTTTCTGACACAAACCATGTCAGTTTGAACAAGCAACACAGAATGTGCTCAGGCATCAAAGAACCTTCCAGTTGGGTGTGTGCTGTGTGTAGTGTGTCATGATGGTGTCTACAACCAACTCGTCCTTCCCCTTCAGTACCATTCATATACAAGACAAATCTCATTCTATTAACCACCTAATCTGTACTCTCAGATTATTGATATTTGTATTACTTCTGAAAATAAGCTGTTCAATAGTACAATTTTTCTAATATTGTGGCATCTGTGGTTTTTTATTGATTAATTAGAAATATGTAATTGCTTAATAAATTTCTTTTGTATTTATTGCACATATTTGTACAAGAGTATTTATTATTAAATTATGATATAAAATTTTGTTGAATTAAGTATTTGTTGTGTGTGTGCATAGATAGATGACAGATAGATGATAGATAGATAGATATAATTAAGACAATTAAAAATATTTGCCAGAATGGCACAGTTAGTAAATGGCAGAGTTAAAATTTGAACACAAGCTTTTTAGCATCAAAAACCTTTGGTCTAAGAGGTGCTATATATTCTTCTGATTAATGGGGGAAAAAGCTTCAGGATTTAAAAATGCTTTTAATGTGAAATGGGGCTTATCTTAATTTACTAAGTGTAAAATACATTTATTTTCCTTTTATTGCTGTCACTTGTAAACCCTTGCAATTTTAAATGGACTTCTTCTGACCTGTGAGCTCTTCTTCCAAGTAAAAAATCAATCTTAGTTGCCTCAGAGGTTTCATCATTATAATAAGGTCAATGGTACTGGCACATTCCACAGCGCGAAGAAAAAGAAAACAAACACACACGCACACAAATACAATTGTACAGATCTTGTAAATGAAACAGCTACGAAATTGCAAAATAAGAATAATAATTTTAATTTCTTTTGACTACTAAAATTTCAAAATGCAGGTGTTGATTGATACCTTTTCCTCTTTGTGAATTTATGTTTATAATAGAATAAATAATTGTATTTTTTCTGGTTTGATGTCATCAGCCTATCAGAAGAGGGGAACTACCGTAGCTACCTAGCATAGTACCCACACTGTTCCAGGTAAAACAACAGAATTTTAAAAAATTCAGACCTTACTTAGATTATCACCTGCTTTAATTGCTCCTGCCTTTTTGTCTTTGCTGTTTGAAGATGCTATTCAAAAACACTCTTATGAATAAATAATGTTCATGCCGCCCCGTGAACGGGCCAGAACCTACGCTCCCTCAGGCTGCAGCCTAGCGGCTGGTCACTGTCCCTCGCTGCTGGGGCCGGTTCCCTCCCTGTGCTCTGTCAGCCCGCATCCCCAGAGACTGCTTTTGCAATCATTCTTCTCTTGTGTCATCATTTAGATTCTGTCCTGAGGTTTGTGATGACATACTTCTAGCAGAGACAATGTTCATCCATGTTGCATGAACCTTTTCACAGCTGAAGGGGAGGGCACTAAAGAAGAAACCAGTACTAAATAGAGCTTTATACGTAGGTCCAGAAATCACACACTAGATGACCAGGTGGCCAAGCAATTCACAAAACACCAAACTTGGGGGTGAATACTACAAAAGTTAAAAGATAACACATTTAAATCTTAGAGCATTATAAAATAAGCATGGTTGGTATAAGGGAATAATAAAATAAAAAAAAAGAAAGAAAAGAACTGTATCATGGGAAAATAAAAGAATTTGCAAAATAGTAGAAGTTTGGGGAAAAACAATCTTTTAAAACTCAACGGCTTTGAGAAATCAGGGTGAAGGCTACAGCGGTATCTCTGTTTTACTTTTTGTAGCATCTTGCAACTTTAAATTTAAATAAGATGCTATAAAAAACCCAATGTGATAAAGATGTGACCTAGCAGTGCAGTAGTAACAGGCTGATCTCATTTATGGCAAATATCTTATAAACATCAATATCACTTTGGATGTCACAGGATTGTTGCAAGAAACAGATAGTATGCTTCAGATTGTTTACTTAACTAGAACTTTGCAAATGGTACAGGTCTTTTTTTAAATCTTGTTATTTATTTATTTTTTGTGTGTGTGTGTGTGAATCACTAGATAACTGTGAATCAAAGTTCATCTATATATCCTTCTATGGAAATTAGAAAACAGATATGTTGCCTCAAATTCTGTTTACTTGGTGGATGTTCTTTCATTATTATCTTTAAAAATTTTATTGATTGATTGATTTGAGGAGAGATGAAAAGAAAAATAAATATCCATTTGTTGTTCTTATTTATGCGTTAATTGATTTCTTCTTGTATGTTCCCTTATTAAGGATCAAACCCCAAACCTTGCATATTAGAACAACACTTCAACCAAACTGAGCTATTCTGCCAGGCCTCATTACTGTCTTTGAAGGCCATTAGGAGTGGTGTTGTAGAGATGCAGAGAATATAAACTCAACTGCTAACATATGACCAGGGCATCTGTAAGCCAAGCTCATATTATTATTTTCCCCATTAACTAGTGCATTAGTCAGATTTTTCTGTAATGAAATTACACAACAAGTAAACCTAGAATACACTAGGCTTGTATCAATAAGCATATTCCTCACTCAGAAAATGAATAATCTGGGTTGGTGGGGCTGGTTACAAAGTTGTGTTCACTTAGCAAAAATTCATTGATATTTATAATTACAACTAGGGGCCCGGTACACAAAATTTGTGCACTGGGGAGGGGTACTCAGGCCAGCCTGCCCCTCTCACATACTGGGAGCCCTCAGGGATGTCCTACTGATGGCTTAGGCTCACTTCCTGTTGGGAGCAGACATAAGCCACAGTCTGGCCTCCCTTTGCTGGAGGCGACCAGGCTGATCAGGGGAAGGCGCCAGCACCATCACCCCGCTGCTGCAGCCACTGCCAGTCACCACTGCCACCAAGGTGTTTTCATCAACAGACTCCAGTTCCTTCACCATGAAAAAAATGACAACTTTCTTTAGGCATTTTCAAGATGTATCTTCATAGGATATGATATTATTTACTTTATTTTTCTTTTTATCCTCACCCCCATAATTCAGATGTTGGTATGCTTGAAGTTGTCCCAGAAGTTCCTTACACTATTTTCATATTTTTGGATTCTTTTTTCTTTTCCAGTTTGGTGTTTTTTGCTTCTTCATATTTCAAATCTTTTACTTGATTCTTGGGATCCTCTTGTCTGCTGTTGAATCTCTGTATATTATTCTTTATTTTAATCAGTGTATTCTTAATTTGTTATTGGTCCATTTTCATATTCTTGAGGGTCTCACTAAATTTCTCAGATTTTTCTAGAAGATTCTTAAATAACCTTAAAGCTGTGGTTTTGATCTCTATATCCAGTATTTTGCTTTCATCCATTTATTTCATTTGTGACTTGTTTCTTTGTCTCCACATTTTGGCTGCTTCCGTGTGTTTTTTCTTTGTACTGGATAGCTGCTAAGTCTCCTTGAGTTGATAGAGTGGCCTTCTGTAGTAGGTGTCCTATAGGGCCCAATAACTCAGCCTCCCCAGTCACCTGAGGTGGATGCTCTTGGTGCACCCCTTTGTGGGCTGTTTGCACAGTCTTATGGTAGTTAACCCTTATCACTGTTGGTATCACTAGAAGGAATTGACATCCAGGTCAATTTGCTGTGAGGACCAGCTGTGTCTACACGGAAAGATCTATTGTGCAGGAGACACCCTTTTGGGGAAGAACTTGCTTCAGTGGAGCTTTGGTGCTCACTGAGTCTTCCCTTTGAGTGTGTCTCTTATGAATGTGAAGAGTTGTAATCCCATATGGTCTCACACTGACTATTGGATACACTGGCTCTTGGATCTCCAAAGTGGTGCAAGATCAGCCACTGTCTGTGGCCACACAGCAGGAGCTACAGAGATATTTGCAGATTCCTCCTCTTTGTATGGGGTTTGGAAGTGCCCAAACAAGGCCCAGCTGTGAAGCAAGGTTGGCTGCTACTGCCAGGCCTTGGGCCTTCTTTTGGAAGCTCTGGGGCTCTCTGATCCAGCTCCAGTTCCACAAGTTTTAGGTGGAGAAAAAACAGGCCATTCATATGCAAAAGCCAATGCACACAGCTTGGGTGGGATTGTAAATGGGAAGGGGCAGTGTCTCTTTGGGAATCACGAGGACCGAGCAAACAGCAATGGCTGATAGTCAGTCCTGTACTAGAGAGGTCCCTGGGTCTCCTCATCTCATGCCCTCCACTCCTCTGTGCTGGAACAATGATCAATGTGAACACCTCTAAGAGAAAGCCACCCTTGCATTGCTGTCCCTATATCAGACAGACCAGTTTCTCCCTGAAAGTGTCTGAGTCCCCCAGAGTCTCACCCAGAACTGGAGTTCAGAACAATTGGGAGCTTGTATCTCTCTCCCGATTAAAAGAGCAGCACATCCAAGTGCCAGCACTTTCTGTGCCTCCGCGCCTCTTACCAGCCTCAATGCTTTTCCTTCACCTCTCTAGTTGTGGAACTTCCACTGAGTTTTCCCACGGTTCTGGGTGGTAGTTGTTCTGCCTTTTAGCTGCAATTTTGATGTGGTTGTGAGAAGCAGCAAGTATAGGTGTTTACTTATGCCAGCATCTTGGTTCTCTTTATAAATGTCTAGTTTCTTAAGGGGTAATTGGAAAGAGTAAATCAGAATGTTTTTATGAGATTCAGCCAATACATATAAGTAACTAAAGAACTATAGAGTTAAAAGTTTGCATCCATGTATGTGAGGACTGCTAACCTGTCAGCTGCAGAATTATGGGCTCATCCTAGATTTAGAAGACCTAGGTTAAGACATAAATAAATGAGAATGCACTATTTGGAAGGAACTCAAATAAATTGCCCTTGAAGTCACTCACAATTCAACTAAAGGGGATGGAGTGACTTGGAATGTGAATGGAGAATTCTTCCGCAAACATGACCAGAGACCTTCACTTGATTGCATCATTGATCCAAAATCCATCAGATGATTCAGTGCAGCCTGACTCCTTGCTTTTGTGGAACATGGACATTTGCACTGTGAAGACTCCTTCTCCAATGGCCACAGGCCACTTAATTTCCCAATCACTTTGTAACTCCCAGCTTACACATTATTCTTAAAAGCAAAATTGACATTCCTCTGATGGCATGAATTTTAGAAACTTCTGCTGTGAAAAACCAAATGTGATGATTGTTCTTCTAGCTACATTTTTGTTCTAGACAAGTCATCAACATAGAGACACTCATTACTGCCTTATGAAATGTTTCCTTTTGAGTGTCTCAAAGCACAGAGGGGCATTTTAAATAGCCAAATGTCTTGAAAGACCAATTTTAAGGAGCATATAGGCAACGAAAGAGTGGAGGAAGGTCTATCTGGGGGACATAATGTGGATTAAAATTAAGTAGTTGGGAGAACTCCCATAGATGAACAAAAAGAAGCTACCATCAACCAGCAGCAGACTGTCAGGCACTGTTGTCCTATCCATATTCTCCCTGAGTCATTGAAAACTGTGCTCTTGTTTAGTCCTATTAGTGTCCCTGCAAGTGTTGGTGGTATTATCCTCATTTTACAGCTGAGAACACTGAATGCAGGAAGTTTAAAATGCTCCCTGAGATCATATAGAGCAGTGGTCGGCAAACTCATTAGTCAACAGAGCCAAATATCAACAGTACAATGATTGAAATTTCTTTTGAGAGCCAAATTTTTTAAACTTAAACTTCTTCTAACACCACTTCTTCAAAATAGACTCTCCCAGACTGTGATATTTTGTGGAAGAGCCACACTTAAGGGACCAAAGAGCCGCATTTGGCTCGCGAACTAGTTTGCCAACCATGGATATAGAGTATATATAACAGCACAATGATGTAAATTAAAACCTATCACCTTCAAAATCTGATTCATTTTTCCTAAAATAAGATCATGCAACACTTTCTTGATTAGAGCATCTTCAACAGTGCTCTTCAACATCTGCTCTGTCTCCCAGTGGCATGGGCATGCTTGGTGGTAGCCTTCCGAACTGCTCTGTGCCAAGTAATGTCTTACAGTTGGCATCTCCTGTGTACACCGCTCACAGTAAAGGAGTGAGCCCAGGAACATGCGGGGTGGTGAATGAAAACTATGTTAGGTTTAGAAATTCTTCAAGTATGGTCATGGCAATCTGGATGAATGACACAATGTTCATTCCTTCTTCATTCTGCCCCTTTCCGGGCCAACCTTTTTAATCTGGGTCAAAGACTGTTTATTTGAACCCTGCTCCTTATTTGATTAGCACTAACCTTGTAACTTTTTGTCACTAGTTAATCACAGGCATGACTACTGGACTCTGGGCACCCATTCTTTACTTGCTTTACAGAAGAGCAATGCAAACATAAGTAAATAAATAGAAAAATTCACTGACCAGAACTCATCCTTTTATTTCTCTTTTATTATTTTTTAATATATTTTATTGATTTTTTACAGAGGAAGAGAGAGGGATAGAGAGTTAGAAATACCGATGAGAGAAAATCATTGATCAGCTACTGGGGATGTGCCCGCAAACAAGGTGCATGCCCTTGACTGGAATCGAACCCAGGACCTTTCAATCTGCAGGCCAAAGTTCTATCCACTGAGCCAAACCGGTTTTGGCAGATCTCATCCTTTTATATGAGTACTAATGGGCTGGTGCACGATTCCTGCACATTGAAAGGAAATTGGGAGCCCGTGCCAGCATGCCCAGGGAATTTTCCTGAGCTGCTGGGAAGTCATGGTGTGTGTGTGTGTGTGTGTGTGTGTGTGTGTGTGTGTGTGGAGTGGGGTGGGGGGGTGGGGGAGATAGAGTCTGTCCTCCTCCCCGCAGCTTCCTAAAAAATCTTTTCCAAATGTACCTTCTGCGGCCAGGGTCGCACCTTGGGAGGGGGGAGTGGGGACAGTGTTCCCCAGTGAACACCTTGGGCCGTGCTGAACGCTTTCTGCTTTCCACCACTCAGAGCTGGAGAAGAGGTGCTCAGAGGTGAACAATACAAAGTTGGGAGTCTTGGAGGGAGGGGTGCTATCTCTCCCACATCCCCACCTTTCAGATCCATCTCTCTGACTTTTGCCCCCATTGTGAGTCGCCCCCTTGTGGCCATTTTTATATTGCTGCCTTCCTCTGTAGCTCTGGGGCAATAGGTAAGGGACAAGATTTTCTCTCTATATCCTTGGCAGAGTTCCAAGAGCTCATCCTGGTTATTCTGAGTGTCTGCTTTTAATCAGTTCTCTAGAGATTGTACCTGTAGGCTTATGGGGTGTGTGCCTCACGTCAGGTTCTGGCTGAGCTGTGGGTGTTCCCAGGACTGGTATCAGCATTGCAGGGTGGGGGTGGTGGGTATCCATCCACAGGAGCTGCCATCCGAGGGCCTACCCGCCCTCAGGAGCCACCGGGGATCTGTGGGGAACGTGGAGCCCAGAGGGAGCCAGCTTGCAGGCCAGGCCCAGGAAGGGTGTGATGGCAGCTGGTTGTGGTAGGAAGGAAGGAGGGATCAAGGTCCCTGGTAAGGCATGTTCTTAATATTTCAGTTCCACATCCAAAGGAACACTGTATCTAAGGGGTGGAACATGGCCCTGAAGCCTGAGAGGGAGTTCCAGGGGGCAGCGTTACTGCCTTTGTTCGCAGTAGATTGTACCTGCAGGGCATAGGGTGTGGTTTTTCCAAGCAACCCCCGGCCCAAGTGTGGGGCTGCCTGGCGAAACAGGTCACCCAGCACCTGCTGGTGTCCCTCTGCCCACCAGAGCCGCCCAGCGCTCTGCCGGACCCAGAAACGGTATTGGGTGCCAGGTCCAGACCTTTCCAGGAAATGGGGCCTGGGCTGGGTGGGAGGCGGAAGTTGCGAAGGCTCACTCGCAGACACACGTGGGCGCTGATCGTTGGGCTGGACTTCTCCAGCACTGCTCTTGAGATGGGGCTGGCCTAGGCAGTAGTTTGTGAAGCGCCTCTGTGGGTTTTTGCTGAGCCCACATTGGATACCCACTGGATACGCAGCTGCACAGCACCTGCAGGTTCTGAAGGGAGAGCTCCAGGGCCAGTGACAGCTGATCTGTGGTCATTTCCACTACACCCCTACCATCCCCCTACCACCCCGCGATAGGACTGCAGTCTGTTGGCTGAAGATGACACCTGCCAGAGGCAGGAGAGGCTTTAGTGACTCTCCTGCTGTGGGAGTGCACTGACCATCAGGCTGCAGCTCCTGCATTGAAATCTACCCCCTGGTGGGCAGTGCAAGACTGGTCATTCAGTTGTTCAGGCATTACGGTCACTGGCTTTTTATATATATACTAGAGGCCCATTGCATGAAGATTCGTGCAATAGGCCTTCCTTCTCCTGGCTGCTGGCATCAGTTTTTCTCTGGCACCCGGGACCCAGGCCTTTGTTCTGGATGCCACTTTCTGTCTTCGCTCCAGGCAGAACCTTCAGTCTTCACTGCAGCCAGAGTCTTCACTCAGGTGGGAGCACCACTCCTGTAGCTCCCTCCACCTCCTGACCTCCCCCTCATAGTAGATGTCCCACCCTGCTCAGCCACTCTGCACCTGCATGCAAGCTGCCCAGAGGCCCGGAGCAGCTGTGGGGGAAGGGATGCTGCCATGTTTATTGGGTTAATTTGCATATTCAATCCTGATAGGCTGGTGGGTGTTGTGAAGTGATGGTCAATTTGCATATATATCTTTTATTAGTGTATACTAGAGGCCTAGGGCATTAAATTCATGCACAGGGGGTGGGGTCCCCTCAACCCAGCCTGCACCCTCTTCAATCTAGGACCCCTCAGGGGATGTCCAACTGCTAGTTTAGGCCCGATCAGTAAGTTGGACATCTCTCTCCACTAGCTCCTAAATGCTCACCTGCCTGCCTACCTGATTGCCCCTACAGCCCCTCCCAGTGGCCAGGTTGCCCTTAACTGTCCCCTCCCACTGGCTGCCTTTTAGTGTTCCCCTGCTGGTATGGTCACTCCCAACTGCTCCCCCTACCAGCCTGGTCACCCCATGTAGCCAGCTGTTCAGTTGTTTGGTGGTTCCTCACTAACTCCCCTGCCAGCCTTGTTGCCCCACACAGCCTGTGTTCAGTCATCTGTCCCATTGTTTTGGTCATGATGGCCCCTGGCTCTTTATATATTAGGATTGACAACTCTGGGAGGGAATAGACAATTCCAATTCATGCATCTGCTAATGGGTCTACACAGAAAGTCTACATTTCTTACTTGAGGACATTCAGTTATTCAGAAAAGTTCATATTTCAACAGAACTATAATCTAGGGACAACCTACATTAGCCTCATGTCAACATGCAAGAGTTCATTATTAAGCAGATTTTGAAAGGTTCACTAAATATTGCACTATGCAATGTATGGTCCCTGAGAGCAATTTCCAACCTGTCGTTTGGGAACTAGGACACATTTAAAAGGATTTAGGAGTAGACATTTTTCACTTAAGAAAATCTAATTCAGCATTTTACCCATTAAGGATATGAGAAATGTTTCTTTTCCAACTTCACTGCGTTTGATGGGGGAATCCTCCAGTAAAACATAAGCAATTTTACTGTAGTTATTACAGCAATATATGTATAAATGGGTGCTTTCTCATCCCCCAAACTCTTGCAACTATGAAAGTGCACAATCTATCATAGCCATTGTTTATAACACCCACATCCCAAGAACACGTTTCTTTTAGTGGAGTAACAGAAGCCAATGCCCATTAAGTACTTAGAGAGTGTCACGCTTTCACCAAGTACTTTACAATGATTTATGGTATTTAATCTTCACACCAAACAAAGGAAGTAGTTGCTATCACTATGTGTGCTATATAATCAGGAGAATTTTAAGAGGTTAAGAGATCTTTCCAAATATTCATAATTAATATGACCCAAGGCTTGGATTTAATCCAATATGTCCCACTCTAAAATTCATGTTGTTAATTCCTAAGTTATGATACCAAGGGGATAACCTTAATACTAACATTTTTGTGA
The DNA here is from genome assembly GCF_014108245.1 of Pipistrellus kuhlii. Classification (NCBI taxonomy): domain Eukaryota; kingdom Metazoa; phylum Chordata; class Mammalia; order Chiroptera; family Vespertilionidae; genus Pipistrellus; species Pipistrellus kuhlii. Next base: position 79,658,008 of record NW_023425573.1, read on the forward strand.
GCCAAATATAATTATAAATTTATATATATATGCTTTAAAAAAAATTGGAAACTTGAGATTCAACAACAAATGCATAGGTCAAGGATTTAGTCAAATGCTCAGTGAAGGGAATAGAAAAATTGTTAGAGCTTCTTCCAAGAACATTTCAGGAGGAACATGAGAATTACAGCATTAAATTTTAAAATAATAAAATTGGTTAATCTCATATAGGCAATAACATGTAACCCTTTCTTAAATATAAATATAAACTGGAAAAATGTGTAAGCTAATATAAAACTTCACAATAGTGAGCTCAAATCAAGTACAAATAATCCCTGATGTACAATGATTTGACTTAGGATTATTATTAATTTTTCCCCCTAACTGGTTTGGCTCAGTGGATAGTGCATCAGCCTGCGGACTGAAAGGTCCCAGATTCAATTCCAGTCAAGGGCATGGTTGCAGGCACATCCCCATTAGGGGGTGTGCAAGAGGCAGCTGATTCATGTTTCTCTCCCATCAATATTTCTAACTATCTATCCTTCTACCTTCCTCTCTGTAAAAAAGCAATTAAAAAAAATATATATAGCCAAAACCGGTGTGGCTCAGTGGATAGAGCATCGGCCTGTGGACTGAAGGGTCCCAGATTCAATTCTGGTCAAGGGTATGTACCTTGGTTGTGGGCACATCCCCAACAGGGTGTGTGCAGGAGGCAGCTAATTGATGTTTCTAACTCCCTCTCCCTCTCTCTTTCTCTCTGTGGAAAATAAATAAAATGTTAGAAAAAAATATTTTTTTTTAAAGAATTTTTTGACTTTATGATGGTATGAAAGCAATAGCATTTAGTAGAAACTGTACCTCAAGTTTTTTGAATTTTGATATTTTGCAGGCTGGCATTATGTGAAACCATCCTCACTGCTGAAGCTGGATGACAGCAGCAAGACGCAGCTCCCAATCAGGCATACCATCTGAGTGTTAGCAACTGATGCTCTCCAGCGTGTCATTGTATTAGATAATTTTGTAGGCTAATGCAAAATTTAAGGTAGATGAGGCCAAACTCTGATATTTAGTAGGTTAGGTGTATTAAATGCATTTTTTATTTATAATATTTTCAACTTCTGATTAGTTTATCAGGACATTAGCCCATGTAAGTCGAGGAGCATCTGTAGTAAATTACAAAATCATACCCAAGTTCATTCTCCTAGAAATAAACAATATTTTGTTGGGTCTGCTAATGAGTACTATCATCTGATATTTAAGAAATGTGTCTCTATCCATCACCAACTTATTTTCAAATTCGAGATAATTTTTCTTTAGAATTTTCAAAAGTAATGATAATATAATGTGTTTCTACTACATTCAAAGCTCTCCAAAAAGTATATTCTTTAATAAAATTTGGAGATTGCAGAAACTGGATGGAACCTGGGTTGAACTGATAAATAAATTAATATCTGACCATGTAAATTATTTTCCTCATATCAATTCACTAATATAGTGATTAAAATTCCACAAACATTGTTTTTAAATTTTAGTATTTAAACTTCTAGATAATTTCTTATATAAATCTTTATTGTTGAGAGTATTACAGATTCTCCCCCTCTTCCACCCAGTTCCCTCCCAACCCCAGGCCTTCACCAACCTATTGCTTGTGTCCATAGGTAATGCATATATGCATATAAGATCTTTGGTTAATCTCTTCCCACCTCATCCCTTTCCTCTGAGATTTGCCAGTTCCATGTTTCCATGCCTTGGTTCTATTTCATTAATGTTTATTTTGTTCATTAAATTTCTTGTTCATTTATACATTAAATTGTTGATAGATATGTATTTATTGCCATTTTTTATTCATATTATTAATACTTCCTCCTCCTCCTCTTACCCCTCCTCCTCCTTATCCTTCTTCTTGTTCTTGTTGTTGTTGTTGTTGTTGTTGTTGTTGTTCTTCTTCTTCTTCTTCTTCTTCTTCTTCTTCTTCTTCTTCTTCCTTTTCTTCAAGAATACTCTTCAACAGTTCAAGTAATAATGATCTGATGGTGATGAGCACTTACAGCTTTTTCTTGAGTGTGAAACTCTTTATCTGATCTTCAACTATAAATGATAGCTTTGCTGGGTAGGTACTTGCTATTCACCACTTGGAATTTTTCTTTCCACTCCCTTCTGGCCTGAAAAGTTTCTATTGAGAAATCAGCTAACAGTCATATGGGTGCTTCCTTGTAGATAACTAACTGCTTTTCTCTCTTGCTGACTTTAAGATTCTCTCTTTGTCTTTAACCTTTGTCATTTTAATTATGATGTATCTTGGTGTGGGCCTCTTTAGGTTAATCTTATTTGGAACTCTCTGTGCTTCCTGGACTTGTAAGTCTATTTCTTTCACCAGATAGGGTGTCTTTCATCTGATTGGGTGTTTTGCTTCCTCATATTCCAAATCACTGATTTGATTCTTGGCATCCTTTACTCTACTGTTGACACCTTGTAATTTATTCCTCATTTCAGTTAGTGCATGCTTATTTTCTGTCTGGGCCTTTTTCATGTCTTTGATATTCTCACTAATTTCCTTGAAATTCTTACTAAATCCCTTGAAGATCTCATTAAATTTTTTGAGCAACCTTATAACCATTGTTTAGAACTCTGTGTCTAGTAGTTTGCTTGCTTCCATTTCAATTAGTTATTTTCTGGATATTTCTTCTGTTCTTTCATTTGTGACCTGTTTGTTTGTCTCCACATTTTGGCTGCTTCCCTGTTTTTGTTTATGTGTATTGGGTAGAGCTTCTCTGTCTGCTGGAATTGATAGAGAGGCCTTTAGTAGGTGTACTGTAGGGCCCAGTGACTCAGCCTCCCCAGTCACCTCATCTGGCCACTCTAGATGTGTCTCTGTGTGGGCTGTGTGCACTGTCTTGTTGTAGTTAAATCTGATTGCTGTTGCCATCAATGGGAGAAATTGAACCTCAGGCCAATTGATTGTGATGACCAGCTGTGACTACAGTGGAAGAGCTGCTGTACAGGAGATATCCCTATGGAGCAGGACTTACTTCAGTGGGACTTTGGTGCTCACTGAATCTGCCCCTTGAGTGTGTCACTTGTGGATATGTAGAGTTGTAATCTTGGGTGGTCTGAAGCTGTCCACTGGGTGCACTAGCTCTGAGGCCTTCTGGGAGTTGCCCAGCCAACCACTGCCTAGGACCATCCATCAGGAGTTACACAGCTATCTTCAGAAGGCTGGTACTCATGTTGGGCTTAGAAGTGTTCAGGAGAGACCAAGCTGTGAAACAATGCAGGCTGTGCCAGGCTAGTGCCTGCTAGTGTCAGATCTGGGGGCCTCTTATTGAGAGGGATGGCTCTCTTGTATCAGCTGCTGCTTGCTGGAGAAATTTTAGGAAAGTCTGAAGCTTGAGCCAAGATAAGCCATTCATATGGAAAAGCTGCTGCAAATAGCTTGGGTTGGGCTGCAAATTGGTAATGCAGGATCTCATAGAATCACCAGGATGGGGCATACAGTGTGAGCCAAGTTGATGGAGACTCAGCCAGTTCTGTGATGCAGGGTGGAGGGGAGGTTTCAGGACAGGAACAATGACCCCTATAATTACCTCTATCTGGGGAAAAACCTCTCCCGAGTTCCTGTCCTGATGCCAGACAATCCAGTTCCTCCCCATATTTCCCTGGATTCCCCAAAGCCACCTGTCACTGGAGCCTAGAGGGAGTGAGTCTGAGTAAGTCTGTGTGCTGGCCTTTTAAGAAGAATTGCCTGGGGCTCTAGCAGCCTCCATGTCTCTCAGCCACAGTCCCCACTGGTTTTTACTGCCCAAAGCTATGAGGGGTTCTCTTCCCAGCACTGAAACCCTGGGCTGAGGGGTCTTGAGTAGGTCTGAGACCCCTTGTTTCTCATAAAATGTTTCCACAGCCGAGATATCTCTCCCAATTAAAAACACACTATACAGTGGTGCCTCACACAACGAACTTAATTCGTTCCAGGAGCAAGTTTGTTATGGGAAAAGTTCATTATGTGAAACGCGTTTTCCCATAACAATACATGTTAAAAAAAATAATTCGTTCTGTAGCATAAAATATGCTAAGATGACATAAAAAAAGATAAATTTTTTGTTATTATTTTTATTTAGATACATCTAAAAACATAATTAAAAAAAAAAAAACACACATTTTTTTTAATTTTAAGACAGACTAAGTAGAGTCTACCGAATCTTGCACATCTTCATCCATTTTCTGCTTTTTGGCCGATGGTTTCATGAAAAACCTGTCCAAAGTCTTTGTTTTTCTCTTTTCTCCAACATCTGCCGGAAATAACGGACAAGAGTATCGGAGTGAAGATCGTTGATCCTGTTTGCTTCAGCTGAATCCGGATAGTGGGCATTGGTAAACTACTGAACTGCTTTCCATTTGACCAGGATGTTCTTGATGTCAGCAGTTGGGATTGGTTGATTGTTTGATTGTTGCTCCTCGTTATCAGATGACGCTTCCCTTTGAGCATTGTCCTGTTGCTGGACCAGAAGTGCTTGGAGCTCTTCAGTTGTCAGCTCTTCTTCGTGTTCCTCAATAAGCTCCTCTACATACTCTTCCTCTACCTCTAATTCCAACCTTTGGGCCACTGTGATGATGTCCTTCACCACTTCTGTGTCATCAACTACTGCTTCTTCCTGGGTCCACGAAGGCACAAGCATCTTCCAAGCAGAAATGAGGGTCCTTTGTGACACTTCTTCCCAGGCCTTCTGTATAAGTCGTATTGCCATAAGGACATCAAATTTCTCCTTCCAAAACTTTCGGACAGTCATATTGTCTCCACCAAACTCGCATTCTTCAAACACCTTATTAAAGAGGGCTCTAGTGTAGAGTTTTTTAAAGTTCGCAATAACTTGCTGATCCATTGGCTGAAGAATGGATGTGGTGTTTGGTGGCAAATACTGCACCTTGATAAAAGGATAATTTTCCTGCAATATTTCCTCTAGGTCTTTTGGGTGAGAAGGGGCATTGTCAAGTATCAGAAGGGCTTTGAGCGGCAGTTCTTTTTCCAGCAAGAATTTCTTCACGGCAGGAGCAAAGGTTTCCAGAATCCATTCGTTGAAGATAACTTGGGTCACCCAGGCTTTTTGATTGGACTTCCAATGGACGGGCAGTTTGGACTTAATAACGTGATTTTTCTTGAAAATTCTTGGATTTTCAGAGTGATAAACCAATAGAGGTTTGATCTTGAGGTCTCCGCTGGCATTAGACGAAAACATAAGGGTAAGTCTGTCCTTCATGGCTTTGTGTCCTGGCAATTTCTTCTCCTCTTTTGTAATGAAGGTTCTGCTCGGCATTCTTTTCCAGAAAAGACCCCCGTTTCATCGGCATTGAACACTTGTTGTGGGCAGTATCCTTCATCCTTAATACATTTTTGAAAGTTAATAGAGAACTTTTCTGCTTCTTTCTTGTCAGCACTGCCAGCCTCACCATGCATAGTAACGCTGTGGATTCCACACCTTTTCTTAAATCTAAAAAACCACCCCCTGCTGGCTTTGAATTCTTCTTCATTATCTTGATTGCTGCTACTTCCAGGGATGTTTTTCTTTAGATCGTCATAAATTCTCTTGGCTTTGTGACAGATAATATCTTGGGTTGTTACGTCACCTTTCACCTGCCTGTCCTTAATCCAAATTGCTAATAGCCTCTCCATTTCCTCATGGATTGAAGACCTATGTTTTTCATGAAATAGTTTTGATACTCCTTTGGCTACTTTGGCTGATTTGATTGGATCCTTATTTGTCAAAATGGTGAAAATGGTGGTCTTGCTGAGGCCAAACTCTTTGACGAGGTCACACTGTTTTACCCCACATTCACTCCTTCTAATTATTTCCTGTTTCATTTCAACAGAAATCACCTTCCTGCTTTTTTTAGAAGCCATGATATAAAAAAAATATTGAGTTTAACTTAAAAGGACGACTGCCGTGATACCTGCGTGATTTAATTCGTAATGAAGAACGATTGCCGCGATACGTGCTTAAGTTAAGCACAGTGACTAACGACTGCCTGCAGTGCCTGCGCGGAAGGATGCAATACATCGGCAGCGATCGTGGAAGCTCGGGCGAAGCAGTCGTGGAAGCTCGGGCAAAGCGGTAGTGGAAGCTCTGGCGACTTCGTTGTGTGAAACGAAGTTTGTTGTATGAATCATGAAATGAAGTTCGTTGTGTGCAGTGTTCGCTGTGCGAGGCGTTCTTTATGCGAGGCACCACTGTATGTGGGTGTAGGACCAGTCCATCCTGTGCATCCGCCCCCACTACCAGTTTCAATGTATTTTTTCTTTACTTCTGTAGTTGTAGGACTTCCATTCAGCCAGATTTCATGCAGTTCTGAATGATGGCTATTCAGTATTTTAGTTGTAATTTTGATGTGGCTGTGGGAGGCAGTGAACACTGTGTTTACCTACACCACCATCCTGGTTCTCCTCTTTCATTCTTTTAATTGTGAATAATGATTTAGATGTTGGAGACTATGAATTAATTATAAAGCACAAATTATAACTGATATAACATTTAAAAACCAGTGAAAGTGTATTTCAGTTATTATACTTATCCTTCATATCAGTGATTTGAAATAATAAACTCATTTAAAGTTGTTCCTGAAATATGACAGAAACTATGTATATAATATAGTCTCTGGGGGTACTTGACTCTAAGATAACTCATCATGAAAATGATATGGTTTGTTTACCAAAATCTTCTACTCTTCACTAACTGGGACAGAGATTTGGTCAAGTTAATAAAGCAAGATGAGATTAGTGTTATAAGGATAGACTCGGAGAAGGACATGCAGCCAGGCTTACAAGAGGTCGGATTTGTGACTGCCAGCTTTGCTACTCCTCATTAGACATGCAGCTGCTTGGGAATTTAAAGTCTATCCTTTGGCTCATACTATTTCCATGTGAAAAAAAGGTGAAGTTAAACTATAATTCAAGGATTGTGGGTAACAGAGGCTTTGACATAAAAGCTAATAGATGATGCTTAAAATATGTGCCTGCTTCTGGTGGTGGGGCCTGACATGCTCATATTCACACTGTGGCCTCCCTCCCCTGGACTATCCTTGGAGAAGCACTTGCCAGCATGACTTTTGGAAATCTACTTGCCCTTTGCTTGCAGGTGATTTATGATATGGTTTTTCCATCAGCTAAATTAGCTACCTGTTATCTACTAAGTGAAAGTCCATTCTTACCTGAAAAGGCTCGTCTTCATTTTCTTATGGGTAGGCATTAGAGCTTAAGGGCAAATATGAGGCTTTGAATGTTCTCTATTTACCACTCAACTTTAGATTAACATCTAAATCATTATTCACAATTAAAAGAATGAAAGAGGAGAACCAGGATGGCGGTGTAGGTAAACACAGTGTTCACTGCCTCCCACAGCCACATCAAAATTACAACTAAAATACTTACAATTAATTGATGAAAAAACTGACAGCAGGAGAAGATGCAATAAATCATCCGAAGTGATGAAGTATGGAGTAGAATCCAGTTTTCATGGAATAATGCTTTTTTTTAGCCACTGTTCCCATACTGTCACATGTAATACTGATTAAGAGCATAAAATGAATACTTATTTTTTTTTGGCTCAGTTTTTTAACCTGCCCATCAACTTACAGAAATAATGAAGATTGTTACTTAAGTAAATTGGTAGGAGGCAGAAGGAGCCCAACTAGCAGCATTAGCAGTAACTGATCTGTGAAAGATTCATCAGAAAGATTCAATGAAAATCCACCAGTGGCTCTGAAAGAAATGCTGCTGTTGCCTCTGTTTCCCTGAACTCAGTGCTGTTGCAGTCCCTCACCTTGCTATCCTGCCAGGTCCAATTTACATACCTTTCTAATGAGAATTCTTCATGGAAACATAGAGGTTAAAAAAATGAGAATCTAATTAGATATAGCAAAAAGTCAGTAAAAGCATTCAAAATCATAATATCTACTTGAAATGCAGATACAAATCCATAACTAGCATTATTAACAAGAATCATGCCTAAGTGGATATTTTATAAATTGTTCCTTGTTGAGGGCTATTTTTCATATATAATAATCTTTAAAAACAATATCAAAATAAATTGAACTTAGAACAAGCTTTTGAAAATGCTATATTAAAATCTTAAAGCAATATTTTCAAAAGTAATTCAGAGTAAGCACTAAATATGTATATGTATGTGTCACATTTATATAAAGTAATCATACTATATGAAGTCATTGTTATAAATATACATTCAAGCTATAGGAATTTTTGAACTAAAAAACATTAACTCTTTAAAAAACATTTAATTCCAACTTTATCTTATCATTTGAAACATTCTTTTATGAGTATTTGTAAGAAATACTACAAGTTAGTAAACAGTCCATGCATGTAATTATAAATATGTGTCTATTGGAACACTTTAGAGTTGTGTTTGTTGGTTTGCACTACTGATAGGGTTTGCTATCCAAAAGTTTGTAGACTATTTATCTGGGGAATTAGTGGCTAATCCTATCTAATAAAAGAGTAATATGCAAATTGACTTCATCTCAGCTACATCCACAAGCCATGCGCACCAGCCAATCAGGAGCAAGTATGCTAATTAATCCAACCAAGATGGCTGTGGCTACAGAGCAAGCAGGATGCTTGGATTCCCCCATCAATGGAGGAAGCCAAGTTTATTGCATACCCTGGCTAGCCCTGGACTCCACTCAAGGTTATAAAGTTTAATTGCAGAAGATAAATAAATCCCAACAAAATGGTAGCAGCCATGAAGCTGAAAAGAGCAAAGGCTTAGGTTGCCCTCAGTGATCAAGGAAGCCAAACTTCCAGACCTGCCTTGGACTCCAATCAAGGCCTCAGAGTTTCAATTATAGAAGATAAATAAATTCCAGATACCAGGGCTTCCGCTTGGGCACTGGGGAGTGTGGTCAGCCTACAAACCACCACAGGCCCCTAACCCAGGCCATCTCATACCCCAAGGGAACCCAACCCTGATCTGGACTCCTTTAGGACAAACTAGCCAGCCCCCACTCATGCACCATGCCTCTATACTATCTAATTCTACTTAATAAAAAGTAATATGCAAACTGACCATCACTCTAAAACACAAGATGGCTGCCCCCATGTGAACACAAGGTGGCCACCACAAGATGGCCAGCAGGGGAGGGACCAGGTCTGCAAGGAAAGGCAGTTGTGGGCTATCAACCATACAGGGGAGGGCAATTAGGGGTGACCAAGTCGGCAGAGGAGGGAAGTTAGGGTGACCAGGCCTGCAGGGAAGGGCAATTGGGTGGGACCCAGACCTGCAGGAGACAGCAGTTGGAGGGGACCAGGCCTGCAGAAGAGGGCAGTTAGAAGCAATCAGGAAGGCATGCAGGTGAGCAGTTGGGAGCCAGCATTTCTAGATTATGAAAGGGATGTCCAAATGCCCCTTTAGGCCTGATTCTGGTAGGGCATGTAACCTCAAAGGGTCCCAGATTGGAGAGGTTACAGGCTTGGCTGAGGGACATACACACCCTCCCTGTGTACAAATTTTGTCCACCAGGCCTCTAATAATATCTAGTAAAAGAGTAATATGCAAATTGACCATACCTCTGCTACATCCACCAGCAACACCCACCAGCCACATCCACCAGTCAATCACAGCGAATATGCAAATCAACCAACCAATATGGCTAGAACCACAGAGAGCAAGAAGGAGGCTTGGGTTTCCCCAGCAAGGAGGAAGCCAAGCTTTCCGCCTGCACTTGCCTTCCAAAGCCACCACTCAAGGCTACAAAGTTTCAATTATAGAAGGTGAATAAATTCCAATAGAAATGGCTGCAGCCACAGAGCAAGCAGGAAGCTTGGCTCTGCTCCAGGCTACAAAGTTTCAATTGTAGAAGATACATAAGTCTGCTTGGGTTGCCAGGGGACATGGCTGGCCTGCAAACCACCACAGGCCCCTCACCCAGGCTATCCTACACCCCAAGAGAATCCTCATCCTGATCCAGGACACCCTTCAGGGCAAACCAGCTGGCCCGATCCATGCACCAGGCCTCTATCCTATCTAATAAAAGAATAATATGCATATTAACCATCACTCCACACACAAGATGGCTGTCTCCATATGGTCAAATATCCTGTCCATATGTGGACATAAGATGACCACCACAAGATGGCCAGCAGGGGAGGGCAGTTGGGAGGGACCAGGCCTACAAGGGAGAGAAATTGTGGGTGATCAGGACAGCAGGGGAGGGCAGTTGGGAGGGAATAGGCCTGCAAGAGAAGGCAGTTAGGGGCAATCAAGCCTGCAGGGGAGGGCAGTTAGGGGTGACTAAGCTGACAGAAGAGGGAAGTTGGGGGTGACCAGGCCTGCAGGGGAGAGCAGTTAGATCAAACAGGCTGGCAGGGGAGCATTTAGGCATCAGTCTGACAGCAGAGTGGTTAGGAAGTGATCAGGCTGGCAGGCTGAAGTGGTTAGGGGCAATCAGGAAGCAGGCAAGCAAGCAGTTGGGAGCTAGCAGCCCTTGAGGGGTCCCAGATTGGAGAGTATGCAGGCTGGGCAGAGGGACACCCCCCTCTCTGTGCTCAAATTTTGTGCACAGGGCCTCTATTTTCAAAATAAATAAAAAAAACACTGAGTGTGATTTATAAAGTGTTTATAAAAAACACTTTATAAATCACACTAGGCCTTGTGTGATTTATAAAGACTAAAAAGACACTATGACAGTCCTCACAGGGGACAGGGATGAACATAATGATAGCATTGAAGGCAAAGAGCCTTCTGACTGTTTCTAGGCTCCCATAATTGCCGTGTTTGCCTCTTGCTCACCTCACCTGGTCCACACAGCTCTGGGAGCAGATGGTAGGCCATTCTTCCCAAAGCTCTGCATTCACAGACTGCCTCTCCAAAAGGATGAGCAGAAGAAACCCTGAAGGATGCTATCCCAATTTTGTTTGGTTTGAATTTTAGTTCTCTTTATCTTTATGGTATTATTTTTCTTGCCATGCTCCTAATACGTTTGACACTAACAAGCAAACTGTAGTTCTCCAGTCCCACATGCTATGTCATGCTTCCAGGGTTGTCTGGATTTTCATGTGCTCTGCTGAGTATGTTCTCTATCTCCATTTGCCAACTTCTTACTTATATTTTGAAACTTGGTTTCAGTGTTTCCCTGTCAAGTGTGTGTGTGTTTGTTTCCAAAACATTTTCCAAAGTAGATTCTGAAGAATAATAAAGAGGCTTATGTTGAAGGCAAGCTTTTGGAAAGCATATTAGCTGAGAATGAATAGATTGCAAAGTGTTAAGTCCAAAATGGTTTACTAGCATTTAGGAAGAAACAGAAAGAAAAATATTAGGAGGAAAATGAGAGAAATCTCTAAGAGACCTAGGAGAAATCCAGAGAGCGTCTTGCAGAGAAGCTAAAGGAAGGAGCTCTTTCAGGGAAGAAGAAAGGCTGAGCACTAGCCAAGTACCAGACAGGCTAGGAAAATGCAAAAAAGCCTCAAATATTTCAAAAATAAAATTTATTGGTGACAATAAGAGCAACATTTGTTATGGTGGACTAAGAAGTAAAGGGAAAATGAAGACATAACTGAGAATTCAGACTAATTTTCAACTTCCTGGATAAAGAAGGAATTACATAGAACAAATGATTGAATGAAGGGTGGACATAAAATGTTTTGATATTATTGTTCTTTTAAAAGTATAAGAGAACTATGAATTTTCTGGGTTAAGAAAAAAGTATAAAAGTTTATGTAAAAAAAAGAGAATGGATATAGAGGGGATGGAAGGCATACCAAAAAGAAGAAGCACTAAAGAATATGTGGGGAAAACATAAAAAAGATGCTTTCTAACAGAACAATAAGAGGAATGGAAAGAATAAGCAAGGAAGTTGGAAGGTATTCTATCATAGACATTTTAATTTTCTCAAAAGGCTCTGATTTCCACACCTACCCATGAGTATGACCATGGAGTCATTGGCTTCCTTCTTGCATATACTTTTTCTAGTGCACTCTAAATGCTAATTATTAAGGAATGCATTTTAACACAACCTCCTCCAATTAGTTATGAATTCTCTGAGGTATTTAACTGTGTCTATCTGTCCCTGCATGTTAAGCACCATACCCAATGCCCAATATATCTTAGGCTCTTAATGTAAGCTTTCTTTTGGGGAATGATAGATTGATGAGTGTGTAATATATTGTAATGCATGACACATTTTATCAATACTGTTGAAATTCTGAAAAATCAGATATTTGCAGCAAGGCATTTCATCAATGAAAAACTGATTTTTATCTTATATATCTATTCCTCTATTAATCTACCTATCTATTCATTTATTTATAGGTGAAGATATCAAAGTCCTAGGGCTCCTTGAGGTATTTACAGGACAGCTCATCTGCCTGTGGGTAAGGTCTGTTTTCCCATCAGGTCTGAAGCCTCACACTTGACTTCATTAGTACACATTTCAATCAATTATTCTAAATTGACCAAAACAGTCATTAGATAATCAAGACTCAATGCCCTTTGGCAGCGCACACCCGCATACACACACACACACACACACACACACACAACACACACACTTAAATAAAAGATAGTGCAATAAGAAGAGTTAAATTAGTAAAATATTTGTTTGAAATTGGAGTTTTGTGGTCTGTGAGAATGATTATCACCATCTGGAACGTAAAATTATCACAGTTAAGGACAGTGGCAAGAAAATAAAAATAATAATTTAAGAGTAGTTTCCTAAATAAAAGCATTATCTTTCAAAGCAAAACTATTTAAAAGAAACCAAAATAGTATGTGGTTCAAAGCTCTTCTTGCACATTGCATGATAAACCAAGAACAAAATAACATTATAAAAGTCAATGTTTTCATATTGAAGTCACAAAGGATTTCATGTTTTTCTTTCTATAAGATTAAAAAAGCAGCTCACAGTGCAACAGTTATTATACCTAAATAGTCTTATTTTAATCCTTCTTGAGGGTGGAAGTGTGATTATATAGTAGAAACCAATTCCTGACGGAGAACTGTATTAACTGAAAGAAATTGACCATACTTTTTAAATAAATATGATGGTGAAATTTTGAAGTGATATATAAAAAGAGCTAATTATTATAACTTTCATACAGTGCCTTCCAGATACATTCTGGCTTCCCCTGGTCACTTACCAAGAAGCTGGAGGGTCAGGTTCCTCTTGTCACTGCAGAACAGGCCATGGGAACAAACCAGCCACACAAGGTTGCCCACCTGCATGCTCTCTGAAGGACATAGTGAGGATTCCAGTAAACACCCAGGAGGGCTTTACATGCACGGACTTTTTTGGAAAGGTCAAGGAATAATTAGGGGTGCCACCTTCAACGCTCCCCTAAGTTGGAATTCTGACAAGCAGGGCAGGCGGCCTTCCACAGACTTCCTTTTATCAGAATGACCTCCTCACAAATTTTCCAAGTCCCATGCTTCCCCACATTTGTCTATGCATAAAATTATTGATAAAACAGTCCTCCCACTGATTAGATTTGTAAATTTAGACAATAATTACTCTAAGCTTCAGTTTTCTTATATATAAAAAATTATGTCCATATATTTTATTTACAGGAATGTAAGATACTAAGTACCCCATGAATGGAATATATTTTTCCCCTAACCATGCTATGATGATGATTTATATCATGTTTTTCAAAGTATTTTCCCAGTTATTTATTTTAACGTCAGTGAAGCTTTGAGGATGACTAGGGCTGCATTACTAACCCAGGTGCAGAAGGGAAGCTCCACCTTACAGCATGACTGCACGAGCAAGCTGCGACAGTGTCAGACACTCCTTCCTTCCAGTTTGGTTTGTCCCTCTCCCACGTTTCTTTTCCCTAACAAATTGATTCATAGGAGAATTATATTGGTTGTGCTATCGTGTGTTTGAAGATTCTTATATTGCCTATGTCACCAAACATAAATCCTTTATAAATGGAAGTTTTTTCAGCCAGATTCTTAATTCTACTCCATTGCTGCTCAGCCACTGTCCAACATTTTTCTCCTGCTTCATATGTTAGCACCATCTTTCTTTCTCCCCCTTTGATTAGAACAGTATTTTGTGCTGATGAGCTTATGCAGAATATTCACGTTCCTTGATCTGCCACTTCCCTCCCACAGGAAGGGAGGAAGGAAAAATAGTCAGCTTTCTCATGGCTCTATTTACCTCACTATGCCTCAGAGTCCCAGCATTTAATGCAGCTGTGTTCTCAATAAAGACCCTTGGTTCTCAGGGTTGTTAATTCCTTCATTTCCACCCTCCCTGCTCAACTTGCTGCATGGTTTCCAAGTTTATGTTCTCACCAATCTAGGGCGAGATAAAGAAAATAAAGCATCCCCCTCATGCCTTCTGAGAGGGATAGAGCTCTTTCCAAGAGACTGTACTTTATCTTGTGGGCCAGGATTGCACCCCATGCCCATCTCCAAAGCTCTCACCGCCATGAGAGACTGCATGGCCACCACTGTCTTAGGTTAGTCCACACACCTCCCAGAATGCACATGAATGCACTCTCACCTGAAGCATAAGCCTTTCCCCCTTGGTACCTGAAAATAATTAAGGTCCTGTTTCATGGAAAGTGGGTCAAAGAGCCAGCAGTGCCTGCCATGAGACACTCATGTCTCCAGTGGGATATGTAACAAAAGTAATGTTTTCCCCGAATTTCACACTGACCTAATTTCTCCTCCCTTTTCTCCATTATGGCTTGTTCAGAGCAATCAGTAATCATATGGAATGCCTTGCCTTGGGTTTGCTAAGAATATTGCTTTAAATATTGTTTTCTATATAGTAGAGGGACCTTGAACAATTTATTTATTCTCTCTGAACTTCTGTGTGGGCCCATGAGCAAGTACTCACTCAGTATTTATCACTATGAACTCTTGTTAGTTGTAGCAGTACTCCCTTCTCTCTTGCCCGCCCCCAAACTCACTGTCCACATTTCCCATTTTTGTGGTGCCTTCTGGTGCACTAGCTCTTATTAGCAGCTTTGCAGAAGCATTTGCTCCAAGTACCTTTTTTTTCTTTGCCTTATCATTGAATTATAATTCTATTACTGTTGGCTTTTTGAAATGCATCTGCCAGGTAACCTATTATAATAATTTGCATGTTTATATTGTTTCCCAATAGAGATGGTAAAAACAAAGAGTTTTGATTGTCCCAGAAATTCAGTTTAACTGCAGCAAAAACTGACTGAAAAGATTATTAGTCTCTGAATTCGCTACTGAGAGAGCTTTGAAGTCTTTGTCCCCAGAGATATTTTATAAAAAGCTAATTGTGCCTGTGACAGTTTGGAAAATGTTAACTGTCTAGAAGGGAGAAAGGAGATAATTCTTAAGTTGTATACCCAATTATATCCAGATTGTTCCAAGACACTGAATCTCTTATTGACATTCAGATTGACCAGTTTGTGAGAGTTGCCAAAAGCCCGGAGACCTTTGGTGACATGAGGGTAAAGTTAAGTTCCCCCTCCCCCCTTCCCCTGCTGCCTGCTGAAGAACCCTGAAGCTCCAAGGCTGTGTGCAGTGGCCTGAGCCGCCCTTGTCCTCCAGGGAGCCGACCTCACCAAGAGGACCTAGGGACCATGTTCCCCAAGCTGCCATTTAAGAACTTTATCTTTTCCTCTTCTTTTAATTTAAATTCTTTATTGTTGAAAGCATTACACATGTCTCCTTTCCCCCATACCCCACAGTAGATGAGTGGATTGAAAACTATGGTATATCTACACAGTGAAATATTATGCTGTTGTAAAAAACAAACAAACAAACAAAAATCTCTTACCATTTGCAACAGCATGGATGGAACTGGAGAGCATTATGCTAATCAAAATAAGCCAGTCAGAAAAAGGTCTCACTTATTTGTAGAATATAATGAACAACTTAAACTGATGAACAAAAACAGGTCCAGAAACAGAGAATCATTGAACAGACCATCAAACCTCAGAGGGAAGGAGAAAAGGAGTTGAAGGGGGAGTAAGAGATCAAGTAAAGAACTTCTCTGCATGTATTTAAGCATAATCAATGGGCACAGATTTAAAGGAGTGAGGGCATGTGCTAGGAGTGGGGGTGGCTAGGGAGAGGTCAATCAAAGATAAACAATCCAATAAAAAAAATGGGCAAAGCACCAAAACAGACGCTTTTCGAAATAGGACATACAAAAGGCCAAAAACATATGAAAACATACTCAAAGTCACTAATCATCCCAGACATGCAAATCAAAACAACAATGAGTTACCATTTCATACCTGTCAGAACTGCTATCATCAACAAATCAACAAATGACAAGTGCTGGCAGAGAAAAGGGAACTCTCATGCACTGCTGGTGGAATGCAGACTGGTGCAGCCACTGTGGAGAACAGTATGGAGTTTCCTCAAACAATTAAATATGGACTCCCATTTGACCTAGTGATCCCACTGCTAAGAATATGTACCAATAAATCAGGAATTTTATCTTTTCAATCATGGAAGTGTTTGCAGTGTGTCAAAGGTGAATGAATTTTGGAATTAAATCATGCAATTTTGAGAAGAGTCATTTTTCTCATTTATGAACCACAGCAAGCATTAAATTCTATAAATGTGTGAAGCAGCCTGGATGTTGTCAATTCCCTATTAAAGTTATTTCCTTAGTTTTTTCATTTCCTGTCCCAAGAATGTTGGTCATAGACTAGTTAAGGTGCAGGATCCCTGGGAGCAGGACCTGGGCTTGTCCATGGGTGGCCTCAGTGCTACAGCTCAGGGAGTGGCAGGAGGGAAGTGGTCCCTGAGCAGCGTAGATACAAGCAAATACAAAGGGATTTGCAAACAGCGTGGGTGTACAGTCTTGAGAAAACACGCACCATTGCTTGATTTTATGGACACATCCTCCAGAGAGGCCCTGTGCAACCACCATAACTAGAAACTGTCCTGCACAGAAAGGAAGGAATAAGACTATGTGTGTGCTTCCTTTACAGCCTGTTTCCACCTTATCCCCAAGAGGCTGATTCCTCCACTTTCAGACCAGGTTACTCAGTCCTCCAGAAGGCTTCCAGAAGGTCAGATTCCAGAGCTTCCATTTTATCACAGCTGCCTCCTTATCTGATTTCAGGAGGGAGAAGCCCAGGCCTGCTTCTGTCTGCAATTGCTGAGTCTCCATCCTCAATGGGGCCGTGGCCATGGCCATGCTACTGTGTGCCTTGGGCACTTCCTTGGGGAATTGGGGTAGGGGTATATGAAAAAGCCTGTGAAGCTTCCTCATGGTGCTCAAATTTGATGAAGGAATGAGGTCATCAGCTGAGGATAGAATGGGTGGTTTGTGCTAGAATCAGGGGTGGGAATGTCCCTCCCAGGGTCATACTAGGCCTGCAAAACCATTTGGTCTGGCCCTGCCATGGCATTAGATGTGAGTTAATTAAATTTTTGACCTAATATAGCAGGCTATTTTTTTTAAAATATATTTTATTGATTTTTTTTGACCCCCTCCCTCCCTCCCACACATCCCCTCCCTCCCCAGAGTTTTGTGTCCATTGGTTGTACTTATATGCATGTATAAAAGTCCTTCGGTTGATCTATTATCTCCCCCAGATCTTCCTCCCCTCCCCGCTGTAATTTGACAGTCTACTTGTTGATATACTGTCTCTATATCTTTTGGTTCATCAGTTTATAATGCTCTTTATTATCCACAAATGAGTGAGGTCATGTGGTGTTTCTCTTTCATTGATTGGCTTATTTCACTCAGCATGATGTTCTCCAATTCCATCCAGGTTGCTGCAAATGATGAGAATTCCTTCTTTTTTATGGCAGCATAGTATTCCATTGTGTAGATGTACCATAGTTTTTGGATCCAATCATCTGCTGATGGACACTTAGGCTGTTTCCAAATTCTGGCTATTGTAGATTGTGCTGCTATGAACATAGGGGTGCATATATCCTTCCTGATTGGTGTTTCTAGTTTCTTGGGATATATTCCTAGAAGTGGGATTACTGGGTCAAATGGGAGTTCCATTTTCAGTTTTTTGAGGAAACTCCACACTGTTCTCCACAGTGGTTGCACCAGTCTGCATTCCCACCAGCAGTACAAGAGGGTTCCTTTCTCTCCGCAACCTCGCCAACACTTGTCGTTTGTTGATTTGTTGATGTTGGCCATTCTGACAGGTGTGAGATGGTAGCATTGTTGTTTTGATTTGCATCTCTCAGACAATTAGTGACTTTGAGCATGTTTTCATGTGCCTTTTGGCCTTCCTTCTGTCTTCTTTTGAAAATGTTCTATTTAGGTCCATTGCCCATTTTTAATTGGATTATTTATCTTCCTTTTATTTAGTTGTATAAGCTGTTTGTAGATGTTGGAGATTAAACCTTTATCAGTGGTATCATTTGCAAATATGTTCTCCCACACTGTGGGCTTTCTTGTTGTTTTGTTGATGGTTTCTTTTGCTGTAAAAAAGCTTTTTATTTTGATGTAGTCCCATTTGCTTATTTTCTCTTTAGCTTCCATTGCCCTAGGGGTAGTATCAGTGAAGAAGTTCTTTTGGCATACGTCTGAGATTTTGCTGTAGCAGGCTAATTTTTAAGTTGAGAATTTTGTATAAATATCCAAATGGCCCTTGGCAAAAAAAAGTCCCTATCCCTGTGCTAGATGTTTGAAGAAGGGGAGAGTGTGACAGACATCATTGCCTAGAAGAAAGGGAGGCTGAAGTGACTCTGACAGTGCAGTAGGCCTACTTTTTTGTTAGAGGAAGGGGGAAGAGGAGAGAGAGTGAGGGGAGGGAGAGGAAGAGGGAGAAACATTGATGGGCTGCCTCTTGAGCTCCTTCTACTGGGTATGGAGCCAGCAACCTGGGCATGTGCCCTGACAGAAAATTGAACCAGCAACCTTTCTGTGCATGGGACGGCCAGGCCTAGTATAACCACTTTTTATCAAGAGAGCAGATAGTAGCAGTGGCCCAAGGTTTATCACTGAACATGGAGCTGAGGCTTAAGGAATCATGGTTGGTGGAGCATGCATGGACTAATGAAGAATACTAATAATCCCTCCTTTGGGAAACCTGCTCTTTGAAACTGCTGTTTTGAAGTTCTCTGCTATTTCTTGCTAGTCCCTTGTTCCATAACTCAACTCTGTTATTTTTAGACAGTCTCTTATTCTGTAAAAATAACTTTGTCTTTTCCAATAAGGTTAGTAAATATTGATTGACCAATAATGTATATCATTAGAAGATGTTAGGAGAGAAAGAATACAAGAAAATATAAATGATTAGTTTTTTATTCAAATACCTAAAAATCTAGCTTTGGGGATAAAAATTAAGAAAATAAACAATTCAAAGCATAATATTAGTAGAAATTTAGTAATTCACATAAGTGGCTCAGCCCCGGGCACTAGTTAAGATTTAAGGAGCAGTGATGATGGAACAAGCCACAGAGACCAGGCCACGGCAGGCAGAAGTGTGGCTGTGAGGAAGGATGCTAAGTGCCTCTGGTTTCTCATAAGTAAACGTGGCTGATGAGATGAACTCTTGGAGTAAAACTACGAGGAATAATTGGTGAAAACAGGATGGGGTTAGGTATTAGAGTGTTTTGAAGGACAGAGTCGGGTATTGGGCCATTTTCTTACGGACAATGAATCTCTGCAAGACAATTCAATAAGTTCGTTTTGAAAGGCTAAAGCTTCCTGAGGACATACTTTATGCTGTTACTGTTTTCAATGTTTTTTGTTTTAACTCACTGGATTACTTTAACAACCTTTACTCTCAAAGAAGGTGCAATAGTTTAAAAGGTTAATGTAACTGGACAACCAAGGGGGTCTGTGCTGCCTGTCACTGCTCCAGCCAAATCAGCAGAGACAGGATTGAATCATTATGAGCGTTTATTCCAACAGCATGGGAGAGCAGTAGCTCATCCACAGAAATCTGCTCCCCAGGTCCCTATTAGCCAGCTGCTTATATAGGTAGAACTACAAAGAAAAGTAGGCAAAAGGGAAGTTGTATAGATATGCAAAAGGATTGGTGGTCTTCAAAGGGCTTAGTGATATTCAAGGGCTGGGGTTACATGAGGAAATAGCCAAAAGGAGTTCCAGATGGGCAATTAGCAGGTAAGCAGGCTGGAGGTCTGCAAAGGCCTGCAAGTATGCAAACCCTGCTGGAGACCTTAAAGGGCCATAACAATAGGCAGCTCCAAATGGGAAGGAAGGGCTGTGTCTTCAGGTCAGCTCCAGCCAGGCTGAAATGTGCCTTCTATAATCAGAATAAGACAATCATGGTTAACAGAGCATGATTAATATTTAATACAATACTAGCTGGTTCCCCAACATTCTATTTCTGTCCCCTTTCATTAAGATATTCTGAGAAATGAATCTGTGAGGATAAATTAGAGATAGGGAAAGTGTATATTTCCAAAGACATGTAGGTGTAAAGCAAGAAAAGCAGGGTAAGCAAAACTGGAGCAGACTACAGAGCAGAGCCAGGGATCAATTCCCTGCCGGTCCCTGCTGGCGATCTCAGTGGCCATGAACAGCGGTCCAGTGTTCTGGGCTTTTTGTCTGGTTGAGTTGATACTGACCTGGATCCCAGAAGATGTTCCCTTGGTAGCTCTCCACTGATGCACTATATGTAGACTAGAGGTCAGGTGCCCCAAATTTATGCACTAGGGAGTTTGAGGGTCTCTCAGCCCAGCTTGTGCCCTCCCTCAGTCCAAGAGCCCTCAGGGCATGTCCGACTGACAGTTTAGTGCTGCTGTGGAGGCAGGAGAGGCTCCCAACACTTCAGCTGTGCTTGCCAGCCATGAGCCTGGCTTCTGGCTGAGCCTGGCTTCTGGCTGATCACCAGGGGGTATTTCCTGCATTAAGTGGGATCAGGCCAAAACCAGCTCTCCAAAAACCCCTAAGGGGTCCCAGATTGTGAGAGGGTGCAGGCTAGGCTGAGGGACCCCACTAATGCACAGTTGGAGCTGGGGAGGAATATGGAAGGTTGGCCAGCCAAGGAAGGACTGCAGGAGGGTTCCAGAGCATGTCCAGCCCACCTTGCTCAGTCCCAATCAGCCATACCTCAGTAGCAAGCTAACCTACTGGTTGGAGTCTCTGCTCCCTGGTGGTCAGTGTATGTCATAGCTAACAGTTGAGCAGCCTTAGCATATCATTAGCATATTACACTTTGGTTCAATGGATGACCGGATGACTGGACACTTAACATATTAGGTTTTTATTATATAGGATGAAAGCATTTGATACTGTTCATTGGGGCAATATGCTTCCAACCAGAGAGTGATTTAT
Source organism: Pipistrellus kuhlii (assembly GCF_014108245.1). Lineage (NCBI taxonomy): Eukaryota > Metazoa > Chordata > Mammalia > Chiroptera > Vespertilionidae > Pipistrellus > Pipistrellus kuhlii. Next base: position 79,679,206 of record NW_023425573.1, read on the forward strand.
GACTATGGCAGCTATTCTTCTCACTATTTTAATGGAAAAAGAACACTCATTAATTAAAGTAAGCTTCCTTTCTCTTTTAAGAGAATATAAAATGTCTGATGTTTTAAAATTTAGAATTATTTTTCCATCCATCTCAAAATGTCTGTGTTTAATTGCTTGAAAACAAATATGATGAAAACATCAAATTATCTAAAGGTATTTTTTGCTTCTCATCCGGTTGTGTGCAGGGAACATTGAAAATCCAGAAGGAGAGAATTATCTAAAGCGAAGTGCAGGTGCAGAGAAGTCTGGAACCACCCCCACATTTGCAATCAGGAGAGGCCACCTCCACTGCTATACACGCTCCCCTGAGCTGCTGGAGAGGCCGTGCCCACTGAAAATATTTGTGGCCCCAAAAAAGAAGACTCAATCCCCTTCAAATGAACCAAGTGAATCATAGCAAATATGCCTGTTTATTTTCCTAGTCTAAATTTTTCTTTTAAATTTCTCAACATTACCAATAAGCAGCATAAATTAACATGCATAATTTCTCTAACTAAAGCACACACAGACATTTTCCTCAGATAATTATGTCATTTTTGGCTGTGTTAAATGATGTGATGCATTTCTTTTCTTTTTATTATTGTTCTTAGTTTTTATTTTTGAGTGATTCATTTCTAACACTTTACTAGAATGGCAGCCTGTGAATCCATACTATCTTGGAATCTGACTATTCAACTAAATCTGTTACCTTCAAATTTATCCTATCTTATAAAAGAGTAATATGCAAATTGACCATCACTCCAAGACACAAGATGGCTGCTCCCATGTGGACACAAGATGACTGCCACAAGATGGCCTTCAGGGGAAGGCAGTTGTGGGCAGTTGGGGGTGACCAGGCCTCCAGGGGAGAGCAGTAGGAGTAGACCAGGTCTGCAGGAGAGAGCAGTTACGGGCAACCAGGCTGGCAGGCAAGGGCAGTTGGGGGCAAACAGGCTATCAGGGGAGCAGTTAGACATCAATTAGGCTGGTAGGGGAATGGTTAGGAGGTTATCAGGCTGGCAGACAGAAGCAGTCAGGGGCAATCAGACAGAGGCAGGTGAGCAGTTGGGAGCCAGCAGTCCTGGATTATGAGAGGGATGTCCAACCGCCCAGTGGGATTGGGCCTAAACAGGCGGTTGGACATCCTTCAAGGGGTCCCTGAGAGACACACTCTCACCCCCACGCCCATGCATGAATCTTGAGCACTGGGCCTTTTGTAAGTAATATATTTCTCTAGCTATCTATTAAAACTTAGAGATCTTAGTTAATATTTTTAACATTTATGTAAATATATTTTTAGAAAGGAAGATGCTTTTAGATATGTCCAAATTAAAAATAGAAAAAATAATCACCTGGGGAGAAGCAACTGTCAAGAAAGAATTTGCATAAGCAACAACCAGCTTAATTCTCCTTTAACTCTTTATAATTCTACTAGAGGCCCAGTGCATGAAAATTCATGTACTGGAGGGGGGGTTCCCTCAGCCAGGCTGCCTCCTCTCACAGTCCAGGAGCTCTTAGGAATGGGAGGCGACTGGGTGATCAGGGGAAGGCACTCCCATCACACCTCTGCTGCTGCCATTGCTGGCAGTGCAAGCCTTGGCGGTTCTGGGTACCTGAGCCTGAGGTGGCCCTGGGCAGCTGGGCAGGCACCATTCGAGGCTTGCCTGCACTGCAGGCCAGCCCAGGGTGGCTGGGGGGCTGGGGAACTGGGGGACAGGAGAACTCTGGAGGCAGAGCTGAGGGGACTGGGTACTGCCATCTTGTGGTGGTGCATGCCACCATCTTTGAGGGTGTGGCAGTCAATTAGCATATTCTCTCCTTATTGGCTGTGGGTGCCACCATCTTTGAGGTGGCATGAGGGTCACTAGCATACTCCCTCTTTATTAGATAGGATGTAAAGTCAATAGCTTCACTTTCATTTAGGTGAACTTCACATAATAAAATTAATCATTTTAAAATGAACATCTCACTGGTATTTGCTATATTCATACCATTGTGCAAATACCACCTCTCTCTAGTTCAAAATATTTTCATCTCCCATCTCCCCAAATAAAACTTGTATCATTAAGCAGTTACTCCTCATTGCTCCCTTCTATGAGCTGTTGGCTAGGCTCAAACTGGTTGGATGTTTTTGTTTGTTTCATTTTTTTTCTATAGATTTATCTATTCTGAGTATTTCATATAAATGAATTTATACAATATACCACTTTTGGTGTTCTGTGTTTTTGTTTTGTTTAATTAATGTAATGTTTTGGAGGCTTCTTTACATTGTAATGTAGATCAGTAATCCCTTCCTTTTATGGTTCAATAATAAATTATTGTATGAATGTAGTATCTTATGGCTGCCACAAAAGTATCATAAACTGTGCAGCTTAAATAAGAGAATTGTATTGTCAGACAATTCTGGAGACCAGAAGTCACATTCCAAGTGTAGACAGGGCCCACTCCCTCTGAGGTCTTAAGAAGAATTCTTTCTGTCCTCTTTCTAGTTCTGATGGTTACTAGCTTAGCTGCTGTAGTACAATTTCTGCCTCTGCTATTTCATGGCTTTTTGCTGGGAGCTAATTCCAGCAGCATAAGAAAATGCAAGAAGTCTTCAAAATGTTGATGGGCTTCTATATTCATCTGGGTTGAAGAATCATATTATTGCCTGCTGAAATAGCTGAAAGCATTTCCCCAAACCTAAAGATGTGCATATATTATTGCCTGTTACTGGAACAGCTGAAGTTCCTTCAACCTGATAATGCCTACTATATACCAAACCTTGCCTTTGATATGTAATATCTGCTATGCCTTAGGACAATTTGTGTTAATGAAAAGCTGTGGGTCCAGAGATTCAGGGAACTTGGTTACTATAGCTAAGTCCTCTGGCTCCCTAAAATGTATTCCAAATTTATATTTCATATCTACTCTCTTTATTAATTTACTCACAGCCCTTCTCCAGATTCCTGAACCTTCTAGATGCTGAGAAACACCTGGACACTTTTTGTGTGTTTTTGTTTTTTAATTTTATTTTTAGAGATAGAGAAAGGGAGAGAAGGAGAGAGAGAAACATCAATGTGAAAGAGAAATATAAATCAGCTGCCTCCCTTGCTCATACCAACCGAGGTTGATCCCACAACCTAGATATGTATCCTGACCAGAAAATGAACTCAAACCTTTTGGTTTATAAGACAATGCTCAAATGAACTGAGCCATCAGTCAAGGCCACATTCCCTTCTTCTTCTTTTAAAAAATTTAAAAATATATATTTATTATTGAAAGTATTATATAGGTCCTCCCTTTCCCCCATTAACCTCTGCCAGCCCAATCCCATCCTTCCCCACCCCCTCAGGCCCTCACCTCCCCATTGTCTACATGCCTTGTTATAAGGACACACACAATGGAATTAGGGCCCACCCTAAGAGACTACGACCTAATCTTCACGTTAACTAACTATATCTTCTAAGACTATATTTATAAATATAAGATCACATTCTTAGGCACCTCAGGTTAGGATATTTTTTCTTCAATTTTTAGTGATGGATTTCTTAAATGTCTTTCCTGTGTCAATTGAGATTTGTTTGCTCGCTCACTGTTCTATGGTTGTAATGTTTTTCATTGATTGTCTTATATTAGACCTATATGCCATTCTCTGGAGCCTTTCTTCTCTAATCCTCTTTTAATTGTCTAGTTCAGATTCAATGATTTCCCGTGTCTCCATAACACTATGCACCCTTATGACTTAATTTACCACACTGACTTGTAATTAACTCTTGAGTCTCTTGCCTTTGCCTGTACACTATACACTGAGGGTTCATAGGGACCACCTTTGACTCAGCTCACCTCCCCAGTGCCTGGAACAGTGTCCAGAACATAACAGGCATTGACAAACCAAGGGTGAATGTCTGCATGTGCTGAACACCACTTATGTAAGAGTCAGCCTGCTTTCAGAAACTTAGCCAGATTTCAAAGATGCCTCCCCTTGTGTCAAGCAATCTTTATGGCCCACACTTTTCTCATCTTATTTCCCTTAAGACACTTATTACCACTTAGGTGTAAGTGGAGCCTACATCCTTCTTACCCATCTCACAGCACATAAGTTTTAATAATAAATTTGTATGTGGAATTTTAAATGTTAAACTATACATTGAAAGAAAAGTAGATAGAGAATGTCATTGTTTAAATTTCTTACAGAGACTAAATGGCGTTTTCTCTAACTTAACTGCTTGAATTGTAAACATAGCTTAATATAAAATAGGTCAGCAATAGGGGATCATTTAACTATAGAAACTCTGAAAAAGAGTCACATATGTGAACACTGACAAAACCTATCCAATGAGCTCTTACAAGTTTGGTCTCATTGGGAAGGTCCACCTTCTTAGGTAAGTAGGTTCATCAGACCATTTTACCTGGATATCATTATATGATACATTCTATTTTTATTATAATTTATTTTGTCCTAATTTCATGGTCCACATCTATCTTCTGATACTAATTGGCTGTGTATCTTCAAGGCCATTTAAAATAATACTTTTTTTCTTCATAAATTAGTGTATTGGCATTCTGAGGTTACATATTAATCACATAATATAAGATATTAATATAACAGACAAAGATGGATTTACTCTGAGTAAATGAGCAATCCAGATTTCTGAAGCTACCTAAATAAGGGACGACACTGGATGGTAGTAAAGTTACCAAGCTAATGCCCGAGGCAGGATGCTTCATGGTGGATAGACTGACAGCACACTCACCTTACACTATGCAGCCATGCCTGGTGTGTCCATATGTACATTCAGATGGTAACACTATGAAATAATGTAGTGCACAGTGGTTCTATAATCAAAGAGTGAGTCAAAACCCAGACCCGACACTATCTATTTGGACTTTACCATTAATCTAACTTTCCTGAGCCCCTCTAGATGGACAATGGATATAGTAATACCAAATTCTAGGCCTAATAACTTATCTAATAAAAGAGTAATATGCAGATTGTCCATCACTCCAACACACAATATGGCTGCCTCCTTGTGGTAAAAGATCCTGGCCCTATGTGGACACAAGATGGTCAGCACCAGATGGTCAGCAAGGGAGGGCAGTTGGGAAGCACCAGCCTACAAGAGAAGGCAGTTGAGAGGGACCAGGCCTGCAAGGAAGGGCAGTTGAAGGTGATCAACCCTGAAGGGGAGGGCAGTTAGGGGCAAACAGGATGGCAAAGGAGGGAAGTTGGGGGCAAACAGACTGGCAGGAAAGCAGTTAGACATCAATCAGGCTGGCATGGGAGTGGTTAGGGGGTGATCAGGAAGGCAGGCAGGCGAACAGTTGGGAGCCAGCAGTCCTGGATTGTGAGAGGGATGTCTGACTGCCTGATTAGACCTGATCCTGGTAGACCTTTTGAGGGGTCCCACATTGGAGAGGGTGCAGGCTGGGCTGAGGGACACAGCCCTGCCCCCATGCACGAATTTCATGCACTGGGCCTCTAATCTATATCTATATATATATATATATCTATGATATATCTGTATCTATGTCTATATCTATATCTATATCTAATCTATATCTGTGTCAAACCTCCTGCATCCCCTTCCCCAGTGGTGGCACAGCGGCAAGGGAAGGAGGAGGGGAGAAGTGGGAAACTGTGTTGTGGTAAGGTTCTGGTATTGGTGTCCTGTATCTGTACCATCTGCACATGCCCCAGAGACTGTTGACTCCTCTCCTGACCCTGCTGGGGGCTTCGGTCCTCGGGCTGGGACAGGGAACTAGGGGTACGTAGTGGCAAGCAGATGCGGCCCCTTTCCCAGGGGTCCAAGGGCCAGCTCGCTCTTAGGGGTCTGCGGCCAACTTCCTATGCTCTGTTCCTCCTCCTGGCCGACAGATCCCAATTGGCTGGGCCCTGATTGGCCCCTATCTTCAGCCAGGCCTAGGGACCCTACCTGTGCACGAATTTCATGCACCGGCCTTTACTAAGGAATAAATGAGATGCCTCTGTAAGTTTTCAATACAGAAACTGACACTTGGTTGGTCTTTATTAAACATCAGCTCTCTTCCCTTTTGCATTTATACATTGAGCACAGGCTTGACTTGGGAGCAGAGATCACCAGCACAGATTTCAGAGCTTTTATGCATGTAGCAAAGGGCCTCTCTCTTTTTTTTTTTTTTTTTTTTTTTTTTTTTGTACCACGGGCTGTTTCTGCTCTAGCAATTGGAAGTGCTGAAATGACAATGAAAGTGTTGCCAAAATGGACACTGAGATTTTTGTGTTCTTCAAGTGAGAATACAGAATTCTGTCTCACCAGTTCTCTCTTACTTGTTTATATATATTTTTTAATGTTTTTATTGATTTCAGAAAGGAAGGGAGAGGATAGAGAGATAGAAACATCAGTGGTGATACAGAATCATTGATTGGCTGCCTCCTGCAGGCCACACTGAGGATCCAGCCCACAACATGGGCATGTGCCCATGACCAGAATCAAGCCAGGGACCTCTCAGCCCACAGGTCGATGCTCTATCTATTGAGTAAAACCAGCTAGGGAATTTTATATTTCCTATACTTCTAATACACTCTAAACCATCTATTCATTGACTAACTAAATATTAACTTCCCTAATAAGCTTAGGCATGTGGAAAATGTCAGTATTGATTGGCTCTATTGCATCTTTGGCATTATAAAATGTTTATTATGAAAAAATAAGGATTACCTTCTATCTATCTATCTATCTATCTATCTATCTATCTTTCTTTCTATCTATCTATTTATTGATCTACCTACCAATTTGGAAGAACCCAAAAATGTTTTATGATTTGAAATATTTATATTATAATTGAATGGTAGTTTCATATTAGGATTTCATAATGGCAGATCTCACTATGTGTGCCCATGAAAGTGTTTATGTGTGTGTCATGTGTAATTTAGCACATGAATGCTAAACATTTGAAACAGGCCCTGTAGCCTGGAGGATAGTACATCTTTCTTAGTACATTTCTTTTGCACGTTAGTGAGTCTTATTTATTATGACTACTTTACTTATCCAAATATGAGGAAAGTATGTATCATTGATATCATGGTTGTCTTTGCTTTATATACTGTCCTTGTTTTTTTTGTTTTGTTTTGTTTTTTTGTTTTTTTGTGTTTTTTTTTTTATGAAAACATTAGAGGCCCAGTGCATGAATTCATGCGCAGGGGTGCAGGGTGTCCCTCAGCCCAGCCTGCACCCTCTCCAATCTGGGATGGCTCTCACAATCTGGGATTGCTGGCTCCTAACCACTCACCTGCCTGCCTGCTTGATTGCTCCTAACTGCTTCTGCCTGTCAGCCTGATCGCTCCCTAACCCCTCTCCTGACAGCCTGATTGATGCCTAACTGCTCCTCCGATGGCCCAATGGTCCCCAACTGCCCTCCCCTGCCAGTCCAATGGCACCCAACTGCCCTCTCTGCCAGTGTGGTTGGTCCTAACTGCCTTTCTCTGCCAGTCTGGTCACCCCCAACTGCCCTCCCCTGCAGGACTGGTCACCCCTAACTGCCCTTTTATGCAGGCCATCTTGTGGTGGCCATCTTGTGGTGGCCATCTTGTGGCAGCCATCTTGTGATGATGTGAGAATGATGCACAAGGGAGCGAGGGTGCCAGGGCCACCTAGGCTTTTATTAGTATAGATATTTTTAAACAGTATGTTTGGGAAACCTGCAATATTTGCATATATCTTAGCCCTATATCAAAATTGACTAATCAAGGAAATAGAAAAGTCACTAGAGACCATTCTGCGTTTTCCAAAATGGAGCCAAGAAACAGAGCCACTCTCATTCATAAAAGAAGCTGTGGGCAGTGACACCTGAGGGTTAATATGGTTGTTTCTTTCTCGCCTTCTGGAGGAAGTTAGTCTAAATAATTTTCAATAAGAAGAATTAAGCATGCACAAAAAAAGACAAAGGCACAGGTCTCAAGAAAAATACCTAGGTAACTTTTGGTCTATGGTTCTAGTTATTCCAACAAACAACCATATTCTCAAACGTCCATAGTTTAGGTTCCTCAATTCTTTTGTTTTAATTCTCACCTGAGGATATTTTCCATTGATTTTTAGGGAGAGTGGAAGGAAGGGGGACAGAGAGAGAGAGAGAAAAAGAGAGGGAGAGACAGAGAGAGACATCAATATGAGAGATACATTGATTGGTTGCCTCCTACAAATGTCCTGACTGAACCTGGGACCCAGGTACATGCCCCTGACTGGAATTTATACCCACTGAGAAACTGGCTAGGGCGAGGCTGCTCAGTTCTTACTTGAAAAAGGTAGACATGATCCAAATAGGTAAGATATGCTTTTTTTTCCAGCCGAGTAATTGAGGGAATTTTAATCAAGAGATTGTTTACAAAGACAAGAGCCAAGCAAGCAACAGGTATGGGCAGGGAGAGTGGAGGGCCGTTGCATGACCTAAGCCTGAAGGAGCAATGGGTGGGAAGATGGCCAGAAGACAGAGAGAAAATGCTATAAAGAAAGCTTAATGACAGTAACTGCAAGTATTGATAGAGGAACGTAGCCAAAGCCGGGCGATGCTAGAAAGAGTATCTGGGCCTCAATGAGTTGTCCCTGCCAGTGCCAAAGCAAAGCCAAAGAGCTTGGGAGCCTACTGATGGAGTCACGTGGGCTAGCCTCTGGGCCAGCCTAGGAAGGCAGGTCGGGTATGGGGAGAAAGTGTAACGTCCAGCTCAGAGTTGGTGAGCAGCTCACGTGCCTTTGCCTACTCCAGTTAAAACCAGGTTTCTATCATTTGCAAAGGAGGACAGTCTTGATTAATGCCCTGGCAATTCTTTCCAGTTTCCAAGTGCCTCCTTGGTGCCTTCAGGTGTCTCTAACAGAGGACTTAGGCAGCAAAGGCGATGACAAAAACCATAGATTTACCACTGATATAGTAGCTAGTCCATTAACCAATGAGACTCACTCTACTTTTCCCAGAAAACAGGCAGTGGAGACACTTAAAATACTCCCAGCCAGTGAGGCACCTGCTCATTACTGTGCTTTCACTCAGTCCTGACAGCAATTAAATCTCTCCACGCTAGTTTTCTCCCTTGACAGCTGTGCCCACCTGAACCACAGTATTTTATTTTACTCCATCACAGCAAATCAACCCACTGCGGTACCATACCCGTTCCCTGCAGCATCAATCACAGCGTCTTTGCTCAGAGCCTGAATGTGCACTTGCATACGTTCGTCTGAGAGTTTACATTCAGCCAATCTACTTCTCATCAGCCTGTAGCAGGCATAGTGTGAAGAAGAAGTTTCCCAATGTAACTTTTAAATGAGCTAGGGGGTGAACAATTTGGCCCCAGAACTTTGAAATCTGAAATTAAACCTAGACAAAACAGTACGCACAGGATCTGCTGCCAGAGAAGCCCTGCCCATCTGTTCTGTTTTCCCCAAAGACCCTGCCCCTTCCACTTGCTGCTGTGGTTGAGGAGGATGGGTAGGTATGTGGAGGGTCACTATATCTCCTGAGAACACCTGGGTGCTGGGGGGGGTGGGGGGGAGGCGTCCAAACAATCCAGCCATGATATCAATCATAGCCGTGGTTTCCTGAACTTTGCCTCATTTCTTTTCTTTCTTTTTTTTTTTTTAAGGTAGGAATCAATGTCTACTATTGAATATGGTAAAAAAATAAATAATAGAAAAACTGACCAGCATTCAGGAGTGAGGCCATGTTAGTCTGTTAGTCTCCTGTAAAGACAAAATTGGTGGAAATGGTTTTCTATGCTTTCTTTAATGTGTACCCCTTAGGTACTGTGTTACGTTTTTCTAAAACCATGCTTTTATTATATCTTTGGAATATAGAACTAAAGCACACTTTCTTTGTGTTTGGTGAAAGGTGCTTGCAACTAGCCCAAACCGATTTGGAATAGGGCGGAGCTCCGCTGGAGGACTGCGTATCTGCCTGTCGTTCTGGAATGTCTGAAGAAAGACCACAGGATGCGGTGTGCTTAGAAAGTGGCACACAGTCCCTGTGTCCGGTGCTCTCCTCAGCAGGTTGTATAGGGGCAGGCAAAAGTAGGCTGACAGTTGTAAGTACAGGACACAGAGTTTATTCTTGCAGTCATTATTAATGCACTCGTCACTGCAACACTTACTGTTTTTTTAGCCCATCACTGCCTTTGAGCCTTACAGCTCATGGTCATTTAGCTGCTCCTTTTGTCAGTGCCTAAGGTCACAGAGAAGAGAACTGAGGCTCAGCATCACACATGAGCAGTACACAGTCATGTTTCAAATGCAGCCAGAACCAGTCCAAAACCCATGCCAATTTTTAAAAATAAATTTCAGCCATGGTCATTTTTCATAAAGTGGACGTTAACTTGGCTACTGAGATATATTTTACAAGTCGTGTTTTATCACATGTGTGTTCTAATGGCCAGGGGAGTCAGCAGTTATAACCATTGTGTATTTCAAAGCCTGTCATATACTGTGGTGCTTCATTAAGGCGATGTTATAAAAACAGATTTCGTGCCCTGGTCTGTGCTGCAGTTTGTTGGAGTGTCATCCTTACACCAGTCAGGGCACATACCTAGGTGTCAGGTTTGATCCCTGGTCGGGGCCCTGACGGGAGGCAAGTGATTGATGTTTCTCTCACCTCTCTCTCCTCCCCCCTCTAAAATCAATAAAAACAAACAAACAAAAACATATCCTCTGGTGAGGATTTAAAAAATATAGAGTTGGTTCCTAGTAATTCCATCACTTATGCCACAGAATGACTTAGTAAAATACTAATGTAGTTTTCTTATAGCAAGTATTTTAGCATTCCCAAGTATCTCCCGTTACTTCCCTAAACTGATCACAGTCTGAGGAATGGCATGTCCTGTCCCAGACTAACACAGAAGCAGGACATCTTCCTAACACCACATTAGAAAACATGACAGTCCACTAATCCAGAAATCCCCTGGCATTCACAATATAAGCTAATTATGCCTTGAAAAATAGGGAAGGTCCAGCTTGTGTAGGTCACTGATGGGACAGCCAGTGCCTGCTGCTCTCAGGACTGAGGTGCCTTCAGACAGCCGCAGCTGGTCCGACAGCCGCCCAACCCTCTCCCCTGTGCCTGGCAGATGTGGAAACATCTTAACCTCCCCCCCCCCCCCCCCCCCGCACCTCTCCTCCTGAAATGTCCGAGGGTTGCTTCAAATGTCCGCTAGATAAAAAGATAGATTTTAGCCAACAAACACCTAGTGAGGCAGTCCTGCTGAACTGTTCAATATGAAGTCCATGCCATAAAGTCTATGAGGCGCTGAGCACACGGAGGGGGAGGCCCCAGTCTCAGGCGTGGAATAGTGAGTTGCTTCGCTGGGCAGAGGGCTTGGGAGAATTTTGAAGTATTATTTGGCTCTTCGTGGTGCCCACAATCAAACCACATGCACAAAAACAACTCCAAACGGTGTCTTCTTTCTCACTGACTCTGGCACTTAGAAAGAGGGCCCGTTTCACGATTAGCAGTGCTGAATAAATATTTTTGAATTTAAGGTACAAAGTCTATACATCTCTAAATAGATCTTCTTTTTATCCAGAGGCACAGTATGCATCTATTGTTGGTACTTCTGCCATGCCCTTTTGTACCACTGAAAAACAAGCAAACAAACAACCCCCCCCCCCAAATTTTATAGATACTTGGAGGTACATAGTTTTAAAAGTGTTTAAATTTAAGTGTGAGCCCCTGTGGCTGTACAGTGAAGGGACACTTAACACACTGTGAAGGGGTTGGGGAATAATGGGGAATTTTCTTTTTTCACTTGGCCATTCTACAAGCAGTCAGTGAAATTCTCTGTAAGCACGGAATTAAAGCTTATCAAGGACAGTTTAACCCCAGAGAGGTCTGACTGGTGCCGGGCCTGCTGTGGCTCGGCCTTCCCGCCCCATGGGTTTTGCAGGCATAGCATCAGCCTCTGGATCAGACAGCTCTTCGTTGTACAGGTTAGTCCAGTGGTCGGCAAACCGCGACTCGCAAGCCACACGAGGCTCTTTGGCGCCTTGAGTGTGATTGAAACTTCGTGGCCCATGTGCAGAAGTCAGTTTTTGGCCTGGGCAAGTCTATTTTGAAGAAATGGCTTTCGAACACTCAAGGAGGCAAAGAGCCGCATGTGGCTTGCTAGCCGCAGTTTGCCGACCACTGGGTTAGTCCAATGCATTTAGCCATTCTGCCGGATACTTACCAAATGGGAGCAGCATTTCCCACTCATTGAGCCAACCACCAATGCACCTTTGAAGTTTCAAATGTCCCTTTAAGGACACTGAGCTCCTTTTGATGAGAATTAGTTTGGCACAAATAAAACCAATGCCCAAGCTTTCAGGGGTGAGGAACCTTTTTCTGCCAGGGCCATTTGGATACTTATGACACCATTCTCAGGCCATACAAAATTACCAACTCAAACATTAGCCTGCCGTATTTGGCCAAGCATTTTATTCGCTCACTTCTCATGTCCTGGCAGGGCCAGGCCAAATGATTTTGAGGACCGGGTGTTCCTACCCCAGGAGCGGCTGTCACAGCGGAGAAAGAGAGTGGAGAAGAGGTCTGAACCACTGCTGCTTCTGCTGCCAGAGCAGCTCCCACTCAAACCACTGCGTGCCCAAAGCAGAACACATCTGCGCTGTGCATGCTCAAAACAGCATGTTGTTCCGTTATCTGAAGCCTGCATGGGAGGGCCCCTGAGCCAGGGAATGAGAGCAGGCACCTAGGGGAATGGGCGGTCAGATGCTGCTATAGTCTCTTCTCTCTCTCCCTCTGAGTCCCCTGTCCTCCCCCCTCTCTCCCTCCCTTTCACTAGATATACGATTTATACTTAGTATGTGGTGGTGAGTGTGGTGAAGGAAAGAGTGTTGGGAGACATCCATTTCCCTCTAAAGTTAAAATGTCTCTATAGATGTGAAGTTCCCAGGGCCCAAGCTGCACCTTTCCTTGTCCTGGGCTTGCAGGGCTCATGAGCGCAGTGGGTACTGATAGCAATGCAATGCCGTGGGCTAAGTGTGCCTTGTCAGGTTGGGCTCCTCCACTTTCAGCAGGCTTTGTTTGCCACCCAGCAACGCTGTGACTGTACTTTATCAGTGGCGGCATCTGCACATGTTGTTAGATCCACTTCATCTGTGATTCAGGGGCCATTAGTTCGCTTATAAATAAATACTTGTTATTTATTAAGTAAATATAGTGTAGGCTTCAAACTTAAGGGAAGTTGAAAAGAAAGTATCTATATACCTTATGTTGTAAAAATGTTAGCTTTTGAAATAGAGAAATACAATTTTTTGTGATCAGTAATAATAAGTTTCAAAATTAGACCTGCCAGTTGCCTTAAGTGTGAAAAATGCAGGTGCTTAGAAGATTGTATGTGGCTCATGGAGAAGCCAGCAAAGACGCCTGTCAGCATCCACTGAAATAGAAAATGAACAGACATTTAGTGGCACTGGTTCTATAATATTTAATCTTTATTTGTTTGTGATGCTCAAATTAACAGATGGAGAAATGTGGCATTTATTTACATTCATTCAGGGTATTTAAAAATTATTTTATTGATTTCAAAGAGGAAAGGGAAAGGGAAGAAGAGAGAGAGAGAGAGAGAGAGAGAGAGAGAGAGAGAGAGAGAGAGAGAGAGAGAGAGAGAGAGGAGACATCAATGATGAGAGAGTCATTGATAGCTGCCTCCTGCACGGCCCCCCTTAGGGACCAAGCCTACAGCTCGGACGTGTACTCCTGACTAGAATTGAACCAGGACCCTTCAGTCCACAGGCTAATGCTCTAGCCACTGAGCTAAACCGGCCAGGGCTCAGGATATTTTTATTTGTGGGAAAGTATCAATAAATGTGTACACAGAGCAAAGCTATAGAACAATGTTACTCTTACATTTCACAGATAGTAATTTTGTGTTTTTGTATGTATTATACACAGCAATCTGGATTTGTAAGGAGCATTTTAATTGAAAAATTACTTTAAGCATTCATATTTACAAATGAATAATTTTTAAATATATCTGCACCTTAATTTATGGGATATTCTCTCATCTCCCTTTGTTTCTTAATAGCTATTTCAATTGTAATCCTAGGGTTCTATTCTAGCTCAAATGTTATCTCACTCATGGGGTCCATATTACATCCTCTGGCTATGAATTCATGCTCATTACTGCTTTTCCAAAGAATTGTTTTTCCTCATTTGACTATAGGAAGTTTGTCACCCATTAATAATGTATCTCCTGCAGCAGAGATGAATCTGTGAGGCTTCAGCAATGTCAAAGTCACTGAAAATTTGTTTTATATGCCCTGCATCAAACAGGGTTCTTTAGAGTAACAAAAATCCAAAGTCTAGAGTAGACAGCAGGTTGTAAAACCCAAGGATGAACCTATGTTGTAGGTCAAGTCTGAAGGCCATCTGCTGGCAGAATGCTTCTTGTTCTGGGGGTCAGTGTATTCCCTTCAGGCCTCCCACTGATGAATGCGGTCCACCACACTGCAGAGGGAAATCTGCCTTACCCAAAGACCTCCCATTCAAACCTTAATCTTATGCTAAAATATCCTCCTAGAAGCATCCAAAATAATGTGTGAATCTATAGCCCCGCCAAGTTGATACAAAAATGTGCCATCACGGACCTTGTCTGCTGCCAGTTCCACAGATGACATTAGTGTTCCTAACACAAAGTCCCAGGTCTTGGAGGTGGCTAGAAAATTCCCTCTATGAAACATTTTTGGGTTCAGGAGAGACTGAGCCTTACTGAGAAGAGGATCCTCCTGCAGGTGATTCGTTTAGGAAGTTCTTGAGGTAGAAGCATGTACGGGAGTGGGAAAGCAGCACTGGGAAAGGAGCAAAGTCAAGCCACTGTAGAAGTCGGTCGATGCACCTTAGAAGCAGTGTCAGCTATGTCATGTTGCTTGCGGCGAAGGCTAGACCTCAGCAATTGAGTTCCATTTCAAGAAGAATCCAGAAGCTTCTTATTTTTGATATAGTCCCATTTGTTTATTTTTCTCTTTAGTTTCCATTGCCCTAGGAGCTATAATGGTAAAGATATTGCTTTGGCATATGTCTGAGATTTTTTTGCCTATAGATTCCTCTAATACTTATGGTTTCCCTCTTCTGTTTAAGTCCTTTATCAATTTTGAGAATGACTATCATCAACAAATCAACAAATGACAAGTGCTGGTGAGGATGTGGAGAAAAAGGAATCCTTGTGCTCTGCTGGTGGGAATGTAGACTGGTGCAGCCACTGTGAAGAACAAAATGAAGTTTCAAAAAAAAAATTTGACCCAGTAATCCCACTTCTAGAAATATATCCCAAGAAACTGGAAACATCAATCAGAAAGGATATATGCACCCCTATGTTCAAAGCAGCCCAATTTACCATAGCTAAGATTTGGAAACAGCCTAAGTGCCCATCAGCAGATGAGTGGACTAGAAAACTGTGGTACCTCTACACAATGGAATGCTACACTGCTATAAAAAAGAAAGAACTCTTACCATTTGCAGCAGCTTGGATGGACCTGGAGAGCATTATGCTAACTGAAATAAGCCAGTCAGAAAAAGATAAATATTACATGATCTCACTCATTTTTGGAATATAACGAACAACATAAACTGATGAATAAAAACAGATCCAGAGACACAGAAGCATCGATCATACCGTCAAACCTCAGAGGGAAGGTAGGGGAAGGTGGGGGTAATTGAATAAGACAATTTAGGTAATTAAATTTCCCATTTAATTTCTTAAAGTTTTGCCTTTTTGGGCTCTGAAATACTAACTGTCTCTACAGAGCAAACCAGGAGAAGAAGTAAGCAGGGAGGTGAGAGTGAGAACCTAGTGTGTTCATTCCTATGCTTGTAGGGTTGTATTTGTGTGTGAGTCCTTGTGGAAAGAGTGGAAACATTCAGTAAAATCAGCTAATGAAAACTGATGGGTGTCACTGCCACTGAGCCTTGGAAAACTTGAACACTTCCAAGATGCATTAATTAGCAAAATAATTATGGTAATGTGTTTCACATTATATTTTTTAGTTTCAAATGCTGTTTTGTTTTGTTTTTTCATTACTAATTGACCTCTCAACCCATTTTTTGGAATAGCTAAAGAAGTGGTTATTAGTCATTCATAGCACACACAAAGCCTGATATAAATACATTTAAATGAATTGCCGTGAGACCCTTACAGAGTTAATAATAGTAGAACCAGAACTAACCTTGTCCCAAACAGCTACCTTCCAAAAATCCCTCAACTGTTTTTTTTCTCCTTACTTTTCCCACATTTTTTTTGTTTTTGAATTTTTTTTCTTTTCATATCTTTAAAAGACAATATGTAGTGACTTATTCAGAGTTTGAACATGAATCTTAGTAATGTGTGCATACAGTGGCCAAATTAAAATAAGGACAAATCTTTGGTGTGTGAGCATATGACAATTTTTCTACCAGAGCTGATTTTGAAGTAATCCCTAAATAGTGGAGATTTGTGTCTTCACTGGGACAGTGTCTTCACTGGGAAGTGCTGGAGGGAATGACAAACTATTTTACAACCTTCCATGCATTTCCTGCCTCTAATATCCTCATGGCTGCGAAGCAATTAATTGCTGTGTTATATTATATAATAATTAGAGCATTTTAAATCTGTATTGCTGAACCCATATGTGAGCACACCTGTGAAGAAGCCTTTTTCTGGTTGCCTTCTGTTTATTCTTGACAAGTCCTTTGTTGAGCTAAGGAATAGGAGCCATCACCCTGCCTGAGTGTTATTAGTATGCCCAGACTATCCCCACCCATTGCTAGCCCATCAAGTTCATTCCAGGGGGAAATTGCAGGCATCATATGACACTACCCATAAAGCACACACATGTTTCGTGGTATTTCCCCTGCAATGTATCTTTCCTATTCTGGATTATATCAAATGCAACTGGAATTTATCACAAATTGAAATATCGGTGCTAGTATTTACCAAAGTTCTCAAATAGAATGCCCTGGACAACTCCTACTTTGTGCAGTTTAATGTGAACCTGGCAGCATTTAATTCTATAGAGAATTAACCACTATTTTGTTAAATTGTATACTCACCTACCCAAAGTCCAACATATCCTAGAAATATGAGGATGTTGCTTGCCATCCACGTTAGTAATGAAATGCTGCTTTTGTTATTCTGAAAGGACAAAACAATGGCTCTTGCTGTGATGTTGAGAAAACAAGCTTTTTATTTAGCGAATTGCTAACACTTAGGTACATTGTTCCTTGACCCCCATTCATGCCTGCTGCATTCAATGTATTTTTTATTAAACTCGTCCTTTAGTAGTTCTTCACTCAGTGTGCACCTGTGGTAACCTGCAGTCTTTCTCATAACAAGTCCTTATTTAGACTTGCTTTTCAGTGGAACCAATGACTTGCCACTCAGAAACACACCTTGGAGTGTTCATTTTAAGCTGGTTATTCTTAAGGAAAAAAGACTGAGGGATAACCTTGACCCGCTGCTTAACTGGCTAAAGGCATTGGG
Organism: Pipistrellus kuhlii; assembly: GCF_014108245.1. Lineage (NCBI taxonomy): Eukaryota > Metazoa > Chordata > Mammalia > Chiroptera > Vespertilionidae > Pipistrellus > Pipistrellus kuhlii. The sequence goes on from NW_023425573.1 coordinate 79,696,673, forward strand.
ACAGATGGCCCCTGGGACGGGAGCCAGCATCTCAGAGACGGTGCTGGTTCAAGAGCTGGTGAGTGACAGGAGGAGCCCGATTAGTTTCCATAGGGGTTTGACCAATTTACACTCCCATTAATTTATATGAGTTACCTTCTTATTGCATCCTCACCAGCACCTCTATTCTTCTTATTCTTTTTTAATTCTTTATTGTTAAAAGTATTACATGATTCTCCTTTCCCCCCATTGACTTCTTCCCAGCTGCTCCTACCCCCAGTATATGCCCTGACCGCCCTATTGTCTGTGTCCATTGGTTATGCTCACATGCATGCATTCCAGTCCTTTGGTTGTTCTCTCAACCCCTCACCCCCAACTGCTCTCACAGGTTGGACAGTCTGTTAGATGCTTCTATGTCTCTGGTTCTATTTTTGTTCATCAGCTTATGTTGCTCATTATATTCCACAAATGAAAGAGATCATGTGATGTTTACTTTCTCTGAGTGGCTTATTTCACTTAGCATAATGCTCTCCAAGTCCATCCATGCTGTTGCAAATGGTAGGAATTCCTTCTTTTTTACTGAAACATAGTATTCCATTGTGTAGAAGTACTACAGTCTTCTAATTCACTCATCTGCTGATAGGCACTTAGGCTGTTTCCTAATCTTAGCTATGGTAAATTGTGCTGCTATGAACATAGGGGTTCATATATCCTTCCTGATTGATGTTTCTGTTTGTTTTGTTTTCTTTTGTTTGTTTGTTTGTTTTGTTTTTGATACATTCCTAGAAGTGGGACTACTGGGTCAAATGTGTTTCTTTTTGTTTATTGTTTATATTCTGTTCACAAGCTTTTGAGCATCAATAAGTCTATTTGTTGCTTTTGGTTTTCTGTTGTGCTGTTGACATCATGTCCGAAAAATCATTGCGAAGAGCAATGTTGAGTAACTTCCTCTCTGTTTTCTTCCACAGGTTTTATGATGTCAGTTTTATGTTTAAGTCTCATACATTTTGAGTTAAATTTTGTGAATAATAGGGTTTCAAGTTCATTGTTCTGCATGTGTTTATCCAGATTATTCCAGCATATTTGTTAAAGAGGCTATCCTTTTCCCAGTGGGAATTTTTGGTTCCCTTGTCATATGTTAGTAAACCACATAGACTGACATTTAATTCTGGGCTGTTTAGTCTGCTCCACTGGTCAATACATTTAACTTTGTGTCAGAAACCACACCATTTTTATTACTATGGCTTTGTGATATATTTTGAAATCTGAAAGTGTAATTATTCCAACTTACTCTTTTTCTCAGGGTTGTTTTGGCTAGTTGGGATTTTTTTGTGGTTTCAAACAAATCTTACAATTATTTCTTTGATGTTTGAAGAATGCCCTTGGTATATTGATGGGGTTTCTATTGAATCTATAGATGGCTTTGGGTACTATGGCTACTTTAACTATATTAATTATTATGACCTATAAACATGTGATGTCTTTTCATTTATTTGTATCTTTGATTTTTTAGTAAAGTTTTAAAATTTTCATTGTACAGATAGTTGATTTCCTCAGTTAAATTTATTCCTAAGTATTTTATTATTTTTTATGTTATTGTGCATGTAATAAAGTTTTTTTTTTATTTCTTGTTTAGATGTTTCATCATTACTCTGAAATAATGTAATTTATTTCTATATTTCCATTCTGCATCTTGGAATTTTACTGAAATCATTGATTAATTTCTACAGTTTTAAAAAATATATATATTTTATTGATTTTTTACAGAGAGAAAGAGAGAAGAACAGAGAGTTAGAAACATCGATGAGAGAGAGTCATCAATCAGCTGCCTCTTGCACACCTCCTACTGGGGATGTGCCTGCAACCAAGGTACATGCCCTTGACCGGAATCAAACCCGGGACCTTTCAGTCTGCAGGCCGACGCTCTATCTACTGAGCCAAACCGGTTTTGGCAATTTCTACAGTTTTTGATTGACTCTGGGATTTTCTGTATATCATATATCATCAGGTAACAATTACAACTTTACTTTTTCCTTTTAAATATAAATGTCTTTTATTTCATTGTCTTATCTCATTTTCTAACTAGGACTTCCAATACTATATTGAACAGAAGTTGTGAGAATGGGAATACTTGTCTTGTTTATAACCTTACAATAACCACTTTCAAAATGTTTTAAAATCTTCACACAAGGATGTGTTTATTGATTAGAGAGAGAGAGAAAGAAAAAACAAAACAAAAAACATTTCTATGTGTGAGAGAGAGACATTGATCAGTTGCTTCTAATATGTGCCTTGTCCTGGAATTGAACCTGCAAACTTTGTGGTGTTTTTGGTGTATGGGATGACACTCCAAACAACTGAGCCACCAGGCTTGAGCTAAACACTTACAGTTTTGTTTTTTTTTCTCACTGAGTGCAATGCAGCTATAAATTTGTCATATATGGCCTTTATTATGTTATGTGCCTTCTGTAGCCAGTCTGTTAAGGACTATTATCAGGAAAGAATGTTGTATTTCATCAAATGCTTTTCTTGCATCTTCTGAGATGTTTATGATTTTTATTCTTCACTTTATTGATGTGATGTAATCCACTCACTTTCAAGTTGACAGATGGCTCTGCCAGGTGTCCTGGTGTGCTGTGCAGAGGCACTTTTTTTTGGTTACAAATGTTTTATTAGATGTAATTCAAAGGGAAAAGGAATTACTCATGCCACCATCACTTTGCTTGCATAATTTTAAAGAAGTGTATGATATAATGCTTACTTTTGTACCTAGAATAGGTGTTCTAAGTAAGGTGTTGCAATGACTCTGGTTTTGCTTTAGGCTTTTCCTATTGTTGTTGTTTTGGTTTTGTATTTGATTTTTTTTGAAGTTGGAATATGATATGCCAAGATACACATTTGGGGGGCAGAGGGTATTTATCCTGCTTGATACTCTCTGAGCCCCTGGATTAAACTGGTATCTGTCATTATTTTAGAAAATTCTCAGACATTTTTATTTCAAACTAGAGGCCCGGTGCATGAAAATTCATGCCTTGGAGTGGAGGGGAGTCCCTTAGCCCAGCCTGCCACCTCCCAGAGTCCGGAAGATCTTGGGGGTGGGAGGTGACCGAGCAATCAGAGGAAGGTGATGCCTCATCACACCTCTGCTGCTGCCACTGCCGGCAGCACAAGTCTTGGCTGGCCCTGGTTACCTGAGAATTGGGCAGCCATGGGTGGCTGGGCAGATGGGCAGCTGCCATCTGAGGCTTGTCTGTGCCTTGGGCCAGCCCTGGGCAGCTGGGGAGCTGAGGGAACTGGTGGATTCCAGATGCAGTTGCATGGAGCCACCTGGTGAGGCTGGGGGGATTGGGCGCTGCCATCTTGTGGCTGTGGCCACCTCCATCTTTGAGGATGTGGCAGTCAATTAGCATATTCCCTCCTTATTTTATATGGTTGCTGCCATATTTTTGACAGTGTGAGGGTTGATTAGCATATTCACTCATTATTAGATAGGATATTTCTTCTGCTCATTTTTTCTCTCTTCTTGTATTCTCATTACATGTCCATTACAACTTTTTAAATTGTACTAATACTATTATATATTCTCTAAATTTTTAATTATTTTTTAAATTTACTCTTCAGATTTATATATTTATATTACCAAATCTTCAAGCTCCCTAATTCCCTCCTTGTCCTCATCAAGTACACTGATAAGTCCATGAAAGATGTTTTATATTTCTGGTTAATTTTTTTCCCCTAGCATTACCTTTTGATTCTTTTGTAAAATTTCCATTATCCATCTGCTTATATTACCCATCTTTTTTTTTTTTTTTTTTTGCATGTTGTTCATTTTTTTTCTATCAAAACCCATTAAACATTAATCAGAATTATTTTAAATTCTGAGTCTGATAATTTCCAAATACCTGCTATAACTTATTCTGATCCTCACTCCTTATCTTCATACATTTTGTTTTTGCAAAAAACAAAGCATATTTTGGCATTTTGTACGCCTTATAATTTCTTTGTGAAAGGTTAGAAATGATATGTTAATGAAACAAATGGAGGTAACCAATCTTTAGTCTAATATTTTGCATTTATCTTGCTGGGAGCCAGCTAGTATTGTTTGTGATGCGTGCTGTGCCGGAGACTAAAATGTTCTCTCATGTCCCTTTCCTTGATCTCTCGTGTTGTCCTTGGGTGTCCCTGGAGATGTTTTCAGTGAGGCCTGAGGCCTGTGGTGCTTTAAGCTGTCACTCGTCCTTTGTTTGGCAGGAGCCTGCTGTTGTAGTGGGAAGAGTGAGGAGAACAGAAACATTTTCTAATCATCTGATTGGATGTAAGGTTTGTGTCAGCCCAGGCCATGGGCAGTGACTTCCGCATGCTGCTTAGATTCCCCTTCCCTCCTCTGCAGGTGAGACAGGAAGGCCAGCTGGGCTGGAGCTAGGTGCACTTTCTTCCCCTGGTCTGTTGGTCAGGCCCTGGTGAAGCATACTCTGTAAAGGCAGGCCTTTGTTAAAAAGAACAGTGTCCTGGGGGCATTTATAATAAAATACAGTTTTCTCCCCTGCTGCTGAGAGGGACAAGGGCTTTTTCTCTGATTTTGCTCCTAGCACCCAGCAGGGATGCTGGAGGTAAAGCCAATGTGCTGGGCTTGTCCTCAGAAGGCTGCCCCGGGACTTACCTCGCTCTGACCAGTGCGGCAGGGCCCGTTACTGTGGACCCACTCCTGCAGCCCCTCTGCGCCCGGGAAGCTGGGTCTCAGGGTGACAATGGTCTCTACACTCTGAGGCCGTGGCTTTCCTTGTTGACTCTCTGATAGATCTAAGAGTTGGTTTTATTTATTTATTTATTTTCATCTTTTGTCTTGTTCTGAGTATGGGAGTGGGAGTGATGCATTCTAAACTATTCAATATTTGCATGACAGACTGGGAAGCAAAACTGACAGTTTCATTTTGATATTTATCTCTGTGGTTTTCTGCAGTTTCAATTAGCTGCATTTACTTATTCTGCTGGTACATGGTACAAATTCTTCCGGAACTCTGATTGCGTTGGTCCTGTGTTCCCCTCCTTCATGTCTCTTAATTCTTTTTCTCATAATTAGAATTTTTAAATATCTGTAACAATTTCTTTGAATCAATTAGTCAGTCATAAAATTCATTCTTCAGTGGAGGGTAATGAACTGATACCCCATATATAAGTAAATTTTAAATATCCAATTGTTAAATTTTCATTCTGTAAATGTTCTAGTTCAGTGGTCGGCAAACAGTGGCTCGAGAGACACATGCGGCTCTTTGGACCCTTGAGTGTTCTAATGCCACTTCTTCAAAATAGACTTGCCCAGGCCGAAAACACAGTTCTGTGCATGGCCACGAAGTTTCAATCGCACTGTACATGCGCATCCACACTTGGTATTTTGTGGAAGAGCCACACGCAAGGGGCCAAAGAGCCTCACGTGGCTCACAAGCCACAATTTGCCAACCACTGTTCTAGTTAATACATTTTCAACTGAACTTTTCTTTCTCAGGTTATTTTATTCCTTCGATACAGATGCCATTTTTTATTTTACCTATCTAAGTATTTAAGCAGTGACTTTGTAACTCCTCCAGATATTGTTCCTTCTCATCCTCAGTACATTAATTTGTTGATCATTGTGCCTACTAACTTCCAAATAGAATTTCATCTCTATTTATGATTTTATTTTTATTGCATAGTTACTTCACTAGAGTTTGACCATTCTTTGGAGTCTCATAAAGCCTACAGAATACATAATTTATTATAAAGCAGTTTAAGTATCCTCCGTTTTTGATACTTGGGGATTCATATACTAGTATAATAAAAGAATTCCAAATTTGAATTAGAAAACTTAATGAATAAATGTTTGGGATTTCAGTTTCCAATTGGCAATATTTTGTTTTTCTATACAAAGTTCTTGAAAAGTGCCAAGCTTTCTCACCATTTTTCTAGCTTTGAGTTGATGATTCTCCTTTGTGTGAGAATCAGGGCTCCAGATTCTGAGAAGTCAGCGGGGTGTCAGCTTCCTCCCCTCAGGCAGCCACCCATCCTCCTGCTCCCCACATGGAGCCCCATCTTCCCTGGGCTGGATGTGCAGTGTTATTCTCCGGGACAGGGAGATTTTCTCTGCCTATTTTTCAAGCGCAGTAAGGTATTAATTGTTGTTGTTTTTATTTATTCAGCATTTCAATGTGCTGGGTTGGAGGTAACTTCTGTGTACACTCAGTCTTTTGAGCAGTCCAAAGGATGACCCTTTTTATATATAATTTTGATCTGGCTATATTTTCAAAGGTTAATTTGTTTGTTTGTTTGCTTTTGGAGTGTGTGTGTGTGTTTTTTTGTTTTGTTTTAAATAATTCTGAAAGGTCCTTTTTTAATATACATTTATTTTTTATTGATTTCAGAGAGGAAGAGAAAGGGAGAGAGAGAGAGCAACATCAATGATGAGAGAGAATCATTGATTGGCTGCCTCCTGCACACCCCTATTGGGGTGGATCGAGCCCACAATGTGCCCTTGAATGGAATGGGACCTAGGATCCTTCAGTCTATAGGCTGACGCTCATTTCACTGAGCCACACTGGCTAGAGCTCTGTAAGTTCTTAATTCTTAGGGCAGCATCATGGTAAAGTGGAAAGCACCGCCGCTGGAATATAGCACCTGGCTTGAGTCCTCTCTGTGATTGAAATGACAAAGTAGAGCACCATGTTACATTTCACCTTTGTTATCATCTGACAGAAACATGACAGAGGAAAGACAGTCCTTAGCTCTGACAAAACAAAGAGACAGGAGTATCCATGACACATAATATACAAGACCAGCCACATGATTTGTGGGGCTCCGGGCAGGGGGGAATGTGAGAGCCTTCCTTTAGTTATGGGTTTCAAGGCAGTGGAGAAGGAGCACTGAATGCAGCACTGCCCTGTGAGTCCCTGCGCTCCTCCCCAGGCAGGGTCCTCAGAGGCGTGTAGAAGAGCTTCTGAATGTGCTGTCCCCTAGGCCCAGCCGCAGGTCACAGCTGAAGCTTCCGCAACACTATACAGACTCCCCAATCGGAACATCTGGGGGGAAAACCCACTGCTAACTCATTGGTTAAAGCACGTGGACCTCAGGCTACTGCTATCTGGACCGCACGCTGCATGATGTGGGCACATTATACCACCACTCTGACCCTTAAATGTGTCATCTGTGAGGCCAGGAGAGTAACAGCTTGTGGTCTTGGTGATGAGATGAGAGGTCTTAGGAGAGTGCACTGCACATACTAAGTGATATGTCAGGCTTAGCAATTACTTTTTTATCTAAATAGATCTTCATAACATTGTTTAAATTATTGGATATTATAGAAAGACTGAAAATTAATAAAAATAAAAATAGAATATCATATTTTTACCAAAATATATTTCAAATAAATAAAATGTGTATGTGTAAAAAAAAATCATAAACAACCCAAGTAGAATCACCTGAAATATTTATTTTTAAAAATAAACTAGGCATGTAGAACACCTTTCCCATTACGCCTTTAAACCTAGCCTTAGAGATGACAAAATGGTAAAGATACACAATCCTGTGTGGCTTAATAATAAGAGATATGTCCTGAAAATTCATCATGGGGCTATTTTGTCCTTGTGTGAACACAATAGCTGAACTTACATAAACTTGGATGGTGCAGTCCAGGGCACATGTAGGCTGCAGGGTATAGCCCATTGCTCCTGGGCTGCAAGCCTGTACAGCGTGTTACATACAAAACAACACGGAATTAAACAAAGCACAACAGCAAAGACACAATCAAGAGATTTAGCAAACAAAAGACGTATGAGACTACTGCTGGTGTAATATGGCATATGTTTTATAGCAAATTATTTTTTAAATATATTTTACTACTTTTTTTTACAGAAAGAAAGGGGAAGGGAAAGAGAGTTAGGAACATTGACGAGAGAGAAACATTGATTAGCTGCCTCCTGCACACCCCGGGAATGTGCCCGCAACCAATGTACATGCCCCTGATTGGAATCCAACATGGGACCCTTCAATCCTCAAGGCAATGCTCTATCCACTGAGTCAAATGAGTTAGGGCAGCAAATTATTTTAATTAGTAGAAAGAATACACTCTAATATAACAATTAAAGGCATAGTATAGTAAATACATAAACTGGCAACATGGTCACTGATTATCAATATCATAATTGTTTGTGCTATACTTTTATATGGCAGCTCAGTAGAACTTTTATACCAGTATCACCACAAACACCTGCGTAATGTATTGTTTATGACAATGTGATGGCCACAGTACCTAAAAGCAATAGGAACATTTTAGCTTTATTATAATCTTATAAGATCACCATAGGGTATGCAGTCTGTCATTGGCTAAAGCTTGGTTATGTGACACATAGCTGTACTTAAAACTGATGTTTTACAAAGGGAAACAATTTTGTATACATATAATACCTTTTCAAATGAATAAGCAATTTTTATGAAAAATGTTTACTATGTTTTTCCAGTATGCGCTCCATGTCAATTTCCCCTATTGTAAACTGTCCACCTTTGCAGGATTTCTATTGAATGAAAATTAAAACTCAACAAAATACCACTGTTTGCTTATGGCTTAGGCAAATGTAACTACATTGGATAATATATGGGAGGCAAAGATATAAAGAAACAAGGAATCACATACATAGTTTCAATAATGTAAATTTATGTTGACATAAATTTGGAAACATCTATAAAAATTAAGACACTGCTTGATGTAGTATTTTAGTTATATCTTCTACATGCATATTCATACAATTTGCAATGGCTTATGAATATGTCATTTTAGCAGTTGTTGTTATAGCTAAACAATTTTTAAATTTTCATCTGTATATGGCTGATTAAATAACTTGTTTTATCTGTATATCATGGAATATGAAATAGTCATTAATGTGAAATTTCCAAAGCCATTCCCATTGAAGTTAATAAAACATTAAAGATGCAGCCATCTGCATTACTATTTAGTATTTTCCTAGAAAGATTAGGCACTGAAACTGAACCAGAGAAAACAATTATACATGTTAAGTATAGAAAGGAGAAATAAAATGATTTCTGTGTGCAAATTTATCAATGATGAAACAAATAATTCAGTTACATAGTAGAACATAAAATCAACTAACAAGAATAGATGGCATTCATATGTACAATTAGTTAAGTATGTAATAAAACCTTAAATCCCATTTAAAATGGATACATACAAATATACTGCTCTGGAATAACTTCTATAAAGGAAACTTTACCCATTTCCTACTAAAAGACACAAAAGGTGACTAACAAATGGAAAGGTGTAATTTCATTCCTGGCTATGAAGAGTAAAAATGATAGACCTGTCATTTGAACCCAAATAAAAACATATATTTTTAATGAGGGCTTTTTTTGCTTTTGTTTCTAGAGACAAGTTAAAAGTCTCTAATGTTCACTGAGAAGAAGCAGCTTTGAAAAATAACTAGAAAAACGATGAAAGGAAAGCAGACTGGCCCCAGAGTAGATAAACTTGTTAGAGAGCATTGCCATTGAAATAGTGTGCATGGGCACATGGGACGGAGAGAGGAACGGTTGAAACAGAATAGGACATCTAGAATTATAAACAAAAATATAAATTGTTTATAGGATAAATGTCACATTTCAAAGCACTGAAGTAAAGATATACTTTTAATAATGGATACCCCTTTAGAAAAAGGAAAGATTGGGTCCTTAGCTAGTATCATGCTATATAATAAAATCCTAGTATGCTAAGTGTCTGGTTGTCTGTTCAACCAATCAAAGCATAATATGCTAATTATATTCTAAGGCCACTTAACTGTTCACTATGACATGCACTGACCACCAGGGGTCAGACAGTTGACTGGTCCACGCATTGCTGTGATGTGCATTGACCACCAGAAAGTAGACACTCAATGCAGAAACTGGCCCCTGGTGGTCAGTATGCTTCCATAGAGGGAGCACCATTCAGCCAGAAGCCAGGCTCACAGCTAGCAAGTGCAGCAGCTGTGGGGAGATCCTCTCCCGCTTCCACAGCAGCGCTAAGGATGTCCTGCTGACAGCTTAGGCCCCCTACCCCTGTGCTCAGCCATCATTCTGACATCCTCCGAGGGCTCCCAGACTGTGAGATGGCATAGGCCAGGCTGAGGGCCCCCCACTGAGTGCACAAATTTTGTGCTCCAGGTCTCTAGAATATCACAATAATGCCCAAATATATGAGATGCAAATGTAAAACAATAAAACAAAGATAACATCAGAAAAATAATAAACTAATTATTTCATTATCTGACTATAGAAAAGTATATTTACCTATGGCTCAAAATTTAAATGCAAGAAAATAAAGTTTAATACATTTAAGTAGATTTTTAATGCATTATGTAAAGCAAACATGTAGACAAAAATTAAAGACCAAAAGGGCAGAAATAGTTATTTACTAGTTATATTACAGGTAAAAGACTAACATTTTAATAAGCAATAAATTGTTAACCATCACAGGAAAAACCCAACACTCAAAAAAAAAAAAAAAAAAAAGTGGACAAAATATATGAGGAGTAGTTCCTAAAAAATAATAATAATAAAGATAACAAGTAAACCTTAAATATATAAAAAAAATTGTTCAAACTTATTGATAAGAGAACTGTAAACTGAAACTACAATTAGATACCTTTTCTAACCTGTCACAGCATGGCCTCTGTTCTTTGACAAGTCTGTGCAGAGACAAGCCTCTCACAAATTGCTGGTGAGAGTCCTCAGATAAATGCTCTTGAGAAGGACTTACAACCAGGGTTCAACAAAAATGAATGAATATATGAATGAAGTGTGTGTATGTATATATTTTGCATGTATGCATATGTGCATGCAAGAGATAGAAAGAATATGAGCAAAATGAATACATTATTAACAATTAGTATTACTTTAAAGTTTTCGATTATAATTTGAGAGAATAATTGGTTTTATTTTTTATTAGTAGTATTTATTTATTTATTTTTACTTTATTTCCTCCTACTTTGTTAGTTGTTTATTTTTACATTACCATATAATATTTTCTTCATATTCCATCTTCACATTTCTTTATTCTTAGTTTTATAATTAAATACATTCAATAGTCCTCACACTTTTTTTGGTCATAATTTTTCTAATCATTTCTTGACTGACTTTTCACCTTCACACAGATTTTAAAGAAGATTTTATGGAAAAAAAAGTTGGCTGAACCCTCATTTGGTCAACTCCAGTAACCTTAATACAGTTTAGCTTATCCAAACATGAGATTTGTATGTCATATGTTCTTTCTCTTTCTGTGAGTACCATACAGGCACTGCTCCATTATTCTCTGTCGATAAATGGTTGCAGTAGATATGTTTGAAGCCACACTGACATTTTTTTCTTTATTCTGTCTTCATCTTTTTTGTTTTCAACCACAGCTTTGTTTGTTTTATTCTTAAAATCTATTAACTTTAAAAAGCTACAAATAGCCAAGACTGGTTTGGCTCAATGGATAGAGCCTCAGCCTGAGGACTGAAATGTCCCAGGTTCGATTCCGGTCAAAGGCATGTATCTTGGTTGCAGGCACATCCCCAGTGGGAAGCAGGGAGAATCAGAAAACCTGAATGGGACAATTATAATTGATGAAATTGAATCACTAATCAAAGAACTCCCAGCAAACAAAAGCCCTAGTCCAAATGGTTTCAAAGGGGAGTATAACAAATATTTTAAGAAGAACTAAAACTTTTCCTACTCAAAGTATTTTTAAAAAATATGCAAAAGGAAAGAAGACTTCTTTTTTTTTTTAAGGCCAGCATCATCCTAATTCAAAAACCAGATAAAGACACTGCAAAGAAAGATAATTTCAGGCCAATATCCCTGATGAACATAAATACTACAATCCTCCACAAAATATTAGTAAATCAGATCCAGTAATATATTAAAAAGATCATACACAATGACCAAGTGTGATTTATTCCAGGGATGCAAATCTGGCACAATATCCTCAAATCAATTAACATGATACATCACATAAACAACTGGAAAGACAAAAATCACATGAGCAAATCAATAGATGCAGAAAAAGCATTCCATAAAATCCAACACCCATCTTTGATAAAAACTCTCATCAAAGTGGGGATAGAGGGATCATATACAATAAAGGCCACATATGACAAATCTATAGTCAATGTCATATGCAATGGGCAAAACCTAAAACCACTTACCCTAAGAACAGGAGCAAGACAAATATGCCAGCCACGTCTAGAACAAGAGCACCATATCCGAGAAGGGTGCCCACAGGGCATCAGGCTGTGAAAAGCTGCCTGGTTGCTGTCTGCCCTAGAGAGTCAGCTGGGAATACACAACCTATTTAAGGGTGCATCCACTCACATTGAACTGGAGCTCTGTGTGCAAACGCTAGGGCTGTGGGCTCTGGGGTTAGACTTTGTAGGTGGACACCCAGGTTTCCTGTGCTAAGCCCTTCCCCCGCACTGCGAAGACATCCTTCACAGGGAGACCTTTCCCTTCTAAGTGGCTTTTGCCTGGGGGTGAAACAATTGCACCCCCTGTTGGAAAACCTCTCACCCCACCCTGTACTCCATAACCTAAGGCTAATCAATTCTGAACACAGTCAGACTGCATGCACATGAGGGTCTCTGCAGGTTTTGAATGTTTCTCTGATTTAGTTAGGGGCCCAGGGAGGGCTAGGAGAAGCAGAACTCGATGCCATTCTTATTCTTTGTAAAGGTACCCAGCCACAGCTGAGGGAGCCAGGAGCTCTGGTTTGCTGATAGCTCCAAGCAGGGTACTTAAGGCCAGTCACAAACAGCAGCTGACACTGTCCTGCACTAGAGATTGGGAGTCATAGCCGATCTACCTAATTATAGACACAAATCCACATAAGCAGCCAAAATGAGGAAACAAAAAATAAACAAGACCCAAATGAAAGAATAAGAGATTTCTCCAGAAAAGGTGAACAAAATTGAGATAAGAAATTTATCAAATACAGAGTTCAAAATAATGATGGCTAAGATGCTCAACAGCTTGAGAAAAGATGTAGTAACTATGAAGAATGCCATAGCACTAGTAAAGAGGACCGTGGAAAGAATACACAGCAGATTAGGGGAAGCCGAGGATCGGATCAGTGAAATAGGAGATAAGGTAGAAAAAAAACAAACACTTAATCAGAGAACCAAAAAGGAAAAACAATGTGTTCTAACAGGTGGTCTGTCTTTGAGAATGACCCATGTGCACAGGAGAAGAATGTATATTCTCCAGCTTTGGGATGAAATGTTCTATGAATGTCAATTAAATCCATCCAACCCAGTGTGTCATTTAGCTTCTCTGTTTTCTTGTTAATTTTTTTTCCTGAAAGCTCTATCCATGAAGTTTACAGGGTGTTAACGTTCCCTCCTATGACTGCATTGCTGTCAATCTCTCCCTTAAAGTCTTCCAGAGTTTTCATATATTTAGGTGCTCCTGTAGTGGCTGCATATATATTTATCTTCTCTTTGAATTGATGAATTTAGTATGATGTAGTGACTGGTATTATCTCTTGTGATGGCCTTTATTTTGAAGTCTATTTTGTCAGATATGAATATTGCTACCCTAGGAGGTTTTTCTTTTTCTTTTCCATTCACATGAATTTTTTAATGTAAATTTAAAATAAATTATGAGATTACAATTAAAATGTGTGAGAAAAATAAACATCTTTTGTGAATTGATATCATTAAGAATTAAATAAACTAGGTAATATGTAAATCTATATAATAAGTGTCTACTAGAAGTTTCAATGCACATTTTGTGACAATAATATTTAGTTTGTAGTTTATTTCTACTAAAAATACATAGGGGAAATGAAAGGGTGTTCTTTAAATGGAGTTTTCACAATTTTGAAGAAACTGATTCTGGCCCTTCAACAGTTTATTGTGTTGTTAGTTATGCAGGACATGCATGCAGTGTTACTGCAGGAGGCCTGGATGCAGGGTTAAGCTTTTGAAGAACAGGCACAGCATGGGTAAATGCCCATCACTTACAGAGGGTTTCTAGAACACGATGCTCAATCAATGGCAACTAATATTTGTTGTGGCACAATGCACAGGGAACGATCAGCTCACACTCTGAGGGAGGAAAGCTTACCCTTTATTACGCAGCACTGCTAGTCCAGGGGACTCTGGTCCAAAGCCTGCACTGCCGATGTGGAAGGTTTTGATATATGTGTCTTCTTGTGACAGGCCCCTCAGGGTGGGCTTTGAAATTCTGCCCAGGTCAGACCCAGAGATAAGGAGCCATGGGTCAGACTGTTGGACCTCAGAGGGAGGGTGGGGATAAAAGGGAGAGATCAACCAAAGGACTTATGTGCACACATATGAGCCTAACCAGTGGTCAAGGACAATAGGGGGGTGGGGGCATAAGTGGGGGGGTTAGAGGATTGGAATGGGGTTGAGGACAAATATGTGATATCTTAATCAATAAAGAAATTAATAAGAAAAAAGAATGGGAAGTAAGATTACTGTTTAACTACAATAGATGCTGAACTAGGCTGTAAGCCCCCAAAGTTGCAACCCTATTTTCCTTCTCATTATGTCAGAAGCTAGAAAAAGAAACCACCATGAGAGCATTACACAAACTCATAAGAAAATGAGTGGGGAAAAATAGCCTCGTGGGAAAACGGTATATAACCACATTACAACCAGGCTATTGAATTTAACACAATTATAAAACAGCATGGTAACACATGCAGTTAACTGTCAGGGTAAAAAAGAAAGTCAATGTTGAAAGTCATTTTTTTCTATCTATGCTATATTATACCAGTTCCATAAAGTTTTTCTTAAATAATGTAAAAAAAAAGAGACCCCAGAATTGTTATGGTAAACAACCTCCAAGTCATATTATTTATAAAGTTATAGAGATCCAAATGATTATGTGCTGATTACACTGCCTTTTTAGTAAAATAAAATACATACTCATGATCACACATATGGTTGTAGATGGAAAGCTACAAATATATATATATATATATATATATATATATATATATATATATATATATACACATACTATGTTTCTTCTTACAGAAAGATGCTGAGTTACTGAGTACAGGAGAAAAGAGACATTTACTTTTCATGTAAATTTTAAAAATATATTTTATACCATCCATATGTATTTAGAGATTTAATTATATATTTAGTGATTGCAAGCATAGCATGGGAAAATATTAACAGGACAGTTTGATGAAAAAAAATGTGATATACAGTAGTCATTCATTAAAAGCTATTTCTTAAATGTAAGCAAGATAATTAGCTGTTAGTATCATTTAGTTAAAGAGCTCCTGCTAAACATCAGCATCAACCAATTGTTGTATTTATTAGTGTCACCCTTTAAAAACATTTGGTGACTGTCCATCACTCCATTAGGGTTTCAGTAACACTCATTGATCTGCCTACAAGCCAAATATATTTATCAAGTGCCCTCTGACTTTCTACAATGTCTGTCCACAATTTGGTAAGCTCAAAATGACATCCTCTGCTTCCTTTATGACCATCTTACACCTGAACAAAATGAGATTCCTGAGGCTCATGAGGCCATGATCTCTCCATTAGTTAGCCTTGCACACAGCAATGCATCCTTCTAGGTCAGTGGTTTTCAACATTTTAATGCCGCGACCCTTTAATACAGTTTCTCATGTTGTGGTGACCCCAAACCATAAAATTATTTTCATTGCTACTTCATAACTGTAATTTTGCTACTGTTATGAATCATAATGTAAATATATGTGTTTCCAATGGTCTTAGGTGACCCTGCTAGCAGTTCTCAACCTGTGGGTCAAAATCCACAGGTTGACAACCGCTGCTGTAGAGCCTAAGACCATTGGAAAACACAGATATTTATTTTATGGTTGGGGGTCACCACAACATGAGGAACTGTACTAAAGGGTTGCAACATTAGAAAGGGTTCTCAACCACTGCTCCAGGTCATCTGGATCCGGACACTGAAATCACCCCGTCATTGTTGCTGCTGTGAGAAATACAGATGTGGCCTCTTGAGCTTTTCTAACATTTCAGTTTGGCTTTCTGCACATGCATAAATGTTCATTTGTACACATGGCATTAACCTGTTTTATATGTATATTTCAGTTTATATAGTTCAACTGAAAGCTCACTGGGGCCTTCCATAGCACTTAACTATTTTAAAATGAGTTGTTACACAATAGGAATTTGTGGCAGACTCAGCAGTCAGCCTATTAAATACTCATTTTCTCTTTGTACTTCCTAAGAGAGCCCATTCGAATTGAGGCAGCATAAGGCTCTGCTAAACATGCTTTCTTTCAGCCCATCTGGCTGGCGGCACGGCGATGTTACACAGCTCTGGACAGGGCCACCCAGACATTTTTCTGGGATCTCTGTATAGTTTGATCAAACATTTATTGTAGAGGTCTCTGTTTCTAGTGAAACACATTTAACATGTTTTTACTTATTTCTCCTGGTAAATGCAACTTAAAATCTTAAATACTCTGAAGTGAAGGAAATGCAGCCTGGGTAGGAGACTATTAACTGAAGAGAAGCATGTGGTGAGTTTCCTGGGTTTCCTTCTTGTCTCAAATATCTGAGACTTAACACAGGAGAAGCCAGACACCCAGAGATAGCAATTGGCACAGATTTAAAGCAAATAAATAAAAAGTAAACAAAATAATAGAAAAATACTTTCTTTCTAAGCTAAAGGATCAAAAAAGGGCAGCCTAGCAGGAGAGATCCATTGTAAACAACTACCTTACTCCAACAAACTCCACAGGAAAACTGAGGTGCTAGTCTTAACTCCACCAGCAAAATCTGAGTGCAGGGCCCAAATTACAGCCCAGCAAGGGTGCAGTTAACCACCCCAACCTTACAGTGAGGGTGACATCAGAGAAGGCATGGTAGGGCACCAGCAAGTCCATCACAAATGGGCCCCAGCCTCCCTTCAGATTGAGTGGATACACAGGGGAACCCTACACTTCACTCCCACCAGCGGGGAGCAGAGGCTTTTCTCCTGTGTGTTTGGAGGAATGTCAGAGGAGAGCCAGGGGAGAGTCAAGGCCACACGGGAGCCGTAATGCAGTGTCTGCCCTCCCCAGCCACATGGATATACATAACAGCCTAGATGACTTATTATTTGTTGCTTATAAGTTTAGTAAAATTGATAAGTGAGAACATATGGGCTTGGACATGTTTTAAAATACAAATTTAACTTTTCAAAATATATTTTTGTTGATTTCAGAGAGGAAGGGATAGGGAGAGATAGAAAAGTCAACGATGAGAGAGAATCATTGATGGGCTGCCTCCTGCATGCACCCTACTAGGGATTGAGCTCACAACCCAGCACATGTCATAACAGCTGTCAGAGAAGATGTGGAGAAAGAGAAACCTTCATACACTGCTAGTGGGAATAGAAATTGTTTTCAGCTACTATGAAAAACAGTATGAAAACTCTTCAAGAAATTAAGAACAGAGCTATCGTAAGACTCAGTGATCCCTCTTTTGGGGATCTTCCCCCAAATTTGAAAACATTTATTCATAAGATATATGGGCCCCTATATTCACTGCACCATTATTTAGAGTAGCCAAGACATGAAAACAACCTGGTTTTTGTTTTGTTTTGGTTTTTGGTTTTTTTTTTAAAGTATGGTTGAATATAGAAGACATAATACATACATACATACATACAGTGAAATACCATTTAGCCATAAGAAAAGATGAAATACTGCAATTTGTGACAATGTGAATGGATCTTAAGAGTATGATGCTAAGTGAAATAAGTCAGATGGAAAAGGAAAAGAACCATGTGATTTCATCCATATGTGGTATATAAAAAAAGAAAATAAATGAATAAAAAAACAACAAATTCATAGACACAGACAACATATGAAAGTTACCAGCGGGAAAAGGGATAGGGATGATTAAAAGTATAATGGAGGTCAAATCTGGTGATGTAAGGAGATTAGACTATGGGTGGTGAAAACACAATATAACATACAGATAATGTTTTATAGAATTGTACACTTGAAATGTATAAATACTATTAACCAATGTCACCCCAGTAAATTTAACAAAAATATGCTGGAAGTCAGTCAGTGGAAAATCAGAAAGCCTCTTAAGAATACACTGATACAAAGAGCAGGTGAGTCATTGTCTATGGTTCCTCCATTCACCCCCAAATAACATGTTTTTCCACTGCAATGAGTTTGTATATTTCCTTAGCTTATTTCTAAAATATTTTATCTCAGGTGTTTCTCTGAGTACGTTTCTTATATTCTATTTTACTTATCTACTAGATATACAATTTATATTTTATCTATACTAATAAAAGGGTAATATGCAAATTGGTCAGGACGCCCTCACAGTAACGACCAAACAGCAGGTTGCATGGGGTGACAAGATCGTCGGCAGGGGAGTTAGTGAGGGACAATCAAATGACTGAACAGCAGGCTGTGTGGGGAGTCTAGGCCAGCGGAGGGGGAGGGGGGCATGAGGGGTGACCAGACAATAAAACAGCAGGTGGCATGGGGCCACTAGGCCAGCTGCAGGGGAGGGGGGGAGGTGGGGGGGGGCAATTTAGGGAAACCAGGCCAGTAGAGGGGAAGTTGGGGGCAACCAGGTTGGCATGGGGGTAGTTGGGAGTGACCAGGCCAGCAGGGGGGCAGTTAGGGGCAATCAGACCAGTAGGGGGATAGTTGGGGGTCACCAAGCTGTCAGGCAGAGGTGGTTAGGGGTCATCAGGCTGGTGGGGGGGCAGTTAGGAGTGATCAGGCAGGCAGGCAGGTGAGCAGTTAAGGAGCCAGTAGTTCCAGATTGTAAGAGGGATATCCCTTGAGGAGTCCACAATTGGAGAGGGTGCAGGCTGGGCTGAGGGGACCCCCCCACTTCCCATGCACAAAGTTCATGCACTGGGCCTCTAGTCTATAATAATAAAAGCATAGTATGCTAATTAAACCAGATGTCCTTGTACTTCTGGAATGTATTGTAGATGGGGCTGCAGCCATAGGACTGAGAGAGCCATCATGGCTGTGAGGGGGGGTCCAGGCAGCCATGGCTGCAAAGGCCTACTCTTGCACCTTGGGCCTCTAATATATATATATATATATATATATGTCTCCTTTCTAATAAAGAGGAAATATGCTAATTGACCCTCATGCCATCACAAAGATGGCTGTGCCCACAGCCAATAAGGAGAGAATATGCTAATTGACTGTCCCATCCTCAAAGATGGTGGCACCCACAGCCAATAAGGATGGAGTATGCTAATTGCCACACCCTCAAAAAATAGTGGCACTCACAGCCACATGATGGCAGAGCCCAGTACCCTCATCCCTCTAGGGCAGCAGGTACGTGGCAAGCTGCCCTGGGTCTGCCTCTGGAGCCCCCCAGTACCCTCAGCCAGCTATCCACCTAGGGCTGGAGGCACAGACAAGCCTCAGATTGTGGTTGCTCAACCCCCAGGGCCAGGCAAGGCTTGCACTGCCAGCAGTGGCAGCAGCAGAGGTGTGATGTGGCCTTCTCCTGATCACCAGGTCACCTCTTGCCCCTGAAGGCTCCCGGACTATGACAGGCGGCAGGCCAGGCTGTGGAACCCTCTCTCCATTGCATGAAGTTTAATGCACCAGGCCTCTAGTATTGTAATGAAAATGAATGCAGTCCACTTGAAATCAACATGTAGAAAAACTCCAGAAAACTTAACATTCATTCTAGGAATATTTTGCCACATATGGATCTGCACATGCTTCCCCCACTTCTCCAAAATATGAACTTTATTATTAATCCACTAAGACTACAGGTTATCTCTGAGCCTAAAACTCATATATGATTTTTTTAAGAACTCTCACTGGCTTTAAAGAGAAGTTGCCATGGAGAAAGGCTTTCTTTAGTCAGGGGAACGGCACAGGTGATTCTCAGCATTCACAGCACCAAGGCGGGGAATGATCATAGCTCACCTTAAGGAGCAGGTGCTTGCAGGGGAAGAGCTCGATGCTCTCAGGCACTGCCTCACACTAGACCCCTTCCTCTAACACATTTAGGGGGAACAGATGCATTGTTGTCTTTTTATCCTCTGCTGTTATTTAATAGAGACAGCCATCCGAGACAAGCAGGACTTTATTGGTTCAACCTAACTACAAACGTGAATCATGAATTCTGTTCCTCTGCAAAGCCTCTTTTCACACTTACTGTGAATTGATGCAGCAACCACTTTCTTCTGAGTGCTGTTAAATAGCATTAAATTCACAAATCCACTAGTTCCTCTTACCCTCTGAGAGTTTCTAAGTAATGAAACCTATCGCTCTACTTGCATGTGGGAAATGCTCCATCAACTCAGGGGTTATCATTGCAATAGTCGTTATTGTTTGTTCTCTCATACCCCTGCTGAGACCAACTCCAAAACAACATGTGCACACTGGCAAAGCAACAATGAGCATCCATTCTCATTTACATCAGGGAAATCCAACTAGAAAGACTCCACTCCGAGTCCCTCACAGAGGCTTGAGAGGGAGCAGTGTGCCTGAGGAGGAGCAGAATGGCATTCCCTCTCCCTGCCCATCTGAACACAACAGTAAAAGGGGGAACTTTCTACTTGGTGTTTTATTCCGAATAAGCTTCTGCATGACATGATGAAGTAGGAAAAGGTTTTGGAGCCACAGAGACCTGGCTCAGGATGAATGGCCACGTTGAAGCCCATGTAGCCCTGGCAGCCTAGGAAGCTGTTAAACAAAACCAAGAGCTCATCACGGAGGAAAGTGTTAGCAAACAAATAAGGTTGGTGGCAAAATAGTGGGAATTCCCAAGGCCTGGCTGAGGCATTTAGGAATCTCTGAATAAAATAATTCTATAGTGCTACAAGTTACCATTGGAAAATAATTCTGTATCCTGATTCCCTGATATTAATTTTGAGGAAATTGATGAAAATTTTAGCAGAGCCTGGGCTCAGTTTCATAGGCATAGATTCTAACTCCCTGGGAAAGGACCTGAGATGGAGACATTTTATGATGTAGGATCACACATTCCATTTTACAGATAAGCTCATTACACTCAGGCCCCAGATTCACTAGTTCAGGGAGCTGAGGTTCAGACCCAGGTCTCTGTGGCTCCAAACCCCCCATTCATGCCCTTACCCCCTTGTTGTCTGTGTCCATTGATTAGGCTTATATGCATGCATATAAGTCCTTTGGTTGATTTTTTCCCCTTACTCCCACCCTCACCTACCTTCCCTGAGGTTTGATGGTCTGATCGATGCGTCTCTGCCTCTGGATCTGTTTTTGTTCATCAGTTTATGTTGTACATTATATTACACAAATGAGTGAGATCATGTGATATTTATCTTTCTCTGCCTAGCTTATTTCACTTAGCATAATGCTCTCCAGCTCCATTCATGTTGTTGCAAATGATAAGAACTCCTTTTTTACTGCAGAGTAGTATTCCATTGTGTAGATGTAACATAGTTTTTTTAATCCACTCATCTGCTGATGGGCACTTAGGCTGTTTCCAAATCTTAGCTATGGTGAATTGTGCTGCTATAAACATAGGGGTGCATATATCCTTTCTGATTCATGTTTCTAGTATCCCTAGAAGTGGGACCACTGGGTCAAATGGGAGCTCCATTTTTAGTTTTTTGAGGAAAATCCATACTGTTCTCCACAGTGGTTGCACCGGTCTGCATTCTCACCAGCAGTGCATGAAGGTTCCTTTTTCTCCGCAACCTTGCCAACATTTGTTGTTTGTTGATTTGTTGATGTTGGCCATTCTGACAGGTGTGAGATGGTATCACATTGTTGTTTTAATTCGCATCTCTCAGATGATTAGTGACTTTGAAGATGCTTTCGTATGTCTCTTGGCCTTCCTTCTGTTTTCTTTCCAAAAGTATCTATTTAGGTCAGTTGCCCATTTTTTGATTGGGTTGTTTAACTTCCTTTTATTAAGTTGTCTGAGTTCCCTGTAAATGTTGGAGATTAAACCCTTATCATTGATATCATTGGCAAATATGTTCTCCCATTCAGTGGGCTTTCTTGTTTTGTTGATGGTTTCTTTTGCTGTGCAAAAGCTTTTTATTTTGATGTAGTTCCATTTGTTTATTTTCTCTTTAGCTTCCATTGCCCTAGGGGCAGTATCACTGAAGAAGTTCTTTCAGCATATGTCTGAGGTTTGCCTGCCTGTGGATTCCTCTAGTATTTTTATGGTTTCCTGTCATATGTTTAAGTCCTTTATCCATTTGGAGTTTATTTTTGTGTTTGGTGTAAGTTGGTGGTCTAATTTCAATTTTTTTTTGCATGTATCTGTCCAATTTTCCCTACACCATTTATTGAAGAGACTGTCTTAACTCTATTGTATTTTCATGCCTCCTGTGTCAAATATTTAATTTAATTGAGCGTAATAGTTTGGGTGTATATCTGGGTTCTCTATTCTAATCCATTGATCTATATGTCTGTTCTTGTGCCAGTACCAGGCAGTTCTGAGAACAGTGGCTTTGTAATATAGCTTGATATCTGGCATTGGGATCCCACCTATTTTTTTCTTCTTTCTCAGGATTGCTGCAGCTATTCGGATCTTTTTTTTTTTTTTTTAATTCCAGATGAATTTTTGGAAAGTTTGTTCTAGATCTGTGAAATATGCCATTGGTATTTTAATTGGAAGTGAATTTAATTTATAGATTGCTTTGGGTAATTTGGACATTTTAATGATGTTGATTCTACCAATCCATAAACACGGTATGTTCTTCCATCTGTTTATGTCTTCCTCTATACTTTTTTAAGTGTCCTATAGTTTTCCACGTATAGGTCTTTTACTTCCTTAGTTAAGTTTATTCCTAGGTATCTTCATTTTTTTTTTTTTTTTTTTTTTTTTTTTTTTTGGTGTGATGGTAAATGGGATTGCGTTTTTAGTCTCTCTTTCTGTAAGTTTATTATTGGTGTATAGAAATGCCATAAATTTCTTGGCATTAATTTTGTATCCTGCTACATTGCCAAATTTACTTATTAAGTCTATTTGTTTTTTATGGAGTTGTGATCAGACAAGAAGGGGAAATAAAAGGCATGCAAATTGGAAAAAAAGAAGTAAAGCTGTCCTTATTTGCAGATGACATGATACTGTACATAGAAAAAACTGAAGTTAATATTAACTTTGAAAGGCAAATTTTGAAAAGTAAAGCTGGTATCAGCCTTTATCTACAAAACACTGAACATATAGGTTTCACTAATTTAAACTAAATACCCTAACAATGCTCTTCTAAGGTTCTGAAATTAAGACCCACATCACCCCACTCTGTCCACCCCAGTTCCTCACCACACTATTGTCTGTGTTCATAAGTTATGCATATACACATAACAGTACTTTGGTTGACCTCTTCCTACCCACCCACCCACCCCTGGTTTCCTTCTGAGATTCCACAGTTTGTTCCTGCTTCCATATCTAAGGCTGTATTTTGTTCATCTGTTTATTTTGTTCATTAGATTCCACATATACTATTAAGTGCAATCATTTGATACTTATCTTCTTCTGACTGGCTTATTTTGCTTAGCATGATAGTCTCCAGGTCCCTCCATGCTGTCTCAAAGGGAAGAGATCCTTCTTTTTTACTGCTGCATAGTATTCCCTGGTGTAAATGTATCATAGATTTTTCCACTCATCTACAGATGGGCACTTGGGCTGCTTCCAAATCTTTGCTATTATAAATTACACTGCTATGAACATAGGGGTACATACATATATTTTTTTTTCTGGTTATGTTTTGGGATTCTTAAAATATATTCCTAGAAGTAGGAATACTGGATCAAACAGTAATTTCATTTTTGACTTTTTTTTTTTTTTAAGAAACTCTGTAATGTTTTCCATAGTTGCTACATCAATCTGCATTCCCACCAGCAATGCACTAGGATTCCATTCCCTCACCAGCACTTGTCATCTGTTGATTTGTTGATGGTAGTCTTTCTGACAGGTCTGAGTTCTTTTCTGATATGTCATTGGCAAATATGTTCTCCATATAAAGGGATCCTTTTTCAATTTGTTAATGGTTTCTTTTGCTGTGCAAAACTTTTTATTTTAAAAAGTTTACATTTTCTTTGTTTTCTTTGCCATAGAAGATGTATCAGCAAGCAGATTTCTAGGATAAATGTATGAGATTTTTCTGCCAATGGCTTCTTCTAGGATTTTTATTGTTTCACAACTCACTTTTAAGTATCTTATTTGTTTTGAGTTCATTTGTGTGTATGGTATATCGGGTCTAGTAATAGTTAATGTCGTTTTTAAACATTCGTTTAAAATCTTGCTTGGCGTTGACTTGTATTGACATAACCTTCAAACACGTGTTATCTACAGAACGTGTGAAGTGCAATTAACAAGTTTTGCTTGAAAAAGTTTGTGTTTGGTTTGGTTTTTGTTGCAAAACTAGGGCTAAGAAGATGGTGGATGAAGAGCATATTCGGCACTGCATGCTTTACGAGTTCCAATTAGGAAGAAAAGCAAGTGAGGCTGCAAAAAACATCTGTAGTGCTCTTGGTCAAGATGCAGTTAGCGCCAGAAAATGCCAGCGTTGGTTTGAGAAATTTCGCAAGGGAAATTTTTCGTTAGATGACAAGAGTGGTTGAGGCCGTGTGACCAATTTTGATCAAGAAGCTCTTCAAGCTCTTTTGGTGCAAAATCCTCAAATTACCCAACAAGAGCTTGCGACAACTTTAAATTGTTCACAAAAAACAATTTCCAATCAATTGCGTGCACTTGGCAAAGTCCAAAAGTTTGGAAAATGGGTTCCTCATGAGTTGACCGACAACAACCGCATTCAAAGAGTCACAATTTGCAGTTCGCTCCTCTCTCGTCAAAACCATTTGCCGTTTTTAGAGCAAATTGTTACCGGAGATGAAAAATGGGTGCTGTATGTTAATTTGAAAGGTGGCCTCAATGGTTGGACAAAAATGAGGCTCCGCAGCCCACGCCAAAACCTGACTTGCATGCGAAAAAAGTGATGTTGTGTGTCTGGTGGAATTTTAAAGGAATTCTTCATTATGAACTTTTACCATCTAACCAAACCATTACAAGTGCAGTGTATAGTGCCCAATTGGAAAGGTTAGCCCAAGCTTTAAGAGAAAAAGAACCCACGCTGATTAATCGGAAGGGCGTAATTCTTCACCACGATAACGCACAACCGCATACTGCAAGAATCACTGCTGAAAAACTGTGCCAGTTGGAATTGGAAGTTCTCCCTCAACCTGCATATTCTCCTGATATTGCCCCTTCCGATTACCATTGTTTCATTCTTTGCAAAACTTTCTTCTTGGAAAAAAATTTAATAATGAAGAATGCCTCAAAAATGCATTGACCGAATTTTTTGCATCAAAATCACAAGAATTTTACAACAGAGGGATTAAAATGCTTCCTGAGCATTGGGCACAAGTAGTAGAAAACAACGGCAACTATATTGTTCATTAAATTTTGTTGTATTGTTTAAATAAATTTGATAAAAAAAAGTATTAGAAAACGACATTAATTATTACTAGACCTAATATGTTGGTGGTCTAGTTTCATGTTTTGCATGTATCTATCTGATTTTTCCAACACCATTTATTGAAGAGACTGCCTTAACTCTATTGTGTTCTTGCCTTCTCCTTTATCAAATATTAATTGTTTGGTTGGATTTCTGGGTTCTCTGTCACATTCCATTGATCTATATGCCTGTTTATGTGCCAGAACCAGGCTGTTTTGGTTATAATGACTTTGTACTGTAATTTGATATCACATATATTCATTTTTGTTCTTTTTTCCCCAAGATTGCTATGGCTATTTGTTGTTGTTGTTTTCTGGTCCCATACGAATTATTGAAATATTTATTCTAGATCTGTGAAATATGCCATTGGTATTTTAATAGGGACTGCACTAAATCTATAGATTGCTTTGGGTAGTATG
Organism: Pipistrellus kuhlii; assembly: GCF_014108245.1. Taxonomy (NCBI): domain Eukaryota; kingdom Metazoa; phylum Chordata; class Mammalia; order Chiroptera; family Vespertilionidae; genus Pipistrellus; species Pipistrellus kuhlii. Next base: position 79,722,547 of record NW_023425573.1, read on the forward strand.
GACATTTTAATGAGGTTAATCCTACCAATCTATGAACATGGTATATGTATCCCTTGTTTGTATTTCTCTCTATTTATTTTTTTCATATATATATATGTATATATATATACAGTTCTTTTTCTTTCTATGTAAAATTTATTAAAACGATGGGAGGGATGACCAAAGGCCAGGAATCCCATTTACCTGCACTGTGAACCCTGACAGGAGAGATGAGAGAGCCCCATTCCCTGTGAGATTGGCCATTGGACACCTTGCTGTCAGCAGACAGCCAGCCAGAGATCCCATTCACCTGCACCCTGGACTCTGACAGCAGGGAGTAGGGAGCCCTATTACCTGTGGGATCAGCTGTTGGACTCCTTGCTATCAGTGGCCAGCCAGCCAGGGATCCCATTCACCTGCACTCTGGTCCCTGACAGCAGTGAGGAGGGAATGTGTCTAAAGACCAACTATTAGAACAAAGTACCTCTGAAGCTGAAAGAAGCCATTGTTGGCAACAGAATGTATCTGAATGCCAACTATTGGCACAAGGTATCTGCAGCTTAAAGAAAGCATCGTGGTCAACAGAATATGTCTGAAGAGCAAGAATTGGCACAACATATCTCTGCAGCATTAACAGAATATGTCTGAGGAAAAACTATTAGCATAACCTTCCTCTGTTGTGGCAAAAGAAGCCAGAATCAGAGACAGAATGTATCTGAAGATGAATTATTGGCAGTGCGTACTTCTGTAGCCAAAAGAAGCTGGTGTCATTGACAGAAAATGTCTGAAGATTAATGTGCCTCAAAGAAGGTGACAGAATATGTCTAAAGAATAGTCATCAATAAATACTACCAATATTGTAGGGTCTGCCTTTACGGAGAAAATGGAGTTCATAAGGATGCAATTATTGAACATACTTGTGGTGGAATAACTGTTAGAAGTCAATTTTGCCTATCACTAAATTTCTCTAATGAAAAACCATCTGATGGAAAATTTACTAAATGTTGTAGCAAAGGTAAAGTTTTTCCAAATGATATACATTTTCCAGAATAATCAGCATATTTAAAAATTTTAATGATAAAGATTCTGGCAATAAAAATTTCATGGAAAATATTCATTCAATAAATAGTTATTTTGCTTTTGCTTCAATGGGTGCAAATATTGCATCACCATCAGGATATAGGCCATAGTGTTTTAGAATACATGAACAAGTTTATCACCATACTGGAACTTTATATCCTTTGGATGGTGCTTCTCAGAGCTTTGCTCAACTCTATATTTTAGATATGGCTGAAGCAATGAGTAAAAGATTAGCAATGTCAGGAAACCAAGGCTGCTCAGAAGGACTCATGATCAACATCAACAACCTCATGCATGAAGTAAATGAATTGACAAAATCATACAAGATGCTACATGAGGTAGAAAAGGAAGCCCAATCTGAAGCAGCAGCAAAAGGTATTGCTCCCATGGAAATAGCAATGGTGATTAAATATGATCATAATATGATCAGGTAGATATAATTCTCTCCTTGTAACTGAGGTTGCTGTAATATTCATAAACAAAGACGGAGAACCTCCTTTTGAAAAGGACTTGCTCATTCATTGTAAATCAGATGCCAATAATCTGAATACCACTAAAATGAAATAAATCAGCATCCTGTTTCCTATATTAGATGCAATAACATATCCTATTCTTTTTCCACATGTTGAAAAAGGCTGGGGAACAGATTTGCATTAAGACTCAGAGACAACAGTGTACTCAACAATAATACTAGTCAAAATGTAAGGACATGAGTCATACAAATGCAGTATTATGGATTTCATCTCTCTGTGTGAGATCCATTCAATCCTATTTTAAATGCAGAAAAATTAACTCAACAGTTTATTGTCAATTCATATTCAAAAATGGAAGCCAATCAAATAAATTTCATTGAAACAAACCAATCTAAGTTGAGAGTTGAAAAATATAGTTGATGGATTATCTCATATCGAGATCTGAAAATGACAATGTGCTGATTGGAAAAATGATAATACTTACATCATCTTTTGAAGGTAGTCCTAGAAATATGCAGCAGCGGTATCAAAACACTATAGCAATTGTAACAAAGTTTGACAAGCCAGATTTATGTGGCAAATCTCTGATGTGAAACCCCAAATGGGCAGATATTACAAACAATTTACAACACTGGCAAAAAGTTGAAAACAGACCTGATATGGTAGTCAGAGTTTTTAATATTAAGTTGAATACTCTTTTAAATAATATATGTAAATTGCACTTATTTGGCAAAGTAATAGCTAAAATTCATGTCATTGAATTTCAGAAACCCCAACAGCCTCACACTCACATATTATTGATATTAGATAGTGAGTCCAAATTACATTCAGAAGATGACACTGACTGTACAGTTAAGGCAGAAATTCCAGATGAAGACCAGTGTCCTCGACTTTTTCAAATTGCAAAACCAAACATGGTACATGGACTATGTGGCATACAAAATCCAAATGGTCCATGTATGGAAAATGGAAAATGTTCAAAGGGATATCCGAAAGAATTTCAAAATGCAACCATTGGAAATATTGATGGATATCCCAAATACAAACAAAAATCTGGTAGCACCATGTCTATTGGAATAAAGTTCTCTATAGCACTTGGATTGTCCCTTATAATCTGTATTTGTGCCTTAAATATAATTGTCATATAAACAATGAAGTCTGCACATTGATTAAAAGTATCAAATATTTATTTAAATATGTCTATAAAGGACAAGACTGCACAAATATTTAAATTTCTGAAAAAATATTATCAATCATGATGAAGTACTGGACTTCATTGACTCCAGGTATGTGAGTGCTTCTGAGGCTGTTTGGAGATCTTTGCAATGTGAATGCATGACCAATCTCATTCAATCACAAGATTAGCTATTCATTTGCCAAATGATCAGAATTTGTATTTTCTTATCAATGATTTTGCTGAAATTATAGATAGTTATAAATGGCATAACTTGACTTTGATGGCTTGGTTTTTATTGAATAAAGAAGATTTCTATGCACATAATTATTATTGGGAGATTCCACAACATTATGTGTTTAATAATTCTTTGTGGAAAAAACACCAAAAGGCCTGGAATAAAGTATTAGGTAGACTGTTCATTATGAGCTTCAGAGGACCAGAATGATATTATCTTAGACTTTGCTTCTACATGTAGAAGATGCAATAAGTTTTGATGATCTGTGAACTGTAGGAGGTTTAATTTATGATACATTTTGTGAAGCTGCTAAACATCGAGGATTATTAATCAATGACACTATCTGGAAAGATATGATTGACAATGCAATCTTCCTTAATATGCCCAAACAACTACAGCAACTTTTTGCATATAAATGTGTGTTAGGATGTCCTTCTGATGCAGATAAATCATGGGATAAGAATAAATGTCATTTCATTGAAGATTTTTGTTAGAAATTACATCAAAGAGAAGGTTTCTGTATGAACTGTGAAATGCATGTCCTTAATGAAATTTAAGACGTATTCAGATTGCATGGAATGAAATGTTCACATTTCAAATTTCCAGACTACCCTTTATTAATAAATACAAATGCATGTGATGAATTGTACAAACAACAGCAGGCAGAGGTTTTGATAAATTCTCTGAATGATGAACATTTGGCAGCCTTTGAGACTATAACATCAGCATTCGAAGATCAAACTGTATACCCCATGTGCTTTTTCTTGGATGGTCCAGGTGGAAGTGGAAAAACAACCTATCTAATAAAGAGGCAATAGGCAAATTTACCCTCATATAATACCTTGACAAGATGGCTGTCTTCGACCAAGGGGGTTAGTGAGGGACAGCCTAACGACTGAACAGCAGGCTGCATGGGTTGACCAGGCTGGCAGGAGGGGGAAGTTGGGGGTGACCAGGCTGGCATGCAGAGACAGTGAGGGATGATCAGGCTGGCGGGGGTGGGGGGACAATTAGAAGTGACAAGGCAGGCAAGCAGATGTGTGATTAGGAGCCAGCAGATCAGGATTGTGAGAGCAATGTCCAACTGCTGGTTCCTGGGGATCAGGCCTGAACTGGCAGTCAGACATCCTTCAAGGGGTCCTGGATTAGAGAGTGTGCAGGCTGGGCTGAGGGGGACACCCCCCTCTGTGCACGAATTTTGTGCACTGGGCCTCTAATATCTTTATAAAGTTTTAATCCATTATGTTAGAGGTCATGGTTGTACTGTTTTACCCACTGCATCTACAGGAATTGCTACAAATTCATTTCTTGGTGGAAGAACCTTTCATTCCAAATATAAATAAATTACCAATTCCATTAAATGAAACTTCAATTTCTAGACTCTATATAAACAGTGAAGTTCCTAAAACCATTAAAAAGCCCAATTTCTTATGATTGATGAATGTACTATGGCATTCAGTCATGCTATAATGCTATAGACAGGTTACTAAGAGAAATTATGAATTTGAATGTTGCATTTGGTAGAAAAGTTCAAATTACAATTAATGACAAAATATTTACTTAGAATTTCCCACAGAATAATTCTGAATGACAAGAAGGAGGAAAAAATTTATTATTTCCTAGACACAAAAGATTACTTTTTTATAAATAAAAAGAAATTGAACTTATATTGTACTTCTCATGATAATTGCTGTGACTTCCAAAGAAAGGCATAGAAAAACCTATAATTTCCTTTTAGTTATTACTTACTTGTCAAGTAAAATAAAATATTTGTAGTTACCCATTTTCAGATCATGTAACATCCAAATAACCCACGGAGGCAACTACTCAAAAAGTATACAAACCTAAATTCTGTATGACTCAGAGAACTATGGATAATTTATGTTTGAGAATGAAAACCAAAGCAAGTTATCTACTAAAGGAAGAGAACTTGTGGCTATGGAGACCTAATAAGTCCATTAAATAATTTCCATAAAATATATTTAAAATTGCTAAAAACAACCATTTCAGAGCTCTGGAAATTGAACAATGAGAGAGAATATGCTAAAATTGCATAAAAATACATTAAAAAATTTAAATGAAAATAGAATAATAAGTAAATACAAAAATTGGAGATCTCAAGAGAAACAGAACCTATGAAGAGAAATAAGTGTTATTTTATTTTTTAAAATTATAGTTGACATTCAATATTATTCTAGATTCCGGTGTACAGCATAGTGGTTAGACATCTATATATCTTACAAGTGATCCTCCCAATATATATCACAATTTTCCCTGGACTGCTCTTTACATCCCCATGACTAATTTGTAACTGTCAATTTGTACTTCTTAATCCCTTTGTCTTTTTTACCTGGTTCTTCCATCTGGAAACCTAGTTTATTTATGTTTATGTCTATGACTCTGTTTCTGTTTTCTTTGTTCATTTCTTTTCTATTCCACATATAAGTGAAATCATATGATATGTGTCTTTATCTGTCTGACTTATTTCACTTAGCAATTTTGCTTAGCATAATATACTCTAGGTCTATCCATCTTGTCACAAATGGCAAGTTTTCATTATTTTTATGGCCTGATAATACTCCACTGTATATACATACAACTTCTCCTTAATCAATTAATCTATTGATAGACACTTAGGTTGTTTCTATATATTGGCTATTGTAAATAATAATGCAATGATTATAAAGATGCATGTGTCTTTTGGAATTAATACTTTGGATTTCTTTGGATAAATACCACAAAGTGGAATTGCTGGAACATAAGGTATTTCTATTATATTTTTTTGAGGAAACTTTACAATGTTTTCCATATTATCTACAATTATCACTCCCACCAACCATGCAAAAATATTTTCTTCATTACTAATCATCATAAAAATGCAAATTAAACCACAATGAAATATTACCTCACACCTGTCATAATGGTTTTCATCAATAAGTGAACAAACAACAAACAATACCAAGGACAGAAACTAGAAATTGTAGTCTTTTTTGTGTGTGTGTGTGTGTTTAATTTTATTTCTTTAAATTCCTAGAGCAACTTATTTATTTTATTTTATTATTATTTAAATATTTATTTAAAATATTGTCAAGAGTATTATAGATGTCTCTCTTACCCCCGCCTCCTCATTGCCCATCTCCACCAAGTTTCTGCCTTGCCCCAGGTCTTCACCACCCTATTATCTGTGTCCATATGTAACACACATATACAGATAAGATCTTTGTTTAATCTCTTCATCCCCCCATCTGATTTCCCTCTGAGATTTGTAAGTCTATTCCATTTCCATGCCTCTGATTCTATTTTATTCACCAGTTTATTCTGTTCATAAGATTTCTTATTAGTTTATTTTCATTTTTAGATTCAATTGTTGATAGATACATATTTATTGCCTTTTTATTGTTCACATTTTTTTTTCTTTTTCTTCTTATTTTCCTCTTTTTAAAGAATACCCTTCAGCATTTCATGTAATACTGATTTGGTGGTGATGAACTCCTTCAGCTTTTTCTTGTCTGTGAAGCTCTTTATCTGATCTTAAATTCTAAATGATAGCTTTGCTGGGTAGAGTAATCTTGGTTGTAGTCTTTGCTATTCACCAATGGAATATTTCTTGCCACTTCCTTCTGGCCTGCAACGTTTCTGTTGAGAAATAAGCTGACAGTCATATGGGTGCTCCTTTGTAGGTAACTAACTGCTTTTCTCTTGCTGATTTTAAGATTCCATTTTTGTCTTTAACCCTTAGCATTTTAATTATGATGTTTCTTTGTATGGTCTTCTTTGAGTTCCTCTTGTTTGGAACTCTCTGTGCTTCCTGGTTGATAATTTTATTTGTTTTTCACCGGTTAGGGGAAATTTTCTATAATTATTTCTTCAAGTAGCTTTTCAATATCTTGCTCTCTCTCTTCTTCTTTCCCTACCCCCACCCTCCATGTTGCAGATGTTGGTATGCTTGAAGTTGTCCCAAAGGCTCCTTATACTATCTTATTTTTGGATTCTTTCTTTTTTACTTCTGATTGGGTGTTTTTTGCTTCCTCATATTTCAAATCATTGATTTCTCAGGATCCTCTACTCTACTATTGAATCCCTGAATATTAATCTTTATTTCAGTCAGTGTATGCTTAATTTTTGTCTGGGAATTTTTTTTTTTTTTTAATTCTCTCTAAGTCCCTTGGAAGTATCCTGTAGTTTGCTTTCTTCCATTTCTTTCATTTGTGGACATATTTCTTTGTCTCTGCATTCTGGCTGTTTGTTTCCTGGTGTTTATTTCTATGTATAAAGGTAAAGCTGCTAAGTTTCCTTTAGTTGATCAAGTGGCCTTGTGTAGTAGGTGTCCTATAAGGCCCAGTGACTTAATATCCCTGGTCACTTGAGCCGGACACTCTATGTAGCACCTCTGTGCTGTGTGCACAGTCTTGTTATAGTTGACACTTGATTGCTGTTTGTGTCACTGGGAGGAATTGACCTCCGGGCCAATTGGCTGTGAGGACCAATGCAGCTAGAGTGGGAGAGTTGCTGTGCAGGAAACGACCCTATGGGCCAGGACTTGCTTCATTGCGGCTTTGGTGCTTATTGAGTCTTCTCCTTGAATGTGTCCCTTATGAATGTAAAGAGTTGTAATCTGGCATGGTCTGACACTGACCACTGGATGCACTGGCTCTTGAGTCTCCAAGGAGGTGAAAAGTCAGCCACTATCTAGGGCCACCTTAAAGGAGCTACAGTGATATCTGTAGATTCATCCTATTTGTATCATGATTAGAAGTGCCCAAGTAAGGCCAACGTGGTGTCAGCGTCAGGTCTTGAGTCTTTTATTGATAGGTTTGGGGCTCTCTGACGCAGTTGCAGCTTGTTTGAGAGGTTTTTAGCAAAGTCTGAAGCCTGAGAAAGAACAGGCCATTCATATTCAAAAGGGACTTGTACAGGTTAGGTGGAGTTGAAAATTGCATGGACTGAGGTCTCAAGGCACAGCAAAGAGAAATGGCTGACAGTCAGCTCTGAATCAGGGAGGTCCCAGCATAGGAACAATGACCCCTGCAAGCATGTCTATCTAGTAGAAAGCCACCTTGAGTTCCTGCCCTGATACCAGACAATCCAGTTTCTTCTTTTATATGTCTAGGCCCCCCAGAGCTTTGCCCTGGAGCTGGAGCTCAGAGGAAGTGTGAATTTTGTATGCCAGCCCTTTAAGAAGATCAACTGATTCTCCAGCAGCCTCCATGTCAGTGAGCCACAATACCCACTAGTTTTCATACCCCATAGTTACAGGGACTTCTCTTCCCAGCTCTGGGAGCCTGGGATGGAAGTCTTGTGTGGGGTTGGGACCCCTTGCTCCTCATGGGTGGACTCCACAGAGACAATCTCCCTCATGATTAAGAAAAACAGCACATGTGGGTATCAGATGAGCCCATTCTGCTCTTCCACCCCTCTTACCAGTCTCCATGTGCTTTCTTTCTTATCTCTATAGTTGTAGGGCTTCCATTCAGCCAGCTTTCAGGCAATGCTGAATGATAGTTGTTCTGTATTTTAGTTGTAATTTTTATGTGGTTGTGGGAGGTGGTTAGCATAGGCATTTACCTATTTGCCATTTTGGGTCTCTTCAGGACTTTATTATTATTTTTATTTTTTAATTAAATTTATTGGGGTGACATTGGTTAAAAGGATCATATAGGTTTCAAGTGTACATTTCCATGATATAAAATTTGAACATTGCACTGTATGGCCATCAGACAAAGTCAAACAATCTTCCAATCACCAAATGTTAGACCCCTTCCAATTCCCACCCCTCTCACTCCCTTCCTCTGGTGACCACCATACTGTTGTCTGTGTCCATGAATTAAATGATGGAACTTTAAACAGACTCTGCTGACACAATGGAATATTCATATGCAAATAAAGGATAAATAAAGTTATATATCTACCTAATACCATATACAAATAATAACTTAAAATGCTTTATAAGCCACAGGACACATTTAAAAAAATAGGAAGAATAAAATTTGATAAATTGGACTTCATCACAATTAAAATAACTTTTAATACAAAAAGTATTATTATTTTAAAAACAAGCCATAGACTGGAAGGAAATATTTGCAACATATGCAGGGCAAGCAAAAGTAGGTTTATAGTTGTAATACAAATAAATAATATAATAATTAATGAATAAAAATACAAGAATCAATTCTGTTTATTCACAACTATAAACATACTTTTATAGTAAAAAGAAAAAAAAAGAAAAGAAAAGAAAACCAAAATAAATGTGATGTTTCTATGTGCATGATTGTGTTTATGGACCTGTGTGTTTAATTTCACCAGATGATTCTCTAATTTATGTGGAAGTTCAAAGGACTAAAATGGGCAAGACAAACTTTACAGACATGCCCTCGTAGTTTGAAGTATAATTATAGTACTTAAGAGGGTAAGATACAGGCACATGAATAGACACATAAAACCTATCAAACGTAACAGGATTCCAGGAGCAAAGCTCTAGGTTGTAACATTGTTGAGCAGGGTGAAAATATGGACATTTCAATGAATTATGCTGGAAAAAAAGATTTTCGTATTTAAAATTAAATTCACAGCTGCCTCACACAAAAATTCTTACAGACAAATATTTAAATCAATCTATGTGGGTTATAGAGATACATTTAGAATTAAATCTGAACATGTATAGAAGAAAATGTTAATAGAGAAAAAAGAGAAAGCAGTACGGTGATAGAAAATATTTACAACGTAATAACAGAGGATTGATCCCAATACACAACATAATTCCATTTGAGTAGTCAGAATTTCTATACATAATCCTGAAGAAAAATTAGCACATATAACATAATAGGAAAAACAAATCACAGAAAGAAAATAATGAATTCTATAAACCTAAGGGAAAATGTTTAACTATAGTAACTAGGATGAATACTCACCCAAATCATCTTGTTGAGCAAAGGATTTAAGTTACATAACACCGTAATGTGCCATTTATATAAAATGTATTAATAGTCTAAGTAAACTGTAAATTTAAAAAAAAATATTTTTATTTATTGCAGAGAGGAAGGGAGAGGGAGAGAGGTACAGAAACATCAATGATGACAGAGAATCATTCATTGGCTGCCTCCTGCATGTCCCACATTGGGGATCGAGCCTGCAACCTGAGCATGTGCCTTGACTGGAATTGAAACTGGGACTCTTCATTCCACAGGCCAACACTCTATCTACTGAGTCAAGCCAGACAGGACTAAACTGTAAATTTTTGAAGGACATGTAAACATGTGATTTTTAAAAAATGATAATTTTTGCCCTGGGCAGGTTTGGGTGGAACAAGATGGTGGCATAGACAAACTTTGGTACTTGCATCCTTCCACAGCCACATCAACATCACCACCAATGTACAGAACAACCATCATTCAGAACTGCCTGAAATCTGGCTAAATGGAAGTCATACAACTAGAGAAGTAAAGAAGAAAGCACATGTAAGGGGTGAGTAGGAGGCTGGAGACACAGAACTGGCTGGTCCTGCACCCACTTATGGTGTGTTTCTAATTGGGAGGGAGATCTCTGCTGAGGAGGCCTGTGAGGAAGAAGGGGTCCCAGCCCCACACCAGCCCATCAGCCCAGGGTTCCAGGGCTGGAGAGAGAAGTCCCCATAACTTTGGGCTGTAAGAGCCAGTGGGGATTGTGGCTGAGTGACACTGGAGGCTGCTGGGGACCTAGCAGTTTCTCTTAAAGGGACAGTGCTCAGACATACTAATTCACTCCCGCTGAGCTCCAGTGCTGGAGTAGCAGCTTGAAAGGGTCCAGCAATGAACACAGAGAACTGAAGTGTGGGGCATCAGGGTAAGAACTAGGGGGTGGCTTTCTCCTAAACAAAAGTGATCACAGACATTGTTCTTATCCTGAAATATCCCCATCACAGAACTGACTGGCAGTCATATCTGAGTCTCCAGCAAGCTGGCCAACAGTTTTGTCCCACCCTGGTGATTCCCTTAGATTCCACCCCACCCAATTTGCAGCCCCATCTAAGCTGTTTGCAGTGTATTTTCCATATGAATGGCTTTCAAACTTTACTAAAATCTCTCAAATAAGCAGTAGCTGGACTCAGTGTGTCCCATATTTCTCTGTAAATGCCTCCCTGCCTGGCAGTAGCAGCAGATTGCCAAGGTTCACAGCCTGGGCTGTCCTGAATACCTCCTAGCCCAAAACCAGTAGCAGCCATCTGCAGATTACTCAGTAGCCAGGTGATCCCAGGTAGGGTACAGGCACTGGTTGACTTTGCATCTCTAGAGAGGCCCCAGAGCAGGCACACCCAGCAGACAGCTTCAGATCATCCCGTATTACAACTCTACCATATCCACAAGTGACACACTCAAAGAGAAGACTTGGTGAACACCAAAGCCCCACTAAAGCAAGTCCTGCTCCTTAGGGGTGTCATCTGCATAGTAGCTGTTCCCCAGCCAATTGGCGTGGGGGTCAGTTCCTTTCAGTGATGCTTATAGTAATCAAGGCTCAATTATAAGACTGTGCACACATCCCACACAGGGACAAACCTAGAGTGCCCAGCTCAGGTGACTGGTGAGGTTGAGTCACTGGACCCCACAGGACACCTACTACACAAGGTCATGCTACCAATTCCAGGAGACATAGTAGCTCTACCTAATATATAGAAACAAACACAGGGAAGCAGCCAAAATGCAGAGACAAAGGTACATGTCACAAATGAAAGAATAGAAGAAGTCTCCAGAAAAAAAGAACTAAATGAAGTGGAAGCAAGCAAACTACTAGATACAGAGTTCAAAACAATGTTATAAGGGTGCTCAAGGAACTTAACTTCAAGGGACTTAGTGAGACTTTCAAGGATCTTTTTGAGAATTTCAAGGACATTAGTGAGAACATCAAAGACATGAAAAAGGATCAATCAGAAATGAAAAATACACTAACTGAAATGAGGAATAAATTAAAGGGCATCAACAGTAGAGGATGCTAAGGGAATATGAACAAAAAACATCCAATCAGAAGAGTAAAAGAAAAATGAATCCAAAAATATGAAGATAGTATAAGGAATTCCTAGGACAACTTCAAGCATACCAACATTCACTTACAGGTGTGGCAGAAGGAGAAGAGAGAGCAAGATATTGAAAATCTATTTGATAAAATAATGATATAAACTTTCCCTTATCTTAGTGAAAGAAATAGACATACAAGTCCAAGAAACCCAGAGAGTCCCAACAAGATGAACCCAAAGAGGCCTTTACTAAGAAAGAGAATAATTAAAATGCCAAAGGTTAAAGACAAAGTAAAAGCAACAAGAGAAAAACAGTTACCTACAAGGGAGTCCCCATATGACTGTCAGCTGTTTTCTCAACAGAAACTTTGCAGGCCAGAAGGAGTGGCAAGATAAATTCAAAGTGATGAACAGCCAAAGAAAGGACCTACAACCAAGATTAATCTATCCAGTAAAGTTATCATTTATAATTGAAGGCATGATAAAGAGCTTCCCAGACAAAAAAAAAAAAAAGCTTCCAAATCAGTATTATAAAAAATGTTAAAGGTTCTTTTAAAGAAGATGATGAAGACAAAGAATAAGAAGAGAAGAGATAAAATTATGAACAGAAAAATGGCAATCAATGCTTATCTAACAACAATTGAATCTAAAAATCAAATAAATGAACAAGGAATTTAATGAACAAAATAAACTTATGAATAAATAGAATAAGATGCATGGAAACAGAGAATAGACTGAAGAATCTCAAAGGAAAAGGGAGAGGGCGGCAAAGAACTTGTATACAAATATGCATTACCATGGACACAGACAATAGGGTATTGAAGGCCTTGGATGTGGAGGAAGGCAATGGGAAGGGGTGCATCAGAAATACTCTCAACAATAAAGATAGAAAAAAGAATGTGCAGATTTGATTCCCAGTCAGGACAAATACCTAGGTTGGGAGTTCAATCTCTGTTGGGGCATGTATGGGAGGCAGCTGATCAATGTGTCTCTCACAGAGACACACACACCCCTTTCTATCTCTCTCAAATCAATAAACACATCCTTGGGGGAAAGTTATTTTAAATGTTAATTTTTTTTTCTAGGAAAGGGTATATTTTATTCAATACCTGCAAGTAGGAAACCAGAGAGGGCCAGGCTGGGACAGAAAGGACTCCCTCCTCCCTGGTAGAACAGAGGGAGAGGTGTCCCTACACTCTCTGCAGCTGCACAGGCCCCTGCTCACTCAGTGAAGCATCCTAGGGCAGAGCCCCAAGGTCCAGTCTACCCCCAACCCCTAGCTCCTTCCCAAGAGCACCTTGGAGGGGAGCGGGGGCAGAACAGGAGCCAGTGAGGGTGACCATTGGGCACTGGTGGAAGCAGCAATGACAGATGTGTAAGAATGAAACACTGAACAAAAAAAAACTCAGCTGTCCAGAACCTCGGGGACAGGGAGAGCAGGGCTGGGAGTGGGCAAGGCCAGCTCCTTGTTAGGGCCCCATGTGAGGGGGGAAACTGGAGGCCTAAATGGAAGCAGGGGTGGTCAGGGCTCACACCCCTCGTGCCTCCCACTGTGCCCAGGGGCACTGCTGAACCCAGCGCAGGGCAGGCACCTTGTCAAAGGGAGGAAGGTGGGTGTGAGCCACACCTGGTGACACAGGTTAGCCAGGGCATACTGGGGCCAGGCAGCCTATCCAAGGCCCCAGGAGCCACTGCGATGTCTGGGGAGCGGCCCCTTTAAGGCCAGGGGAGCCCTCCCAGCCTCCACTGGGAAGCCAGAGGTAGGAGTGGGGAAGGCAGCCAGGCCCCCATCACACAGGGAGCAGGGGCTTAGCAGGCGCCGGTGAGGCTAAGTGGGGGCCGGAACGCGGGTGGCTGTGAGGGGTGCTGGGAACCAAGCCCAAAGGAACCTGCCCCCCTCGGGCCACCGGCCACTGGCCACCGGCCACCGGCCTGCTGGAGCTCGGCATAGCCACCAGGGCGCAGGGAGGACCCGGTGGCCAGGAGGAGCCAGCCCCAGAAGGAAGCTGCCCTCAGGGAGGTCGTGGGGGCCCTCACTGCTCCTCCTCAGAGGCCCCTGGAGGTGCCTCTCCCTCCTCCGGGGCTGTGGGTGTGCCCCTGGTTTCCTCCGGGGTCTGATGGTTTCCTCCTGGGTCTGATGGTTTCCTCCGGGGTCTGATGGTTTCCTCCGGGGGTCCTGGTGGTTTCCTCCTGGGTCTGATGGTTTCCTCCTGGGTCTGATGGTTTCCTCAGGGGTCTGATGGTTTCCTCCGGGGGTTCTGATGGTTTCCTCAGGGGTCTGATGGTTTCCTCCGGGGTTCTGATGGTTTCCTCCGGGGTCTGATGGTTTCCTCCGGGGGTTCTGATGGTTTCCTCAGGGGTCTGATGGTTTCCTCTGGGGTCCTGGTGGTTTCCTCCGGGGTCTGATGGTTTCCTCCGGGGTCCTGGTGGTTTCTTCCGGGTTCTGATGGTTTCCTCCGGGGTCTGATGGTTTCCTCCGGGGTCCTGATGGTTTCCTCAGGGGTCTGATGGTTTCCTCCGGGGTTCTGATGGTTTCCTCCTGGGTCTGATGGTTTCCTCTGGGGTCCTAGTGGTTTCCTCCGGGGTCTGATGGTTTCCTCCGGGGTCTGATGGTTTCCTCCGGGGTCCTGATGGTTTCCTCCGGGGTCCTGATGGTTTCCTCCTGGGTCTGATGGTTTCCTCCCGGGTCTGGTGGTTTCCTCCGGGGTCCTGATGGTTTCCTCCCGGGTCTGGTGGTTTCCTCCGGGGTCTGATGGTTTCCTCCGGGGTCTGATGGTTTCCTCCGGGGTCCTGATGGTTTCCTCCGGGGTCCTGATGGTTTCCTCCGGGGTCTGATGGTTTCCTCCGGGGTCTGATGGTTTCCTCCGGAGTCTGATGGTTTCTCCGGGGTCCTGGTGGTTTCCTCCGGGGTCCTGGTGGTTTCCTCCCGGGTCTGGTGGTTTCCTCCGGGGTCTGATGGTTTCCTCCTGGGTCTGATGGTTTCCTCCCGGGTCTGGTGGTTTCCTCCCGGGTCTGGTGGTTTCCTCCGGGGTCCTGATGGTTTCCTCCCGGGTCTGGTGGTTTCCTCCGGGGTCTGATGGTTTCCTCCGGGGTCTGATGGTTTCCTCCGGGGTCCTGATGGTTTCCTCCGGGGTCCTGATGGTTTCCTCCGGGGTCTGATGGTTTCCTCCGGGGTCTGATGGTTTCCTCCGGGGTCTGATGGTTTCTCCGGGGTCCTGGTGGTTTCCTCCGGGGTCCTGGTGGTTTCCTCCCGGGTCTGGTGGTTTCCTCCGGGGTCTGATGGTTTCCTCCTGGGTCTGATGGTTTCCTCCCGGGTCTGGTGGTTTCCTCCTGGGTCTGATGGTTTCCTCCTGGGTCTGATGGTTTCCTCCGGGGTCCTGATGGTTTCCTCCGGGGTCTGATGGTTTCCTCCGGGGTCTGATGGTTTCCTCCGGGGTTCCTGGTGGTTTCCGGTCTTGGGGTCTTGGCTGCGCCCCGGTGTGGCTCCCGGGGGGTCTGCCCAGGTCTCCTGTGGGCACTGGGCCTGCTCCTTCCAGGCCCGCCCCCCAACGCAGCGCTGCCCTTCTCCGGTGGCCAGGCCATCGGTCCTCCAGCTTCACCTGCTCCCTCCCTCCTATCCCTCCGCTCTGGCAGGCAGAGGACCCACCTGATGCTCAGCTGCTGCTGTGCGCGCAGTGGGCTGGGGCAGTGGGGCGAGGACCACGGCTCCCGCCTTCCCGCCTCTCCAGGGGGAGGAGCGCACCAGCCTGAGCTCTAAAAGCCAGAGTTAATTGTTATGGGTGGGCCGGGCCTGGGTGTCAGTAAGGGAGAACAAAGTGGGGACTTCAGTTTTTGGTCAGGTTTTGTTTTATTACTGTTCTTGGATATAAAACATTTTAAAATAGGAAGAAATAATTGCAGCATATTAATTTTAAGTTCAATATCAGCAAATACAAAACTAACAAAATAAGAAAAGGAAATGACAATTTTTGATGAGGCAAAGTGACAGAAAATATCAGCTTTCTGGCGCGTATGATTACATAGGATGGGTTTGGTATATATTCTATAACTCTTGGTATTGTCAATTCATAAGATTGTTGTTGTTAATCCTCACTAGAGGATATTTTCCCATTGATTTTTAGAGAGAGTAGAAGAGAGGAAGGAAGTAATTATGCTTAAAAATCATTGGTCTCACATTGACACCTGCTTCACATTATTTTTTCCTCCAAAATGGAAGTATATCCGGTATGGGTACGAGGTGATATAACATGAACAAAATTTGGAGCCATCAGTCATGATTTACATCCTGTATTCAATTACTATGTGATTTTGAAATAATTATTTACTCCCAGAATCAGTAAAATGGATGCCAACACCCAATTCCCTGTGTGTGAAAATTCAATAAATGAATGTACATAAGACACCTGGTATCATTTCAATCACATAGAAAGTATCAACCTTCTTGGACCAGGTCCATTTTGTAAAAGCTTCCAATGAACCTTCAAGTGCTTAACCCTCTGCCTCTGGCCTTTAACTGAGGCTCCGGTGCAGGTTCGCCAGTGGCAGACACGGGGTCCTCAGACAGCCTGCCCGGACTGAAGTCTTCTACCCATCACTGTCCACGCAATTCACGGGACAATCAATCACCACTACCTTATGACACCTCTTTCCTCCACTGCTCATTAGGGACTTGGTTTTCAAATTAGTTTTGTTGACTTTCTTTACCTGTTAATTTGTAAGCACCTTGAAAGCTGAGGTTGTTTTTCTTTTAAGATTTGTCTTTCCAACAAAGTTTTAGCCAACGTAGTAAGTTGAACAGCTTTTGGTGCTATGTTTCTGAAAATAAATGCTTGTACAAATCTGTAGAAAATAAGACACTCAATGACTCCAAATTTAAGCACCCAATAGCCTGATTCAATTCTACCTTCATAATTGTAAAATTTTCTGTCATTACAAGTGCCTGCTTCAAGCAGTTCCCTTCCGCCAGGCTTTATGATTTTTAAATTGTTCTCTATTATAACAAATCAGCTTAACATTAGTAAATTTCTTTTATTACAATTTAAAGTTAATAAATTTTGTTTGATGACCCAAAGCACAAAAGTGCATATGCTTTATGAAAATAATTTCTTTCAGTAGCACATGGGCCTTATATTAGAGATCCCCGTTCTGGGTAAAATTTACATCACTGATTTTCAAAATGTAATGCTATGGTGACTTGTACTGAATCACACAGAAAGACTGTTAAGCATCAGATTCTTTGGCCATACTTAGATATTCTAATGGTGTAAGTGGTGTAACTGCCAACTCAGAGCCATAGACAACTCTAAGTTTGTGTTGTGAACTTGACAGTGCTTTTGCTGCATAACCTACATTTCCCTGCCCACCCCTCACATATTCTTATTTTTCATTGTAATTTTTAGTGAGACCTGCCTTTAACAATGGTAGCAAGTTGGTTGTGTTTTGATTAGTGAGACTAAAGGAAAAGTAAAAAAAAAAGAACACCTTGATTACAATAAATCAGGTTCTGTACTTCTCTTTATGGGGCACAATTCATTTACTTATTTATTTTTATTTTTAAAAAATGATTGTATTTATTTTATTTATGGATTTCTATTAACTGTTTAATTCATTCTGCATTTATTCTTGATTTCCTAGTCAGGCCCAATGCTGTGGGTACAATTTTCTATAGTTTTTGTCACTTCTTTCTATCCTAAATATTTTTATGGGTAAGCATGCATGCATGTTTGTACACACAAACACACACTACATACACACAGCTCATAGGCTTTGAAGTGTTTACCAAATACAGATTCTAAGCCACCAATTTTATACACCCCTATGATTCTGTTCAAGCCTCACAAAAGTTTTTATTTTGGATGGGAATTCTATATGGAAATTGAGACAAGTAAAATAAATTACCAACGTCACATAGCTAAAACACTTCAGAACAAAAGCTAAAGATTATCATTGTCCAAAGCCATGTTGTTAACATTTAACTCTTCAGGGAAACACTTAGCACTTACAGAATTTTCCTCTATAGATATCATAGGAAATTCCTAAATAATAGTTATCCATGGCACCAGTTACTAAAAAATAAGTTGATGTGTGTTAGCAAAGGTCTCTAATGTTATCTGGCTTCTGACAGCTATATTTCTGTATGTTGGAAGGAATGAAAATAGATTTCTTAAAAAATATCTAAGATGTTGATAAAACTTATCTTACATATAAAAATAAGATATAACATTAAATAGTGTTTACATATAATATATATTCATATCATTGATCTTGTAATTTCTCACCGCTGCTCATGAAAATGTTATGTGCACTAATGATGGGGATATTAATCTAGCATTTCCACTCTGAAGGATGGCTCTGTCAAGTCACATATTTTTTAGAAAAACAATTCCCTTTGAAGTTAGTGTTTAGGAGACACAGGTTGAGGAGACAACACAAGAAACTTACTTAGAGGAATTCTGAGAGTGACATATTTTGACAGTGAAGTATCAGAGGATGAGGACTGCCAGATTTTACTAAGAATAGTGCACAAAAAGGGCATGACCAGCTTTTTCAAAAAAGTAGATGAATAAAAGGGCCCTAGCGTGTTTATAGGATCTTATATTAAAATATTTCCTGTATGCATCTCATGTGCTATAGTGGTTGATTATACGCCACAACACCATCTCCCTTTTCAAATTTAAACTATTTCCAAACTAGTCTTAATCAAAATAAAAACTTGTTTTAATAAACCTTGAAAGAAATGATAGCTTCTAGTTATTAGTTTTAATTCCTTTTTAAAAATATATTTTTATTGTTTTTTTTTACAGAGAGGAAGAGAGAGGGATAGAGGGTTAGAAACATCGATGAGAGAGAATCATCCATCAGCTGCCTCTTGCACACCCCCTACTGGGGATGTGCCTGAAACCAAGGTACATGCCCTTGCCTGGGATCTTTCAGTCCACAGGCAGACGCTCTACCCACTGAGCCAAACCGGTTTTGGCTTAATTCTTAATTTTTCTTTAAGACAGCATATTTTCAGATTTTTGTTTATCCTTAAATGTAGAGGTATCTTCTTCCTATAGTCATGAGGAAAAAGAAGCAAAGTCAGTGAAGGCCAATAGTACATCCAAACAGGATCTGGCCAGTGGCAGGGGGAAAGCTGGATCAGTTTGGCAGAATCCCCTCAAGTGGCAAAATGCCTGCTAATGCTGCATGTTAGCAGCCATAGATGCTGCTTGCTTCCTGTGGCTTGATAAAACATGGCCAAAGAACCAGCCACAGTATTCCCTATTGGCTTTGCTTTGTATTATTTCTAACGAGTCATTCTTCTGAATCATTATGAGACCAGATGATCATTTGTGGAAAATCCACTCTCCTAAGACATGGAGAACTGAAACTTTGGATTACTGTCCTCTAGGGGTAAGTACAAACTCTGTTTTTCTGTATGTAGGTATAATTGTGTGTGCTATTATTATTATTTTGTATTTTTAATTCCTGAAGATGAAAATTTCAAAGAATTCATGAAACATGAAATTTTGTGGCTTAATGGGCATTTGAGATCATCTTTATTCCATTTTCTCTAATAATTTTGGCTCCAATATTCCTCTCATTGTAATATATACTATTCATAATACCTTATAAATTTAATATTATTATTATTATCCCATGATGCCTAAATGATTGGACAAGTTTTTAAAAAGCTGGTTTACCTTTTTTCATCTGTAAGGGGGGATAATATAATACTTATCTAATAACATTAAGTAGATTAAATTTTTTAAAATTTAAAGCATTTTAAATATTGCCTGTCACATAGAGGTAAACTAAATAAACAAATAAATAAATAAATAGCATTTAAACTAAATATGTTACTAACAAATTTTCTA
This sequence comes from Pipistrellus kuhlii, assembly GCF_014108245.1. Lineage (NCBI taxonomy): Eukaryota > Metazoa > Chordata > Mammalia > Chiroptera > Vespertilionidae > Pipistrellus > Pipistrellus kuhlii. The sequence continues at coordinate 79,742,333 of NW_023425573.1, forward strand.
GAAAGTTCACTTAAATAAAATTCTTAATAATATTTTTAATTTAAAGGAAAATACATTGTCCCTTAAAAAGTAGCACATATTGTTTAATTATAAGTGCTACTTTAACTTATTTCATTTGCTAATAGCATGTATTATCAGTAAACAAAATTAAAGTATAAAATGCTATTTTGCTGTCACATCCAAATAAATGTTAACCTATTGATTGAACTTTAATCCAACTGACAAAATCTATTAAGATTAAGTTATTTTTTAACTTTTTGTGTTCTTTTTTTTGAATTTTGAAAAATAAATACTTTTTTGATAAATGTTTGTAAGCTGTTATTTAAGATAACATATTATGGGTTTGACAATTATAGTATCACTTAAAATAAATAGAATTATCTCTATATGTTCACTATTTCCATTGAACTGGAGTAACCCAGAAAGAATATGACTAACTCCAGGCTAACTCCAATCTCTTGTGGCAAATACTTAGAGGATTCTGAGAGTCACATGCTTTGGCAGTAAATTATCAGAGGATGAAGACTTTATGGTAATCTTTAGTTTCTTTAATTTATATTTCTAATATTTCCCATCTCTAACCATTAAACTCTAGTAAATTTTGAAGCAAAATGTAAAATTTGGGACAAAATAATTTATAGAATAGTAAAAATGACCATAATTGATAGACTGTTGTTTTATAGAATAGTAAAAATGACCATAATTGATAAACTGTATTACATACAGGTATTGTATTACATACACTACCTGTATGTAATAGTAAATAGGCATATTTAGTTAATGGTATAAAATCATTACAGTTTGTTGAATAAACTTTGAGTGGCTGCATGGTAGATGCATCCAGTTAGCTGTCTCAATCCATGTCTCAATCCATGAATAACTGAACTGCAGGACTTGCTCCTCACCACAAAGGCACACAGGAGGCTCTGTTCCCCTCACAGCTGTCTGCTGAGTGTGTGCCGTTGTGTGTGGAGTGACCTCTGGGTAGGGCTCCTCAGAGAATGGCACTGCACAGGGATAGTCCTCCCTTTGTCCTTGGACCACTCCATGATGCATTGGAAGTCTAGATGCATTGGCAGGAGCTGAAATCTGTTTGTAATATAAATTGAGGTTTTGCCACATAGTGATTTACAACATAAATTGTGACTTAGGTTAACTTTATTTTAAACATGTTTCCCTGTTCCTTTTAATTGGTGACGCCCCAGTCCTTCTCTACTTGCTTACTCAGCACCAGCAATAGAAGTCAGATAAATGTTGAGAAGGGGAATGAGGTTAGTTTGAAAATCATTGAGACATTGAATTACACACAGGAACTACATTTAAATGGCTTTCTCCCTGACTAGAAAATAAGAAGTGAGAAGGTGAGGCATTCTCCCTATAATGACTGAATTGTGTTCCCCCAAATCCATATATTGAAGATGTAACTCCCCAATTAACCAAATGCAAAGACAGGGCCATTAGAGAGGTAATTAAGGCTAAATGAGGTTATAAGGGTAGGGCCCCAATCTGATGGGATCGGTGTCCTTAAGAAACGAAGATACACCAGAGCTATCTCCGTCTCCACTAGGCACCAAGGAAGACCATGCTGCTCAGTCATTTGGTCTCCCCTCACTAACCCCCTGCCAGCCTTGTTGCCCCACACAGACCACTGTTTGGTCATTACTGTTACTGAGACAGCATCCCAGGTAATTTGTGTATTCCTCTATTATTAGTATAGATGATAAAGATAACCAATCTAGTTACTGCTTTGACCTCACTGTATGAGGTCTGACAAAAATTTCTCCAGAAACAAAAATGATTTAATATAACACATCAGAAGGTGCAATTCGACCCATAGTCTTAAAGCCTTTCTCCTGATCAATTAGGGACTTATGAGGACCTAAAACCCTATCCCTCACCCGTATCTTACAGTGAAAAAATAAATATTTTCTCCAACTACCATGAATCTAAGAGCATTGTTTTTGAGACGTTATAGTTGCACAAGTCTAACCCTATAGTTTCAATAGATACATACAAGTTTAGCTGGAACTTACTAGATAATTATATTGTGGCAAGTGAAGGCAGTAGTCAATAGGAGCACTTAAGAGACAGAGGCTGTGATGAAAAGGCATGTATTGATTCACTCCATAGGACTTGGTATTTTGACTCAATTACTGTGGCTGCCTAAGGGAGTAGGGCTTAGGGAAGTACAGTGGGAGCTCTGGAAATGCCAGGCTTAGCTACAAGTAAACCAAGTCCAACTAAGTAGATAATTGTCCCCTGATAATTTTTTCAGTCTCTGCTGTCACAAAGATGCCAGTGCCAATTGATGTGCTGCTAGGAAAAGGAAGGGAAACAACGATAGTGGGCAAATTATATTTTCTTTAGTTAAATCAGGGGCAATGATTAGAGAAGACAAATCTTGGGAAGGTTGTTTCTCAGACTGAAGAAAAAAAATTATAATGCCAAACAAAAAACTCAAGCTATAAAGTTATAGTGAAAGCACATGAATATCTAAAATAATAGTTGTACATCTTAATAATTGCCTTCAGAATGAAAATTATTATATGTTCTCTTCATACTTCTCACTAGAAGTGTTAATGAATTAATCTGTGTTCACTTTTAGATAAGAGAGTCACTATCTTTTGTGCCCTTTACACAGTGCACACATTTTCAGGATTGTGGTCAAAGATGGACATCTCTTTTTGTTTAAATAAACTATCCTAAACCACCAATGTGAACTCTATTTAAATGTGATATGTCTTTTTTCTTTTATCCCGTAAAACAATATAGGTTATTCTTTCTGAAGTTTCTAGGGATACCCTAAGTATTACTTCTGGATATTCTATAACTATTTTATATAAACTAAACAAATAATTTCCAATAAGACAAATATTTAGGAGCTCAGGAGTTCAAATATCCTGTGGTTTATGATAATTCATGTATATTGACGTTCTAGGAACATTTATATCACAATCTCACTCATAGTTCAAAGATCTACCCTGTCCTGAGCCATTTATAAAGCATCTTGTTGATATTCAAGCTTGCCAGTTTTTTTTATTTCATTGCCAAAATCTTACTGTCTTTGAAATAACTTTTATGTTGTCAAAAATTTCTTTTCTCACTAGCAGGATTGGCCAGGTGAGAAGTTTAATAGACTCTCTCCCCAGTGAAACAACCATTTAATTGTTAAAAATTATATTAAAATTTAAAGTATCTGAAAAATTTCCTAGGAGCACATAGAAAACAAAGAAAGGTTTATTTAAAAATATACTAGATATTGGTAAGAATAGCAAAAATCTTGAGTGTGGCATTTGAGCTATGATCTGATTCTGTAGCCACTCTCATACCCAACTCTGTGCAGAAGACTCCAATTTACCGATACTGCTCCTAGGACAATGGAAACTAAGGAAAAAATAAACAAATGGGACTACATCAAAATACAAAGCTTCTGCACAGCAAAAGAAACCATCAATAAAACAAGGAAGTCCACTTCATGGGAGAACATGTTTACCAATGTTATCTCTGAAAAGGGTTTAATCTCCAAAATTTACAGTGAACTCATACAACTTAACAAAAGGAAGGTAAACGATCCAATTAAAAAAATGGGCAAAGGACCTAAATATACACTTTTTAAAAGAGGACATACAGAAGGCCAAGAGACATATGAAAAGATGTTCAAAATCACTAATCAACAATGAGATACCATCTCACACCTGTCAAATGGCTATCATTAACAAGTCAACAAAAGACAAGTGCTGGAGAGGATCTTGAGAAAAAGGAACCCTTTTACATTGCTGGTGGGAATGCACACTAGTGCAGCCACTGTGGAGAACAGTATTGAGTTTCCTCAAAAAATTAAAAATGGATCCTCCATTCAACCCAGTTATCCCACTTCTAGAAATATATTTCAAGAAAACAGAAACACCAGCCAGAAAGGGTATATGCACCCCTATGTTCATAGTACAATTTATAATAGCTAAGAATTGGAAACAGCCTAAGTGCCCATCAGCAGATGAGTGGATTAAAAAAATGGCAGTACATCTACACAATTGAATTCTACACTGTTGTAAAAAAGAAGGAATTCTTACCATTTGCAACAGCATGGATGGAACTACAGAACATTATGTTATGTGAAATAATTTAGTCGGAGAAAGATAAATATCAGATTATTTCAATCATTTGTGGAACATAATGAACAACATAAACTGATGAACAGAAATAGAACTGGAGACATAGAAGCATCAAACATACTGTACAACTATGAGGGAAGGTGGGGGGTGAGGGGATAAGAGATCAACCAAAGGACTTGTATGCATGCATTGAGCAAAACCAATAGACACAGATAATGAGGATGGTGAGGGCTTGTGCTGGGGGGGGAAAGGGTGGCAGGGGAGAGGTCAATGGGGAAAAAAAGAGACTCATAATACTTCAAACAACAAATAATTAAAAAAAAATAAAAATGACTCCAATCTTTGTGTCTGTGGTCAAGACCATGGATACATCCTACTCCCATCACCAGTGTAAAGCTATGGCTGTATATTAGGAATGATAGGCAGCCAAAATTTTTCATTGTCCTCCTCAGCAACATCTTTCAGAAGTTATATTCCAGGCAGGTGCAGCCAAGAAGATCAAGAGGATCTGTACCTGCTCCCTCTTACCCACATTCATAAGGCAGAAGTTGTACCCTGGGCACAGCAGGTGACATTATATAGATTGATGGTTCCATCATGAGAGAGCCAAACCAAAAAGAGCAATGCTATTGTACTATCGCCATACAATACCCACACAGAGGGGAGATTTGTTCATCTGGCAGAAGCAGGCCACTGTCTACCCCCAGTTCCAGGGCAACAGCATAGATGTTCTGTCCAGGGTACAAGGCAGACTGAAAGAACAGAGATCTCTGCAGCTCTCAACAAGATGACCACACTTATTTGAAACAGTGCAGGTGAAGCTTATGCCCAAGAAATACCTTGATAGTAAGCACATGAACAGATGAGCAGAGGCTAGTAGCTTCATGATGGGAGTAACAGCAAATGAAACAGTAGATGGGCTTTAAGTTCAGCGAAGAGACTTAGTGACAGAGATAGCTAAGAAGGCCCTCCTAAGACTGGAGCAAGGTTTAGAGATGGGCAACACTCTCTCTGTTCATGCCAAGAGCTCACTTTAATTGGATCACATTGTGGTGTGGAGATATTTATGCTCCAATGTGTTGTCAAACACAAAAAGCAATGAGCTTACAACTGGTAGAAGAAAACAGCAGGCCATGAAACCAAGGAGGCAGACCAGCTAAAAGCTTAAGGTTAGCAGGGAGTTCAGGAAGGCACAGTCAGGGATGTTGCCTAAGACCTGATTGTCAGAGAGACTGTGCACATACTCAAGCAGTGCCTTCTGGTAAGTGGCATCAGAAGCTAAACACTGTGGGGAAATAGACTATACTTAACCAGTCCAGCCAACTTACTAAGCAAACAACAACAGGACCTTGGAGATAGGAGTGGGGACTGGGATGTGGTATCCAATGTGGCTGCATATATAAATGGTTCAGTTTTCAATAAAAAGTAAAGAAACATACAAAGGACAGGACAGTATAACCCATGCACAAGAACAAAAATGCATGCCATAAGAAGTTCCTTTGAGGATTCCCAACTGTAGAAAAGATGCCATCTTAGTAAAAATGTGAAAAAAGCTCTTATCACTATATTCAAAAAATTAAAGGAAACTATACTTGAGGAATTAAATTAAGGTGACAGTAATATCACATAAAAAAAGAGAATAGTAACAAAGAGAAATATTACAAAAGAGACCATATGCAAAGTCTGAAGTTGAAATTACAATAGCATAGAGATGGCTAGGGGGCTCACTAGTAAAGTTGGGGGCTCACTAGTAAAGTGAAATTCACTAGGGGGCTCACTAGTAAAGTTGAGCTGGAAGAAGAGAGAATCTGTGAATTTGAAGGTAGTCTGAGTTATGCAATCTGGAGAACAGAGAGAAAAACAAGTAAATAAAAATGAATAGAGCTTCAGAGAAATGTGGAAAAACACTAAGTGCAACAACACATACCTAATGAGGTATAGAAAAGGCACAGAGACAAAAGAAGTAAAATATATTTGAGGAAATAATTGGAAAAACTTCTACAATTTTATAAATCTAATTCATCTGTGAATTCATGAAGCTCAATGAATGCCAAAAAGATCTACAACTAGATACATCATTGTTAAAACACTGAAAAACAAAGAGAAAATCTTGAAAGCAATAAGAAAAAAAGCAATCATCATTTACATTGAAATCCTGATAAGACCAACAGCTGACCTCTCTCCTAGCAATGTGCTTTCCCATATTAAAATTGAACAAGTAATTCCACTAATAAATTATTTATTTAAAATTATAATAAGGCCATGCTACCTTAAAGTATAAAGTTATGTGCTACTTAATGATGGGAATGACTTCTAAGAAATATGCTCTTACAATTTTCTGTTAAGCAAATAACAACTAGCTCACTCACAAACTCTACTAAAACTGGTTTGGCTCAGTGGATAGAGCTTTGACCTGCAGACTGATTCCAGTCAAGGGCATGTACTTTGGTTGCTGGCACATTCCCAGTAGGGGGTGTTCAGGAGGCAGCTAATGGATGTTTCTCTCTCATTGATGTTTCTGGCTCTCTATCCCTCTCTCTTCCTCTCTGCAAAAAATCAATAAAATATATTAAAAATAAAATTATAAAAAAACACCCCTCTAGCCCATATTGCAGCCTATTGTTCTTATGCTATTGCCTGCACAGAATCCTATCTAATAAAAGGAGGCAGCTAAGTAATGATTCTCTCTCATCATTGATGTTTATATCGCTCTCCTTTTTTCTCTGAAATCAAATATATATATATATATATATATATATATATATATATATATGTATGTATATATATATTAAATGAAACAAAATGCTAAAAAACAAACAAAAGAAAAAGAAAAGTGCTGAGATTAAAACACCCACATACACACAAAAACTTGTATTGGAGACTATAGAGAAGCTTGAGGGACTGTACACACTTAAAATAATGATTATGCAAGCGCCTTTTGGGAGAGTGCATTATCCTCTATGATACTGTAGTTGTGACCATCTGACCTTATGCATTGTCAGTACCCATTAAACTGTATAGCACAAGGGTAAAAGCTCAGTCAAAAGAAGCTGAACAGGAGAAAAAGGAACAGAGACTTAAGGTCACACACACTGCAAATAGTCTTTACAAAAGACAGAGAAAAAAGGAAAAGGGATTGAATACAACAGAGCAGGGAAGAGCCTCAAGGATCAGGAATTATTCCAGCATGTGATTTTAATGGGGAAGAAAATACACAGAGGAAATTATTAATATTTAGTAATTTTGTGTGGTTAAAGTCACTCATATGCAGTATAATACTAATTTATATGTGGCAACAAGTAAGTCTTTCTCAATTGGAAAAGCTATGTTCCTTCAGATTGAAAGGGCTGAATGAGGGTAAATTATTTTTTAATGATCCTTACTTAGACATTAATATGAAATTTAACACAAAAATAATGTTTTAAAGCTTTTATGATGAAAGAGGTATGCAAATAATTTGATTATAGGGTGTCTTATCAACAACTTAGGAAGCTAGATTTTATAAGAAAAAATATAAGTGCTAAAGTTCATGAGTATAAAAACAATATTTAGACTTAATTAAAAGTTTCTGTTTCAACTGACAGGAGACAAAAGCCTACAGAATGTTGAGGGAAAAGAATTTTGAATCTGTATTTCAGATCAAGCATTTCTAAAATGCATTCAAAATGTTGCCATTACAAAGACTCAATATATTTCTGTCTCATGCACACTTTGTGGAGAACACTTAAGGAAAGTACTTGAGCTAGCCAAAAGTAGGTATCTGAAAAGTGGACCATGTGGGTTAAAGTTACAGAGGTTAGTAGAGCAATTTCAAAATGTGCTTTGCCAAGAATCCTGGCAAGTATTTTATTGGTTCTGAATTAGAATATAAACTCAGAGGCCTCCGTGTTCTTCAGGATAAAAATGGAATTACTTCCCTGAAATAATAAGCAATGCAAAATATCCATATAGGGTCAATAAAGAGAAAAAATAATAAAAGAGAAAAAAGTTAAGTACTCAGGGAGCAACAAGCAAATACCAAAAAAAAAAAAAAAAAAAAACAAAAAAAAAAAAAAACACAAAAGAAAGGCAAAAGAAAGTTGCTCAAATAAATTAAACCAATCTCTCCTTTTTTAAGTCTTTACCACAAGATAAGTTTTTATTGATTTAGAGAAAGCAGAAGGGAGAAAATCATCCATGTGAGAGAAACATTGATTGGTTGACTCTCACATGCGACCCAACTGGAGATTAAACCTGCGACCTGGATATGTGCCCTGACCAGGAAGCAAACCTGCAACCTTTTGGTGTGTGTGAAGATGCTCCAACCAACTGAGCCACGCAGCCAGGGCTAAACAACCTCTTACTGATGGAGTAAAAGAGCAGCCAAAATACTTGTTATTGTTTCCACTGATTGTCACAGGGTAGTCGCAGGGATTATACAAATCGGAAAGCAATTCTAGGAATTTGGCTTTATTGTGAACATTATTAATGTAAAATTAACAATAAATCACTACTTAGTGATTTTTCAGGTTAAAAACAAAATATAGAGAAAAGTGTGAAAAATTTAATTAAATTTCAGGGCATAATATAAATAAGGTCATCATTAAAAATATAAAAATGTAGTTGATGAAAGTCAATAAGTAGATGCAGAGAACAAATTGATAAAGAAAGAATTTAAGAAACATTATAAAATTTATGGAACAGGAAGTATAAGCTCAAATATGTACTTACAATCTGTGAGTGTGTGTATATTATGTGATGAAGGTGCCCAAAAGACTAAGAAAAGGTGGAGATATGGTGATGAATTTGAAAAGGAAGAAAAAGAGATAACATTTTAGTGAGTTTATTCTCACTTCCATAAGAAAATATATAGGCAATTGCAAAAATGTATGAATAATAAGTAAAATCATAACTATATAATTTGCAGTTAATTAAAAGTGTCTGCATCCGTTACCCGTGAACCCCCTGCAGAAGGATGCTAGGCTTTGCTGGGGGGCTTTGCTGAGGCCCACTTGAAACTTCACTTGAATACATCTTTCCTTCATGACCAGGGACAGTTAAAGCAGCAAACACGTCCCTAAAGGGAGGGGACCTCAACCCCCTGAGAGGTGGCAGAGAAGAAATCCTTGGCACTGATAGCAGCAGGAAGTGTATGAAACCGCCTTCCTTATCATTGTGTCCTGCCAGGAAAGATGGAGGTGTAGTGATGGATACAGTGAGAGTGCAGGTTATCTGGCTTCCATGAGAAAGTGGAGAACCAGGGCTGAGAATCTTGCATAACAACCTCACAGAGTGATTTCATGTGCAGAGAGTAATGACTGAAAGCTTGTATTATGTCATTATGTCATTTTTCTAGTGGCACGTTGTATGAGTCATAGACAGAGAAAGACACTGTCCTTCTGCTTGCCTACTTGAAAAACTCCCTTTTGTCTTTGGTTTACTTCACGTTCAAACACCAGCGCTTAGCACAGTGGTGCCTCGGAATTGTTTCTCAGCTAATATTTTTAATGAAGGGATGCCTCAAACATAAATTAATCAATATGTATTGATTGTTCAAAATTAAAACACTGGCTGCCTCTGAGCAGCAGGCCTTGGAGAACAGGCAGAGGAAAAGGGGCCTGACTTTGTTACAGTCTTTCTGATTGCTTCGTGCTTACCTCCAAAAGGTGAGTGAGCAAGAATAAGTATTTAAATGGAGAAGAGAACTCTAGCTGTGAAGATAAAAAGGAGTTTGAGCCGGGACTGCAGGAGTAAGGAGACATGGATGAAAGGTCAAGTAGTGTTTTCTATCTGTGATGTTCTAATTTTAGGAAATTATAGTGAATGTGTATGAAGGAATGGTGATTGTAAGGCACTTTAGAAATTACCATAAAAATCAACTGAAAACCATAATTGTATTTTACAAGTGTTTTGTTCTCTTTTCAGCCAATAGAAAGTAGCATTCAGTAAAATGCCAGAGTTTTGTGTGTGTGTGTGTATGTGTGTGTGTGTGTGTGTGTGTGTGTGTGTGTGTACTTTTTGTCCTAAGTTTGATTGAATATTAATATAACAATGGGATACCCAAGATACTTCCATCATATCTAGAAGGAATTATTGTACTGCATGGCAACTGACATGTCGAAAACAGGGATTTGCAAACAATGGGTCAGTGGCAAACAATGTGGGAAAGGAAAAAGCGGCAGAGCCCCTCCTGTCTGTGTGAATGTGAGGCCCTCCATCAGCGAGATGGTTTTGAATCTTTAAAGAACAGAAACAATGGAAAGGCAGGTTTTTAAATAATAATGTTTTTTTCCCTTAATCCCTTTACCTTTTTCATACAGTCCCTTAACCCTTCTCCTATGACTCATGGATACAGAGTCTATTTCTATTTTGTTTGTTGGCTTATATTCCTCAGATTCACATGTAAGTGAGATCATATGGTGTGTCTTTCTCCAGCTGGCTTATTTCACTTAGCATAACAGTCTACAGATCCAGCCATGCATCTATGGCAAGATTTCCTTTTTTTTCCCTCCCATTGAATAGTACTCCAATGTGTAAATGTTGCACAGCTTTATTATCCATGCATCTACTAAAGGGCACTTGGGCTGCTTCCAAATCTTGCTTATTGTAAATAACACTGCAATAAACATAGAAATAGGAGTGCATATATGCTTTCAAATTAGAGTTTCAGGTTTCTTCGGATACATTCCCAGAAGTTGAATTGCTGGCTCATGAAGCAGTTCCATTTTTTATATTTTAAGTTATCTCCATGCTATTTTCCACAGTGGTTATACCAGTCTGCATTCCCACAAGCATTACACAAGGGTTTCCTTTGCCCCACATTCTCACCAACACTTGCTGTTTGTTGTTTTACTGAAGATTAGAGGCCCAGTGCATGAATTTGTGCACATTGAAAGGAAATTAATTAGAGGAAATATTTTAATATCTCTATTTGCCCTCTCTCTATAATAGAAGTGTCAACCAAATTCATGATCAACAATAACAGATGGGAACACACCTTTGTGATTGGTGCCAGTGAGCACTTTATGTGTATAGATAAACTTGCTTCATTAGACCTGCTTTATGATTTTGCTAAACTTTTTCCAGCCCAGTGAAGCACACCAGCTTCTCTTTCATGTAATTGTCAGTAACACAGCAGTAAATATCAACATGAAGCAGATTATTATTGTAGATAACACAGGGAGAACAAAGGTTGTAGATAACAAAGGGTGAAATATTTAACTGTAGAAGTATTTGGCCATATTCTGCACAGTGAGAAAGAAACCTGAAGTCATTTTCAAGGTCCACCATTTCTTACTTCTTTTCAGCTGGGTCAAGTTTTTAAACTTTCTAAATCTCCATTTTCCAGCTAATGAAAAGAAAATAGGATTCCACTGAATGTCCCATCAACCTACTCCAGGACTGCTGTGAGGATCAAATGTGATGAGGCATGTGAAAACTCTTCACAGACATTTGGTTAAAGTGTAAAATGTTTCCACCTGGCTATAAAGCAAGTTGTGTTCTTGGGCTGAAGAAACTCAAGGAGGCTAGCCACTAGGGAGAGGAAGCCCGGCATTGTTATGTGATGTCATTGCCCAGAGCCCAGAGTGACCGTTTCCGGGTTGGGCTGGGCTTTGGGCTGCATTTTATGCCATGGTGTCTCGGTAGCTTCAGCTGCAATTTGATGGGGAGTCACTCTGGGGTGATGGTGGGGCCTGTGTCCCACTTGGGGGAAGCCAAGAGTTGCTTTGTTGATGCCAGGTCCACAGCGCCATTTTTTTTTAAATGGCCAGTGCCTGTCAAGGCAGCTCTTGCATTGAACGTTTGCCCCCTGGTGGTCAGTACACATCATAGTGGCCAGACTGGTCTGGTCAGAAGATCGGAGGGTCACTTAACATATTAACCATATATATATATCACTTAACATATTAACCATATATATATATATCCATATATTATCTCACACCTGTCATAATGGCTATAGCCATTATGACAGGTGTGAGATAATATCTCAGTAATTTGCATCTTTCTGATGATTAATGACTTTGAACATCTTTTCAAATGTCTGTTGGCCATCTTTATGTTCTCTTTGGGGAAGTGTCTACTCAGGTCCTGTGCCCATTTCTTAATTGTATTATTTGTGTGGTTTTCGGGGTATTGAATTGTATAAGTTCCTTATAGACTTTGGATATTAACCCCTTACCAGTTGTATCATTGATAAATATGTTCTCCCATTCCATGGGTTTCTTTTTCATTTTGTTGATGGTTTCCTTTGCTGTGCAAAAACTTTAGTTGAAGTAGTCAATTTTATTTTTCTTCTGTTTCCCTTCCCTTCTGATTATCTATCAGAAAATTATATCGCATGAGAAATGTCCAACTGCCTATGTTTTCTTCTAGAATTTTTATGGTTTTAAGTCTAACATTTAAAAAAAGCTCATAGATAAACAACAGTATGATTACCAGAGGGAAAGGGAAATGACAGAGTAGAATAAGGTAAAAAGGAGGTAAATAAATGGTGACAGAAGGATATTTGACTTGAGTTGGTGAACACACAATACAATATACAAATCATGCATTATAGAAATGTAGATCTGAAACTTATGTAATCTTATTAACCAACTAGAGGCCCAGTGCACAAATTCGTGCAGGGGTGGGATCCCTCGACCTGACTAGCAATTGGGGCCAATCAGGGCCAGCCAGTCAGGGGCAGGGACAAAAGGAGGTTGGCTGATTGGGCCCGGGAGCTGGGGGGAGGGACCATAGGAGGTTTGCTGGCCACAGGAGGTTGGCAGGTTGTGGGTGGCTGGCTGTGGAAACACACTGACCACCAGGGGGCAGCTCCTGTATTGAGCATATTCCCCTTGTTGGTCAGTGCATGTCATAGTAGCCAGTCAACAGGTCATTTGGTCTACCAGTTATAACAGTTTCTTAGGCTTTTATAAATGTAAATAAATTCAATAAAAATAAAATAAAAATATTAGTAAATAAATAAAAAACTATCAAACATTTTCTATCCCAGCATGAACTCCCTTCTTCATTGCTGACTTCAGTTCCTCCATTGGCAGATGGAGTCTTTCTCTCCACCCCTGGAAGCAGGGCATGGAATGTCTTGAGCAAGGAGACATTAACAAACATGATTTAAGCAAAGGCTTAATATTATAGTATGTGTCTATTTGGACAGAAAGAAAACTGATGGTTGTCAAAGGATAGAGAAGGGAGTGAGGGGCTTGGGTAAAAGAGGTGAAGGGATTAAAAAGTATAGATTGGCAATTATATTATAAAATAGGCACCTGGATGTAAAGTGCAGCCTAGAGAATATACTCAATATTATTGCTAATGCTGTGTATGGTGCTGGGCTGCACTGAAAATGGTCGGGATCACTTTATAAAGCATATAACTGTCTAACCTCTATGCTTACACCTGGAATAATTCAAAATAACATTGAAAGTAAAATAATAAAAAATAATAAAAATAAAGGACGGCTTATTTCATCAAAAATTTTCATAGAAGGATTCAATGAATGGTACAAAGGATTCTGTTTTTTTTTTTTTTTTTTTTTTTGTGTTTTGTTTGTTTGTTTGTTTTTTGTCTGCTTATATTGCTAGCTTTGTGGTTTTGGCCAATATGTATCAAATGCCTACTATGTATAGGACACCATGGTACTCACTCAAGCAAAGATGATGAAAAGCAGACAAACAATGGAAGCACCTGTTTTTAACCCATTTTCAACCATGACTAACAAGAGAAGAATCAGTAGAAGAAGCAATAACTACCATACTGGTAAAAGAAAAAGCCAATTATATTGCAGGGAGGGATCACAAAACATTGCAGAAAAACCTTTGAAAATGTAAATTATATGTTGAACCTAGGAGTCTTCAGGCTCATTCCAATGGATAAATTAATATTTTTTATCCTATTCTGTTTTTTATAGCAATCAGGAAAAAATTCTTTATTTAAGAATTATCGTAGTATATATATATTCAACATGAAAAATGTTAATTCCTCAGGGAGATTTTCCCTTAGGCCTTCAATTTGATTTTAAAATGGATGAAGTGAATGACAGTATTTTATTACTAAAACCCCACTAGGAAGGTATTTTGGCTTGTCTAGTATTGTAAATTATGAATGTCATGTTGTTGTTGTTTTATTAATCCATTGAAAGGTAGTATTGACTCCTTGCAAAACTTGATGGTGGAAAGAATAAACTACACAATGTTGCCCTTAATATTCTTTCTTCTCAGTGGTAGGAAGCAAGAAAAAACTAAATATTTTCACATAATGGTTGTAGCTATGGCTACTTACCCTAATTTCCAACATTCACAATACTTATATACATGAAAATTCTATATAAGAAAAGCCTAATATGCTAAGTGTCTGAACATTCATTTGCCAGTTTGACCAGTCGCTATGACACTCACTGATCACCATGGAGCACGCAATCCAACCAGTAGGTTAGCTTGCTGTTGGGATCTAGCCAATCGGAACTGGGCGAGATGGGCTGGACATGCCCTGGATCCTCTTGTGGTCCCTCCCTGGACCAGATCATGCACCAGTGGTGTCCCTCAGCCTGGCCTGTGCACTCTGGCAATCTTGAACCCATTTGGGGGATGTTGGAGAGCTGGTTTTGGACTGATCTCCACAGGCCAGGCTAGGAACCCCCACGGGTGCACAAATCTATGTAACTGTAATTATTCCAACTATTTTCATGCCCTTTTTCATTTAATCAATATAGAGAGTGAAAATATTGAACTTGCAACCAGCCTCCTGTCCCCATACATTTAAAACAGAAATCAAGATACATCCATGAAAGCCTTTCTGTAACATCATTCATAGGAATGGTATGCATTCATATTGCAGAATTAGTTTGTTCTAGTTGCTTTCTCTTGCTGTAGTGACTTTTCAAGTTTATGTGTTGGCAGTAAGTTTCAGTCATTTTTACAGGATCATCTGTCAACCTCACCCCTGTTTTGAAAGAGCATAATCTTTCAAGCCCACACATGCTTCAGATACCTCTCCCCACCTCAGTGTCTACAGCTGAGCTCCAAGTCAGTGCCTCATACCACTTTCACTGAATCAATCCAATTGCAGTTCCTCCCATGGTACTCACTGACATAGGGAGTTACAAAAAGTTTCAGGCCTGTCTTGAAGATGGGTAAGACTCAATACCTACTTTTCATTTTGAATTTCATGTCAAAGACAATAGCATCTTGATATCTCAGGATCTCAAACATGGTCAAGAGTGTCAGGCTTTTTCTCTAAGATCATTGTCAGTAGTTCGCAGAGGGTAGTACCAGACCAGCATCATCAGCTGTAAAGTTGGTTGAAATACAGATTCTTGAATCTGCTTCCAAATTTTGGAAACTCTAGAGATGGAGTCTGGCAATCTGTGTTTTACCAAGGTCTCCGGTTGTTGCAAACATGGGACCTCGACCTCAGTGGTTCTGCCAATGTGTGGGTTCTTGACTTTGTGCAGGATAAATTTCACTACATGAGTTCAGGTGACTATGAAGGAACATTCATTAAAGCTGGGGTCAGTAAAATAAGAAAGATATTAGCACAGAAGAAGCAACAAGAGAGCCTAGCTGGGCTTCCTTAGCTCTCTGGGATCTCAGAGAAAAGGAAAGCGAAAGGTGGGTGATGTCCCTGGGGAGAGCACTTGGGTCCTTCCTTTGTCTTGAGGCTTTTATCTCTCTTGCAGGTGGGAATATTGGGGGGCTGGGAGGGGGAGTTTCAGGGGTGGGTCTTAATAGAATATCCATCAGTTTCAGTGGTCTCCATTGGTAGGTCAGCATCAGGGTAGGGGATCCTAAGTCATCGCAGCTGGTCCTGCTGTCACTCACCTGGTTTTGCTGCTTTTCTGCATCTGGAGCTGAACTCTAACCGAGGCCTTGATGTTACCTCTAGGTCTGCTGTGCATTGGCTGCGGGTTGTTCAGCCTCTGCCTCAGTATCCCTGTCCCACTCGTCCTGGCTCACTGGCCTGTCTCATAATAAAGTTTGAAAATGAACTTTCTCTTTTATTGCATTTTGGTTAAATCTGTTGGACTGGGTTTGAATTCTTATCTTAGAGTCTCCTATTGAACAAAATAAGCAACCTATGGTAAAGACAAAAACAAAGAGTTTAACTTCAGATTAACATAATTTTAAAGTCTTTTTAAAACTCAGTTATCTCTGCTTTCTCAGTATGAGTTTGAATAGAAGATTCAAAACAAAGAGATGAGAAACCCCCCAAATAAGCACTCGATATGCAGGCATTTTATTAATGATGGACAGTTTATGATTCTATTCTAAAAGATATGCACTTTAAAAAAATGAAAGGCACAAAGGTATCATTTGTTTTCCAACAAGTCAGAGTAGAGAGATCTAATTTTTAAGAATATTAGCATATTGACTCAAACAATAAATAAAAAGATCAAATATGGTTAAGTGAGATTTATTTCAGGATATTTATGAATAGTTGGACATCTAAAAGTTAATATATTATCTCAAGAGATGAGAAAAAGCCTGGGAAGGAAAGCCCATTTACCATTAAAATCCTACTCAGACTAGAAAGAGATATACATGTCCTCAGTCTGAAAAGACTATCTAAGAAAGCTCAATTGCTGACAAACTTCAAGGTAAAAGATTGAGTAGTTTTTGCCTAATTAAGAACAAAAGCAAAAATGGTTGCTGTCACTATTTACAAGAATTTCACCCCATTGAGATAGAGAAGAAGAAAAACCCAAAAGACATAGATTAGAAATCAATAAGTATTTATTCAGATATGATCAAATAAAATAGAAAGTCCTACAGAATCTACAAAAATATATTAAAAAAATAATATAGTGAATTTAGGAATGCTGCAGTATGAAAGATCATCATAAAATCATTTCAATTCCACTTACTAGCAATGAACATCAGAAAGTAAAATTTAAGTTAATAGGATTTACAAAATAATCAGGTTCAGAAAGGAAGATACTTAACAAATGTGTGAGGTTTTCTAAATAAAGAATTATAAACCAGTGATTGCTAAAAGAAATTAAAGAGTGCGTATATGCATACAAAAATTCTTTCAGTCCAATGATAGAAGAAGTGTAGCTGGGATTTCAGTGAAAGAAAATCAGAGCCAGTAAATTATGAAAGATATTACTATGAGTACTCTTTAGATTGTTATGTTCTCTATTGTTAAGCTGTCAACTATCCTGTACAAAATTTCAATCAAAATTCCAGAAGAAACTTTTGTATAAAATTGCAAATTAATTTTTAAATTTTTATGGAAACCCAAAAGTCCTTGTTTTCCCAAACTAATCTTTAGAAAAAACAGGGAAGACGTTTAGTCCGTGTAGCTCAGAGGTTGAGCTTCAACCTATGAACAAGGTTTGATTTCCAATTAGGGCACATGTCCAGATTATGGGTTCAAGCCTCAATATAAGTGTGAAGGAAGCAGCTGATCATTATTGATCTATCATTTTCTCATTATTGATCTATCATTTTCTCCCTCTCTGAAATAAATAAAAATACATATTAAAAAATGGGAAGAGGAAAACCAAGATGGTGGCATAGATAAACATCTAAACTGCTGCCTCGCACAACAATTTTAAAACTATAACTAAAAGACAATATGTCTATCACCCAGAATCACTAGAAAGCTGATTGAGAAGAAGTCCTACAACTAGGAGAAAAGAAAAAAGAGCATTGAGATGTGCACAAGCACTGAAAAGCTGAGGTACGGAGGTGTGTGAATTGGGCTGGTGGCGAGCTGGCGACAGGCGACTGGCTGCTTTTTTCAACCTAAAGGGAGTCAAGCTCCTGATTACTCTGAACTGCAGTTTCTGGGGAGATGTTGGGGACTCAAACTCCTACGGGGAGAAGCTGAACTGTCTGCCATCTGGTTGGAAAGTGAGGGTGACTTTCTTGTAGAGGTGGGACCAGCAATCATTATTTATTGCACTGGGGTGCGGGACACTGGAACTTGGAATTCAGAGATGCAGAGATAGCTGATTGGCAGCCATAGCTGTTTGCCACACCCTAGGCTAGTGATTCCCTGCACAATCTACAAACCCACCCAAACTTCAAGCAGCATCTTTTGCATATAAATGGCCTGCTCTGTCGAAGCTTAACCTAACAAACTGCAGCTCTGGCCAGACAGCTCCAAAACCTCCAAACCCCAAGCAAAGAGAAGAAAACTGTAGCTCCTGCAGGATGACCTCAGACAGTATCTGAACTGCACCCCATTGGAAATCCAGAAGCTAGTGTACCTAATGGTCAATGTGAGATGATACCAGATTTCAACTACTCACATCCATAAGTGACACATTCAAGAGGCAGACTCAGTGAGCACCAAAGCCCCATGTTCCATGTCTCCAGTACAGCAGTTCTTCCATCATAGACATAGCAGGTCCACATAGCCAATTGGCCTGGAGGTCAATTTCTCCCAGTGACACCAACAACAATCAGGACTTAATTACAAGGCTATACACACTCTCCCCAAAGAGTGTCCACCTCAAGTAACTGAGAGGCCGACTCACTGGGCCCTATAAGGCATCTAGCACATAAAGCCACCCAATCAAGTCAGGGAAGCAGCAAAAATTTGAAGACAAAGAAACACATCACAAACAAAAGAAATGGAGGTAAACAAATGACTGGGTATAGAGTTCAAAACCATGATTATAAGGTTTTTTAAGAATTTCCTAGAAAAGGCTAATAAATTTAATGAGACCCTTGAGGATATGAAGAAGGACCAACCAGAAATTAAACATACACTGACTAAAATAAAAATAAAAATTATACAGAGACGCAAAAGCAGACGAGAGGAATGCAATAATCAAGTAAAAGATTTGAAATACAAAGAAGCAAAAAACACTCAACCTGAAAAGCAAAAAGCAAAAAGAATCCAAAAATTTGAAGATAGTGTAAGAAGCTTCAAGTGTACCAATATCAAAATTATGGTGGTGCCAGAAGAAGAAATAGAGTAAGATACTAAAAACATATTAGAAGAAATAATTACTGAAAACTTCCTCCACCTGGTGAAAGAAGTAGACCTACAAGTCCAGAAAGCACACAGAACCCCAAACAAAAGGAATCCAAAGAGGATCACAACAAGACACATCATAATTAAAATGACAAGGGCAAAAGACAAAGAGAGAATATTAAAAGCAGCAAGAGAAAAATATTAATTACCTACAAGGGAACACCCATAAGATTGTGAGCTGATTTTTCAGCAGAAACTATGCAGGCCATACAGGAGTGGCAAGACATATTCAAAGTGATAAATAGCAAGAACCTACAACCAGGCCGAGACTGGTTTGGCTCAATGGATGGAGTGTCGGCTTGGGGACTGAAAGGTCCCGGGTTCGATTCCGGTCAAGGGCATGTACCTTGGTTGCGGGCATATCCCCAGTGGGGGGTGTGCAAGAGGCAGCTGATCGATGACTCTCTCATTGATGTTTCTAACTATCTCTCTCCCTTCCTCTTTGTACAAAATCAATAAAATATGTTAAAAAAAAAAAGAAGAACCTACAACCAAGATTACTCTACCCAGCAGTAGTTATTCGAATGGAAGGTCAGATAAAGAGCTTCACAGATAAGAAAAAGCTAAAAGAGTTCATCACCATCAAACCAGTATTATATGAAAATGCTGAAAGGCGTTCTTTATGAAGAGGAAGAAGAAAAAAGTAATGATAAAAATTATGAACAACAAATACATATGTATCAACAAGTGAATCTAAAAACCAAGTGAATTAAAAATCTGAGGAACAGAATAAACTGGTGAATATAATAGAATTAAGGGCAAAGAAAAGGAGTGGATTGATAATTCTCAGGGGAAAAGGCTGTGGAAAGTATGGGAAGAGGCTGGACAAAAATTGAACACCTATGGATGAGGATAGTGGGGGAGAGGTAAGGGCAGAGGGTGAAGTAGGAACCAAGTGGAGGGGAGCTATGGGGGAAAAAAGAGAAATAATTGTAATAATTATTAAATTAAAAAATGGAAATAATTATACAACCTAATTTCTAAACCGATTATAAAGCTACTGTAATTAACATAGTCTAACACTGCTTTAAAGACAAATAAATCAACCATTGAAATGCAAATGAAGGATCGAGAAATGATCCCATACTTATGTGGTAAATTGTTTTCCATCAAGCTGCATGATGATTACATTTTAAATTAATGACTTTCAGCATCTTGAGAAAGACATTCGAGTTGGGGTAGGTACATTTATATCTCAAAAGAACACCTTTATATCCTTTTGAGAAAGGATTTCCATTGCAATTATAGAAAATCCTGTAAATAGGGAGGTCAAGAGGCTGTCCTCAGGTGTTGGATAGAACAAACAGTACATTCTGACAGCTCCCAACTTTCTCAGGCTGGAACTTCAGTCAGGGACGGGGGTCATTTTAAGGACACTGCCTTACGCTGATAGAAGCCAGGGAGAGCTCGGTCATCTCTCAGGACAGAGGTTGGAAAGATTTGTTATTTTGCCGAGAGTTTTGCAATCCTCAGCTGTAAATAAGAAACAACCTAAATATCCAGGGGGATGGACATATAAACTCTTCAGCAATAAAAATGAATCAACTTTTAATACACATGGCGAAACCTTGAAACCATAATGCTCTGCAAAATAAGCCAGACACCAGAGTACATTTTGCATGTTTCCATTCCCGTGAAGAGATAAAACTAATCTGAGTGAAAACAAAAGAAAGGAAAGAAGTTTCTCTGGGGAGGAGGAGGGATTCTTCTTCGTGGTGTCTCCTGATCTCCCACTTATAACACTCCTCATGCAGCTTGGTGACTGTCTGTTAACCAGCTTTCCCCCCAACTTCTTGTGTCTTGTTTATTTCCAAGTTCCAGGAACTTTCTCAAGCTCCAGTGCAAGGTTGATGATAAATTAATGTTCATGTGACCAAACTGAAACTCAGGTCTTACTGAGTTGGGTAGCAATATTTCCAGGGAAGAATTCTGATTTATCAATCTCTTTTCCTTTAGGAAATAGGAGAGAGGGCTTGAGTACGCATTGTACTTGTGCTACAGCTACCCTGGCTAGCTGTTAGGGGTAGAGTTCTTGGGGTGCCATTAGAATAAGAATTTCTGGAGAACTCCATGGGAGATGGGATGGCAGAAAATTTTATTTCTATGGAATTATACCCCTGGTTTTCCAAAGTCCCATTTCTCTTAGTCTAGTCATAGAAAAAGCATAGCAAGGCCGAAACGGGTTTGGCTCAGTGGATAGAGCATCAGCCTATGGACTGAAGGGTCCCAGGTTCGATTCCGGTCAAGGGCATGTACCTTGGTTGCGGGCACATCCCCAGTAGGGGGTGTGCAAGAGACAGCTGATGGATTATTCTCTCTCATCGATGTTTCTAACTCTCTATCCCTCTCTCTTCCTCTCTATAGAAAATCAATAATACATATATATATATATATATATATATATATATATATAGCATAGATGGGATTTCAGTGGAGCTAAAATCAGAGCTAGTGTCCAGTTTCCTTCCCACATTTGCATAGTCAATATAGCATTGGGCTATCTGTAGACCATTGGTTCATTGTGTGGGTCCCCATGGCTGTAGGCCATATGGGTGAATACCAGGAAGCCCTAAATATGTCAGGGGCACATGAGTCCCAAGAGAGAGAATGCCTTTGTTCAGGGATTATGTATCCCCTAATTTCCCCATACTTGCAGTGGCCACACCCATTATGGCCACTGGCCTTTGCTCCCAGGTGTGACTGACAGTAAGCACTTCCCTAGTCCCCCAGCTTTGCTGGACATGCTTCTGTCTCCCCTGGGGTGGTTCCATGGGGAGTGTGAAGCTTCCCATTGAAGCTGCTCAAATGACTTTCCTATAAGGTCTGACTTCCCCCTTTCCTATCCTATATAATAAAAGGCCGGAGGCCATAAGCGTCATGACCACAATGACAGCTCAATCAGTTGCTATGAGGTGCATACTGGCTACTGGCTAGCCGCAGGGGGCAGTGAGCATGGAACATTGCAGGGCAGTGGTGGCAAGTGTGGAGCATCACGGGGTGGCAGAGGTGAAGGGGCATCGTGGGGCAGCAGCAGTGAGCATCAAGCATCACCGGGCAGTGGAAGCAGAGGAGTGTCATGGGGCGGCTGAGGCGGAGGAGCATTGCAGGGCAGCATTGTGGGGTGGTGGACATGGCCCTCATCACAGCTAGGCCTAAGAACCCTAACTGTGCATGATTTTGTGTGCTGGACCTCTAGTTATCAATAACTAGCTAAATACAGTAGTATCCTTGGAACATATTTTTGTTTCTTCATTAAGGTTTGTTGTCTATTTATAATCATCTTGGAAGGCATACACAAACACGAAATATCCCTCATTTAATTTACTGAGAAAAAATGAAGAAAACATAAAATCCATAACAGAAACATTCTGAAACACTTAATGATCCTTAGTATTTCTCTTGCCTAAATCAAGTAGCTTTGAAAAAAAAAGATTTGAATTTTTAGAATAAAAGATATGTCTGTTTACAAGATTAGAAATTATAGGAAGGGATGCCAGTCAATTTTAGTAATGCACTGATGAATGTAGCAATGTGTTTGATAGCCATAGAAAGTCTTAATTATAAATAAAAAAAGACTTCTTAAAAGACAACTTTGAAAATGTTCTGCAGGCTGTTATCTGTTAAGTGTTAGCATCATAAGGAACTAAAAGAACTTTTAAAAGATAATGTCTTACAAAAAAAAAGATTAATGCCATACATTCTTAGTTACAATTTATTTATAGAGAAATGTTGATTTGTCACAGTTTTTTCCAGCGATTCAAAATATGAATACTCATCAGGAAGGAAGATGATGTAAAACAGATTAAAGAATTAAATGCTACACTTAAAAATATAAAAATTAAGAAAACATAGGCAGTAAATATCAAACCTTTCTCCTAGCAATGTTTTGCTGATATATCTTCTTGGGCAAGGAAAACAGAAGAAAAATAAACAAATGGGACTACAGAAAAATAAAACATTTTTGCACAGCAAAGTAAACCATCAACAAAATTAAAAGACACCCCACAGAATGAGAGGACGTGTTTGCCAATGATACATCTGAAAAGAGATTAATATCAAAAGTTTATACAGAACTTGTACAACTCAACATCAAAGAAAACAAACAATCCAATTAAGAAATGGGCAAAGAATCTGAAGAGATACTTCTCTGAAGAAGACATACAGATGGCCAGGAGACATAAGAAAAGATGCTCTACATCACTAATCATCAGAGAAATTCAAATTAAAAGCACAACGAGAAATCATTTCAGACCTGTAAGAACGGCTATCATCTAACTGTGCATGATTTTCTGCACAATAAGTACAGGTGAGTATGTGGAGAAAAGGGAACCCTTGTACACTGTTGTGGAATGCAGACTCGTACAACCACTGTGAAACTGATATGGGGTTTCTTCAAAAATTAAAAATGGACCATCCCACTACAGAAATTTATCCGAAAGAACCCAAAATACTAATTCAAAAATTGTATGCACCCCTATGTTCATTGCAGTGTTATTTACAATGGTCAAGATTTGGAAGCAGACCAAATGCCCATTAAAATGAATGGGTAAAACAGCTGTGGTACATTTACACAGTGGATTACTACTTGGCCATTAAAAAAAAAAAGGAAATTTTACCCTTCACAAAAGCAGAGATGGACCTGGAGAGCATTATACTAGGTGAAATAAGGCAGCCAGAGAAAGACAAGTACAATATGATTTCAATTATATGGAAACTAGTGAAAAAACGAACTACCAAGCAACAGAGAGACATTCATAGACAGAGAACAGGCTGACTGCTGGAGTACGGTATGGAAGAGGTGGGTGAGGGAATAAGGGGACAAAGGTTATTGGGGGGGAAAAACAAATCATAAGACAATTAAAGAAAAAAAAAAAAGAACATGTGCAAAGTCCAGAAACAGCTATTTAAAATAAATCTATGATGAAAAAAATGTGACAGGATACTTCACTTATGAATGGAAATATAAAATACACCAATTATTTTATAATTTTAACATTCCCTTTGAGGACAAAGGAATTCAGGCCATTGCTTAGTCAAATGTTATTATTTTCTGCTTTTTTACCTGTCCAAAGATTCAAAACTGAGTCACGCAACTCTTAATATCAGAATGCAGCTAAAAGTGATATAAAATATAATGTGACATATAAGTGCACTTAAGTGTCCTAAGTGCACACTTGTTTGCAAATCTATTTCAAAACACATTTATTTTACCATTACCCTTTGCAACTATTTCTTTTCAATTGTCTTATTTTCTTTCTCTGTAGATGTTATTTCTAAAAATATAAGTGAATAAATACCATGATGTATAGTACTCCATTGGTTCCAGGGGTCCTCAAACTTTTTAAAGTGGGGGCCAGATCACGGTCCCTCAGAGAGCTGGAGGACTGGACTATATGAACTACTAATTCCTACTGTAACACCTCGGCTGCGCTCACTGCCCAAAAAACCTGGCGGGCCGGATCAGACTCCTCTGTGGGCCGCATGTGGCCTGCGGGCCGTAGTTTGAAGACGCCTGATTCTGTGCCTTTTCTTCTAGTCACACTGAATAACACTAAGTTCATTCTCTTTTCCGGTGGCATCATATGAGTAAATGGAATCATTTGCTTCCTGAACTCTGAACTAAAAATAATTAGGAAGATCAGTGCTAGGATTTCCCTGACCAGGTCGGGGATGGGTCACACCAGGGCTTCTGATGATTGCCTGGCAGACACAAAACAGTGCAGGAAACCTCCTCTCTTGGATTCGCTTTTGTGTGAGCCTTGGGCTGGATCTTCTGAAATGAATGGGAAAGCTCTTGACCACATATTTGCTCTCTGTTTTGCTTTAGTTGGAATTCAAGAAGCCTACAAGCTTCTTAGAGAAGAAAATATGTGTGCCTGGAGTGCTTCAAAAGATCAGGTCAAAAGGCTTAAGTCAAGGAAAATAATACCATGAACAAAATGTGTTACTTTATTTTGGAGGGAAAAGCCCAGCTGAAAGGCACGCTCCCCCAAACAGCCCACTAACTCCTAACAAAGTAGGGGAGGGGAAGAAGGGAACCCGAACTGCCATTAAAATAAAATAACTAGACTTTGAGAAGGATATCAGAATCCAATTATGATCTAGGCAGTTTTATATCTATGCTTTCCTGCTGACATATAAATATACCAGGTATTTAAAGTGATTCAGTGTAACAAAATATAATGTGACTTGTGCAGTCAACAGTATTTTAGTATTATACTATTCTAATGTATTATAAATTTTTATTAGTTTAAACCATTAGCAATTGTCATTAAGGAAAGAGCTAGGCTTCTATTTAATAAGCAAAGTCATAAAATCATATAGTTTATATCTATCAAAACATTTGTGCAAAATGGTGCCCTAACCAGTTTGGCTCAGTGGATAGAGCATCAGCCTGCAGACTGAAGGGTCCCGGGTTCGATTCCGGCCAAAGGCATGTACTTTGGTTGCGGGCACATCCCCAGTGGAGAGGGTGCAGGAGGCAGCTGATCGATGTTTCTCTCTCATTGATGTTTCTAACTCTGTATCCCTCTCCTTTCCTCTCTGTAAAAAATCAATAAAATATATATATATTTAAAAAAAAAAAAAAAAAAAAAAAGCCGAAACCGGTTTGGCTCAGTGGATAGAGCATCGGCCTGCAGACTGAAGGGTCCCGGGTTCGATTCCGGTCAAGGGCATGTACCTTGGTTGCGGGCACATCCCCAGTAGGGGGTGTGCAAGAGGCAACTGATTGATGATTCTCTCTCATCAATGTTTCTGACTCTCTATCCCTCTCTCTTCCTCTCTGTGAAAAATCAATAAAATATATTTAAAAAAAAAAAAAAACATTTGTGCAAAATGGATTTCCCAGGACCATGAGAGGATATATCTAATAATCAGAGATGCTGAGTGGGTGGGAAGAGATCAAAGAACTTGTACGATAGCATACACGCATAATGTATGGCCACACAGGATAGTGTGGTGAAGGCCTGGGGCGGCAGAGTGGGGCTGAGTGGTGAGGAGGGGTAGGCTGTAGGGGACAATAGGGAAAAAAAGGAACATATGTAAATGCTTTCAACAATAAATACTGGGGGGAAAAAGAGCTACTGAGTATACCTAAAAATGGCTTAACAGTGACCCCAGTTCTAAGCAGAGGGCTGGCCCATCCTCCAGTGACCCAGCCCTGGTGATCTCTGTATATACTCTACCTCTACCTTGTTCACAGGTTGTCTGCACTTATCATAGCACTGATGTGCATGCGTTCTAGTTCCCTCAGTTGAGTTAATCAACCATCATGGTAGATTAACAGTTACTAATTTCATATAGTACAAACTTCACTGCTATTTCACAAAATGTTGTGTAAATAACACACAGTCTTTGAACAATCCCGGCTCGGGTTACTTTTTTAAAAACATCTTTATTGTTGAAAGTATCATATATGTCTCCTTTTTCTTCCATGGACATCTCCCACTGCCCTCACCACTCCCCAGGCCTTCACCTTCCTATTGTCTGTGTCCTTGAATTATGCATACAGGCATTGAGTTCATTAACTGATTTCTTTTCTTGCTCCCTTCTCCTGCCTTTCCTCTGAGGTTTGACGATCTATTTGATGTTTTTGTTGTTGTTGTTGTTTTGTTTTGTTTTTTAATCTCTCAGTCTATTTTTTTAAAGTAATGCCATTTTTTAAAAATATATTTTATTGATTTTTAACAGAGAGGAAGAGAGAGGGATAGAGTTAGAAACATCGATGAGAGAGAATCATCCATCAGCTGCCTCTTGCACAGCCCCTACTGGGGATGTGCCCCCAACCCAGGTACTTGCCCTTGACCAAAATCGAACCTGGAACCTTTCAGTCCGCAGGACGATGCTCTATCCAACGAGCCAAACCGGTTCCGGCCTCTGAGTCTATTTTTGTTCATCAGTTTATGGTGTTTCTTAGATTCCACATATGAGTGAGATCATGTGATACTTGTCTTTCTCTGACTGGCTTATTTCACTTAGTATTATGCTCTCTAGAACCATCCATGCTGTTGAAAATAGTAAGTGTTCTTTCTTTTTTATAGCAGCATAGTATTCCATTGTATAGATCTACTACAGTATTCTAATCCACTCATCTGCTGATGGGCACTTAGGTTGTTTCCAAATTTTATTAATTGTAAATTGTGCTGCTATGAACATAGCAGTGCATATATTATTTCTGATTAGTGTTTCTTATACTTAGGATATATTCTTAAAAGTGGGATCACTGGGTCAAATGGCAGTTCCATTTTTAATTTTTTGAGGAAATTCCATAATATTTTCCATAATGTAGGCAATAGTCTGCATTCCCACCAGCAGTGCATGAGGGTTCCTTTTTCTCCGCATCTTAAGCCAACACTTTTATTGTTCATTGATTTGTTGATGATAGCTATTCTGACATGTGTGATGTGGTATGTCATTGTCATTTTGATTTGGATCTCTCAGATGATTAGTGACTTTGAGCGTATTTTTCATATGTATGTCCACTTTGGAGATGTGTCTATTTAGGTCCTTTGTCCATTTTTCAATTAGATTGTTTATCTTCCTTTTGTTAAATTGTATGAATTTCCATACATTTTGGATGTTAACCCCCTAATTGGATATATCTTTGGCCAGTATGTTCTCCCATCCAGTGAGCTCTTTTTTTCTTTTGCTGATGGCTTTCTTTGCTGTGCAGAAGCTTTTTATTTGATGTACTCTCATTTGTTTATTTTATCATTAGTTTCCATTGTGCTATAATATGTATCCATAAATATATTGTTATGACAGATGTATGATATTTTGCTGCCAATTGTTTTTTTAGGATTTTTATGGTTCCACATCATACATTTAAGACTTATATCCATCTTGAGTTTATTTTTGTGTGTGGTGTAAGCTGGTGGTCTAGTTTCATGTT
The DNA here is from genome assembly GCF_014108245.1 of Pipistrellus kuhlii. NCBI lineage: Eukaryota > Metazoa > Chordata > Mammalia > Chiroptera > Vespertilionidae > Pipistrellus > Pipistrellus kuhlii. The sequence continues at coordinate 79,770,305 of NW_023425573.1, forward strand.
TTTTTGTTTGTTTGTTTGTTTTTTGCATGTTCTGTCCAATTTTCCCAACACCATTGATTAAATATACTGTCTTGACTCCATTGTATTCTCTTTCCTCCTTTCTCAAATATTAATTGAACATAATGGCTTGGGTCAATTTCTGGTTTCTATTCCATTGCTCTATATGTTCTTGTGCCAGTACCAGGCTGTGTTGAGTACAGTGGCTTTGTACTGTAACTTGAGATCTGGTATTATGATTCCTCCAACTTTGTTCTTTCTCAAGATTGCTGTGACTATTTGGAGGTTTTTGTTTTGTTTTGTTTTCCCCAGATGAATTTTTGGAATATTTTATATATATGTGAAATATTCCATTGGTATTTTCATAGGGATTACATTGACTCTACAGATTGCTTTGGATAGTATGAACATTTTAATTATGTTGATTCTACCAACCCTTTAACACAGTATATTCTTCCATTTCCTCTATCTATTTATTTTAACATCCTGTTTTATGAGAATAGGACTTTTACCACTTGGGTTAAGTTTATTCCTAAGAATCTTAATTTTTTTGTTGCAAAGGTAAATTGGATTGTGTGTTTAGTTTTCTTTTCTGAGAGTTCATTAATGGTGTAAAAAAATGGCCTAGCTACAGTGATCAGACAAGAAGAAAAACAAAAGGCATCTAAATTGAAAGTAGGGAGTAAAACTCTGATTATTCACAGATGACATGATATTGTGCATATAAAACCCTAAAGACTCCACCAAAAAAACTGCAAGATTTAATAAATGAGTTTGGCAAGGTAGCAAAAATCAATGACTTTTTTATACATCAAGAATAAATTCACAGAAAGAGAACTACACAAACAATTACATTTACAGCAGCAACAAAAAAGATTCTTGGGAATAAAAAGCTCAATTTTGAAAATAAAATGCATTTTAATAAACACTGCCTTATATTTATTCAAATGTGTGTATACATTTTTTGGGGGGGAAACTCTCTTTATATATATAGTTTCCTGGTAAAGGCAAATACATGGACAGAAATTTTTAAGAGTATTATTGATTAGGAACTCCACCTTTTATTTGCACAAGAGTTAAAAGACAATGGCAGAACCCCAGCTAATGTTGCTCAGTTGCTAGAACTTCGGCCCAGGAACCTAAGGTTGAAAGCTTGATTTCCACTGAGGGGACATATCTGGGTTGCAGGTTACATTCCCAGCCTGGTAAAGTCTCTCTCTCTCTCACACACACACCTTCTTTCCCTCCCTTCAATTCCCTCTAAAAATCAATAGGGAAAAATATATTCAGGTAAGGAATAACAAAAAAGATAATTTCAGCAATATTGCTGTGGACAAGGAGAAAACGGAACCCTGTATATTTGTGAAAGGTCAGGAATTATGGGATATTGTTCTTCAGGAAGAGAACGTGAATGGAAAAATATCTAAAGCATTTATAAGTCTTTTGATAAGATTCTAATATTTGGCAAATAAATCATACAATATATGAATGTAGAAAACTAAACTGCAAAACAACACACAAGTGAAGTGAAGTCAAATGTAACCATAATTTACTATGGAGCTAAGTGATAAATATTGTATAATAGACCTGGAATGTTAAAAGTGGAGTAATATTCTAACCCAGATAGATATGTAACTTTTAAGGATTATGGGGACAAATATGGCCTCTATGTTTAATGAGGCAGAAGGAAAAATAGATATTTTCATATTAGGAAGAAAAATTATCAATAAAACTTACAAATTAACAATAGCACTATCACTGTGTCATTTAGAGATTCAAAGATAAATATGATAATAACTAGAGAGAAATCAGAGAATTCTGGCCAGAGCATGCAGGTAGATGGTGAGAGCTTGTGGATTTCTTCTCATTGGCTTCTGTTCTTCAACAATAGAAATTTATGCTTCAGCTGAGAGGAAGACTTGAAGGAAAAGTTGGTGAATGAGGAACAGAGGAGAGAGTTGAAATCATCATCTAGGAAATTGAAGAAGGATGGAGTTCTGTAGCAATAATAAAATGTTAGGCCCTGCCAGTATGGCTCTGTGGTTGAACATTGGACTATGAACCAGGAGGTGAGGGTTTGATTCCCAGGCAGGGCACATTCCTGATTTTTTGGCTCAATCCACAGGAGAGGCTGTGCAGGAGGTAGCCAACCAATGATTCTCTGTCATTATTGTTTCTATCACTATCTTCCTCTCCCTTCCTTGGAAATCAATAAAAAATGTCTTAAAAAATAATAAAACGTTTGTATGCTTACTTTTTTAAATCCTTTTTTATGGTGTGTCTAGGTGTGTCAGTTAACCGTAATAAAGTAAAATGAATTATTTTAATTTCTTTATCATAATGTAATATGATCAAATATGTCTTTATTCTTTATCATAATGTAAAATTATCAAATATGTCTGTACTCTTTCCTGCTCCTATTTTTTGGCTGAAATTCAATATTTTATAAAAAAATTTTTACCAAAAGAAACTACACAAATGGATGTGTAACTGCATTTCACATTAAAACATGTAAATGAGAAGTTAATGGTCCCTGAGTCCACACAGCCAACACATTCCCAAGCACCGACCAGCCGAGACTCCTCCACGCGGTCCCTGGCTGCCTTGCTTCATAGGCCAGAGGATACTTCCAAAAGGATGCTGATCTCCAGACTCTTCTACCTCATGTGAATCTTTCCTGCCTTTAGCTTGTGGAATTCCAGATTTTCTCACAATTTAACATGCAAATATGCATCATCTATGTTTGTTCCCTTACTTTTTTATAATTAAATAGGGACCCAGTGCACAAAATTCATGCACAGAGGGGTGTCCCTCAGCCATGCCTGCGCCTTCTCCAATCAGGGACCCCTCAGGGAATATCTGACTTCCATGGGATCAGGCCTAAACCAGCAGTTGAACATCCCTATCACAATCCAAGAATGCTGTCTACTAACCACTTGCCTACTTGCCTGCCTGATTGTCCCTAACTGCCTCTGTCTGCCAACCTGATGACCATAACAGCTCTCCTGCTGGCCTGATCGCCCTTCAACTGAGCCTTGGGCCACTGGGCAGCCGCCATCCCCAGCTTCCCTGAGGCTCAGGCAGGCCCTGGGCAGTGGCAGCCACCATCCTTGGCTTGCCTGAGCCTCAGGCAGCTGCTTCCACTTTGTCTGGAGGGATGTCCGGATGGTCATCCAGAATACTTCCAGTCTAATTAGCACACTACCCTTTTATTAGTATAGACTAATGCCCCAGTGCACAGATTCATGAACATTGAAAGGAAATTAATTAGAAGAAATATTTAATATTACTACTTAGCCTTTCTCTATAATTGAAGTGTCAACCAAATTCATGATTGACAATGACAGATCAAAACACACGCATGCAATTGGTGCCAGCTAGAGCTTTATATGTATCATGCATGAGTGAATCAACTTAGTCTTTTATAGATAGAGAATAAACTTGCTTAATTAGACCTGCTTTCTGATGTAGCTAAACTTTTTCCAGCCCAGTGAATCACTCCAACTTGTCTTTCAGGTAATTGTAAGCAGCACAGCAGTTAATATCAACAGGAAGCAGGTTATTGTTGTAGATCACACAGGGAGAACAAAGGGTAAAATATTAACTGCAGCAGTGTTTGACTATATTCTGTGCAGTGAAAAAACATGAAATCATTTTCAAGGTCCACCATTTTTTACTTCTTTTCAGTCCGGTGGAGCTTCTAAACTTTCTAAATCTCAGTTTTCCAGCTAATGGAAAGAAAATAAGATTCCACCAAGTCTCCTCTCTACATACTCCAGGACTTCTGTGAGGATCAAATTAGATGAAGCATGGAAAATGCTTCACAGACATTTGGTTAAATTGTGAAATGTTTGCACCTGGCTTAAAGCAAACATTTGGAGTTTCTCCAGCCTGTTCCTAGGCTGGAGAAACTCCAAAGAGGCTGGCCAGTCATCCCCGGCCCCTATTTGGATGGGGGGGTTATCAGAGGCTGGGCAGGCCAGGAAAAAGGTTGAAGGAGGTTGGCCACAGGCCCTGCCCCCAATCATTGTAGGAGTGGCTGATCAGGGTGGGGCCAGCTGGTAGGAGGGGCCATGGGAAGTTGACCTGTCAGTCCCACCCACCCATTGGGCCAGTTCCCTGGCTGCAGTGGGTGTCATAGTGACCGGTCATTCTGTCATTATAGCATTCCAGCCACTGGCTTTTTATTTATATAGATTTGTGAAATTTATGAAGGACATGGTAAGGCCTTATAACACATTTTTCTTTTAGTTTCCAGATTATTGTGAATATATTTCTCCAAAAAAACTAGAACTTGCTATAAATAATGAGGTTCACAGTGTTTTCTCCTCTTCTTGAAAAAGTATTTATACTTTTAACAGACAAACATGTAAATTGACCATACCTCCACAAGGCCCACAGCCAATCAGGAGTGAGTATGCAAATTGACCTGACAAAGATGGTAGCAGCCAGGCCAGGAAGAAGCTTGCAATGAGGCAAGTGAATGAGCAGCACAATAAGTGTCATCAGCAGGCCCATGCCAGCCGTCCAACAGCAGTGTGGTGCCCTTGCTGGCCAGGGTCAGCAGGGAGCTGAGTGGTGATGCAGGCACCAGCAGTATCACCATGGTGGCTTTGTCATGAGGAAGAGGCACTGCCTATCACAAGTTTCAGGGCTCTTGGAGGCACCGAGAGTGAGCGCTTCCAAGACCATGCCAAGGTTTGGGGAACACCCCAGAAGCCAGGGCAGCTGGGAGTCTCCCCCACCCAGGCTCGGCAGCCAAAGGGAATGGTGAAGCTGGGGCCTGACTCCTGGGCAGACGGATGGTCCCCCCAGCAAAGAATGGCTATGTGGGCAAACCCCTAAGGAAGGGCCAGAGAAGAAGGCTTTCACATGCTGGTGAGCCCCACCAGCACTTCCATCTTCACTCTCTTCTTTATCATGAAAAGTCAGAAACCCTTCCCCACTGCTGAGCCAGGAGAATGCTGTGTCTGCCTAAAAACCTGTCTTACAAGTCTTTTTATTTTATTTTATTGATTATGGTATCACATAATTGTCCTCATCCCCCCAATCCCATCCCAAACCCCTCCCCACATATCCCCTTCCCCCCATTGTCCATGGCCACGGGCCAGGCCCATATGCATGCACACAAGTCCTTTGGTTGATCTCTTCTCCTTTACCCCCAACCTCCCCTACTTTCCCTCTGAGGTTTGAAAGTCTGTTCACTGCTTCTCTTTCTCTGGGTCTGTTTTTGTTCATCAGTCTATGTTGTTCATCATTTCCTCTAGATGTGTGAGATCATGTGATCTAAGAAATACCCTTATAAGAACCTAAACTGAGGCAAGCCATAATGGTTATGCTGAGAGGCAAATGAACCAGTCTATAGTGAGTTTCTTTCTGGGCCAACAGTTCTTTTGAGTCCCAATTTCAATGTCAAATAGTTCCTTATGTGTACATGTCAGCCATGCTATTTCAGATTTGGTTGGTGGCCAAATGGTAGTGATGAAGGTCTGACCGTCTCTGGTTTGGTTCTGGGCATCCTTCAGCAACACGCAGCTGCTGTCTGCTGGTATGGTGAGGTGTCATCAGCATCTTCCATCTCTGAACTGTTTCTCTTCTGTCTTCATGGCTGGAGTACTTCTGTCTATTCCTTTCTGTTACAGAATTCCAGATGGTCTTAAAGTTGTTTTCTGAAAATATAAAAACATATTCTAGACCAAAAGTTAATAAAGGGATATTTTTTACAAATTTGACTTGGGATTCTTTCCCCCCCCCCAAATGATTTTCCTCTGGCTTGTTTTGACACCATGTGTGTATTTTCATTTGTATCTATCTGTTAGCTTTTCGAATGAAGGTTAATTTTCTAAAGTACAAATTTTTTAGATGTAAATTATTCACAGGATATTTTTCCTTACATGATATTCTTCCACTGTCACCCCCTTTTTTAATTTAAATAATAAGAGACTTTTGGAAATTTTATAATGTAGTCTTGATAGTCTTGCTCCCACAGTGGCAGGTGGCCAATGAGACAGGAGTTAGTAACTCAGTCACTGAAGGGAGGGATGAAGGGAAGAGTTTGCTTCCCAATCCCATCATGCTTGGGCTGGGGCCTCTTGGCCAGGGAACTTCTGAAGGCTCAGCTTGCGCATCTGTGCAATGGAACCATTGCAGGGCTCCCAGGCTGGTGATGAGGACTATGCAAGCCAGCTCCTAGCACAGTGTGAGTGACACTCATACATGTTACACATGGTTCTAATGGCTGACAGGCGGTGCTGTGACATAGGACGTGCACTTCTGAATTTTTTTTATCCTGAATTGAAGTCTGTTTGGCCCTCATGACAACACCGTAGGGTTGTGTTAGCCCTTGCTTAACTCCACCGACAAAGGGAAAAGAGAAATGGACCCTGAACAGCAGAAAAGCACCTTCTGAAATGACCCCTTCTTGGCGCACCCAGAATTATGTTCTGTCCTTTTTCTAGGATAAAAAGTTGTATGTCACTGTGGACTGGGGATGTTATCTCGTGATGAGGCTGTTACCAGGCCAAGGCACAAAATGAAAGCTGCCTGCTCTCCCCAGGGCACTCTCACACATAACCCTCTATCCCAGCAAATGGCCACAGAGAAGGTATATTGCAGTCGTGTACAGCATCACAAATCCTTTCTCAGATCCTCTGTTATCTAAACTGGCACCTGCCCACCACCTCTCAGGAGCCAGGAGGGGCTAATCAGCCCATCCTGGGAGGCACCAGCAGGCCAGTTCTCTGTCCCCACCACCTGGTTCTCGCAGCCCGAGTCAGCACTCCCCACACCTCAGCTCCACCCAGAAAGGTAATACCTCCTAAGGATGGGATGCAGCTATTACGGGAACTCTAACCCATTGTGGAGATAAGCAGCAACCTCCCACAAAAGGCCCCAGGTACAAACAATTTTTGTTTTAAGTATGGAGGGTGCCCCTTCAAAATGTCTATGCATACTCTGAATTATTCTAAAGGCAGTGCTTATTAAAATACATCTCATTTTCAAAATTAATTTATGAACTGTTAAGTGTGTGCCCCCTGAATATAAAGGGTATACACTATATATACATATATCTAAAATTAAAATTTTTAAAATATATACACATATGAATATGTATGTGTGTATGCATGTATACACATACTTTGAATAACTACATGGATGTATATAGATACACATGTGTGTACATATACATGCAAATATCCTATATAATAAAAGGATAATATGCAAATTGACCCTAAAGGAGGAATGACTGGAAATGACTGGTTGTTATGATGCACACTGATCACCAGGGGAAGATGCTCAATTCAGGATCTGCCCCCTGGTGATCAGTGCAATCCCACAGGGGGAGCTCTGCTCAGCCACAAGCAGGGCTGATGTCTTCAAACACAGTGACAGTGGCAGCAGCCTCTCCTGCCTCCTCCGTACTGCTAAGGATGTCCACCTGAAGCTTAGGCTTGCTCCCCAGGGGAGCAGGCCTAAGCTGGCAGGTGGACATCCCCTGAGGGCTCCAGGGCTGCTAGAGGGTGCAGGCTGGTTGAAGGACCTCTCCCTGACACACACAAACATACAAGTACACAAATTTTCATGCACTGGGCCTCCCGTTTGTTTATAAACTGTTGTTGCTAGGGCACAAATATATCCCAAACTCAGTTATTGGGGGGAAATATTCTTTTAAAATCATGCATCACAAAACTGCTATTTAGCTCTTCACAGCAGGAAACTCAGTAAGAATTATTTAAAGCACATTAACTTAAATCAGCATAGCCTACCTCTATGAGAAAGTTGTTGCATAAAGGGAACCATTCCTCTAATTAAATCTAAAAACTATAGCTGTGAAACTATAAATTTTTATCTATGCTAGCAGTGGCTGTAAAGGAGAGTCTAAATTAAAGTATTAATTTCCCCCTATACACAATAAAAGCCTTAAAACTTTCATAAAATGAATCTGGGTTTTTTTGGCATTTCTAGGTGGATGCTCTGATTTTGGCAGAAGTTTTCTGTCTCAAACAGAATAAAGCCTTTGCTATTTGTCATAATACCTCAAGCTTACATTTTCATTTTTGGAAACTGTTTTCTGAGCAGGACTCTACCATAAAGGTATTCAGTTTTTCGTTTCTTTATTTCTTTGTTTTAATCAGTTGTGTTTGATCTGCCAGTTGCACCAGACAACATCATCTGCTCTGTTGCCAGGTGAATGGTTAAATATCCTCTCTCCATTGTAGGAAAATCTATTCTTATCTTAAAACTAAAAACCTGATGCAGGAAGATTCATGCAAGAATGGGCCTTCCTTCCCTTGGCTGCTAGCACCGTCTTTGCTCTGGCCCAGAGCCACCTTCCCGCCTTTGCTCTGGCCTGGAGCTGCCTTTCCTCATTCCCATGCCTCCCAGAGTCCCAGAACAGCTGGAGCTGTGTGGGACACCAGAGACGATGCAAGCGTCAAGCCCCCAGCTGTTCCTAGCCTGTGTATGCAAATTAGTCTACCATTGTTGTTGGGTTAATTTGCATACTCACTAATGATTGGCTGATGGGCATGGCGAAGGTATGGTCAATTTGCATATTTCTCTTTTATTAGTGTAGATATGATCTTCACACATGTTCACCAAGTGACTGTTAAGCTTCTACTAAAAAGAAAATACTCCTCAAATGAATTAGTTTCAACAAAGTGATCAATGAGAATGATGTTTTATTTGTTTGTTTGTTTTCCTGAATTTGTGTAAGTATTTCTATAATAAAAAGTCCAAGAAGTAGATTGCTTGTTCCACAGATTAAACATATGATATAAAATGCAGGAAGTGTGTAAAAATACTTATTTTGCCACATTCCTGATTATACTTAATTGATCAATCTTTGCCAATGTGGTAAACTGTTATTTTACTATAATTGAAATTATATATATATATATATATATATATATATATATATATATATATATATATATACATATATATATATATGTGTGTATATATATATATATTTTTTTTTTTTCTGTGAGTTTGAGCCTCTTTTGTATATTAAGCAAACAGAACATCACAGGGGGAGCACTGGAGAAGGCTATGTTACTGGCAGAGGACCAATGGGGAGGGAGAGTCTTGTTAAACAGACTAAGGTCTCAAGTGTTATTTCTTGCTAAATGTTAAAATATGGGGCAGTAATTTGCACATGTAGTTGTAAACATGGCAGAAACTCAACAAACAGGTTAAATGTAGCCAACCTCAAAGAAGAAAATATATAATGGACCAAAGAATGTACATAAGCCTTTGGATATGAATCTCCTGCCTCCTTCACTTGTGGCAACAACACAACAAAAAGAGAGGATAATGAATTATTATTTTTGAACCCTTGAAAACTAGCAGGTGATTAGAAGTTACTATTTGACCAGCTGCTTTTGTTCTGAGAAACTTCATTTTGCTTGAAATGTTTTCTTCTTCTTCCTCTTTTTTTTTGTTTTTTTTTTTTTTTTTTTTTTTGTTAATTTTTTTTTTTTTTTTTTTTTTTCCCTATACCCATAAATCAGGGTATATTTAGAAAGTACCTGAAGGTCCTTGCAGGCTTTTAGTGTGCCTTGTCAAAATGACTGCCCTAGTGGTGTGGGGTCCTCGCTAGCATTTTTTTTTTTTTTTTTTTTTTTTTTTTTTTTTTTTTTTTTTTTTTTTTACTTCAGTTGATTCTAGAGCTTTTATCATCTGCCTATAAATTGGAAATTTAGCATCACACCTTTGTTAAGTTCTGGTCATAAGATAACTTTCGTCTAGTGTGACAGCCCTAATCAAAATTATCTCTAAGCAGTCAATGATCCTTTCCTTCTACATCAGAGCCATACAAAACATATAATTATTGCATCTTTTTTAAAAAACAATTTTTATATGTCAATGATGTTTCTATAATGTGGAATTTCACATTCTATGATGTATTTAAATTTGTGGTGCCTCTATGTCATTTCTTTCTGCACTAATCTATATTACTCTGCATTTTCTTTTTCTCTTTTGAATTATTTAAGTAGTAGGGTTAAATAGCTCAATAATATTTTTTTTTCTTATGTTTTGAGGTATGCCTGTAATGTGTTATAAATTTCCCTCACTACTATCTTTGCTGTGTCCCATAAATTTTGGGTTGTTCTGTGTTCATATTCATGAAGTTTTGAGTTTCTTTCTTGATCTTTTTTGTAACCTATTCAATGTTTAATAGCATACTATTTAGCTCCCAGTGTTTGAATGTTTTTTAATGTTTTTACTGTAGTTGATTCCTAATTTCATTCCATTGTGATCTGAGAAGAAGCTTGATATATTTTCAGTCTTCTTGAACTTGTAGTGACTTGTTTTGTATTATAATATGTGGTCTATCCTTGAGAATGACATATGTGCACTTTTAAAGAATGGATATCCTGCAAATTTGAGGTGAAATGTTCCATAAATGTCAAGTAAATCCATCTGATTCAGTGTGTCATTTAGAGTCACAGATTCCTTTTTAATTTTTGGACTAGAAGATCTATCCAGTGAAGTGAGAGAGGTAATAAAGTCCCCTACTCTGACTATATCGCTATCAATTTCTCCCTTAAAGTCCTCTAGAAGATATATATAATTCCTATTAGGGGGCTTATATGAGTTTTATTCTTTTGTTGCGTTGATCCCTTTAATATTATATAGTGATCTTTATTCTCTTCTGATGTCCTTGATTTTGAAATTCATTTTGTCAGATATGAGTATTGATACCCCAGCTTTTTTTCTGTTTCCCTTTTCATGAATTTTTTGTTCATAATTTCACTTTCATCCTTTGTGAGTTTTTTGTTCTGAGGTGCATATCATGTAGACAGCATAGAATTGATTTTGTACCCATTCAGCAACCCTATGCTTTTGATTGAAGCATTTAATTCATTTACATTTAAGGTTATTATTGATAGGTACTTATTTATTACCAATTTAATTCTATATGCCTATGCTTCTCTCTCTAGTTCTTCTCATTACAGAAGTCCTTTTAATAGTCCCTGTACTGCTGGTTTGATGGTGATTAACTCCTTTTTTCTTCTTTAGTCTGGGAAGCTCTTTATTTCACCAGCTATTTTGAAAGATAGCTTTGCTGGATATATTGATTATGGTTTCAAATCCTTTTTTATTACCTTGAGTAATTCATGCCATTCTGTTCTGCCTGAGTTTCTGAAGAGAAATCAGCTAACAGCCTAATGGGAACTCCTTTGTAGGTAACAGTTTGCTTTTCTCTTGCTGCCTTTCAGATACTCTATCTTTAGTTTTTTGTCATTTTAATTATGATGTTTCTAAGTATGGGCTGTTTGGGTTCTTCTTGCTTGGGACTCTCTGTGCCTCCTGAACTTGTATTTCTATTTTCTTGACAAAGTTAGGGAAGTTTTCTGCCATGATTTCTTCAAACACATTCTATCAATATATCCCTTCTTCACATTCTTCCCTTTCTGGTATTACGGTACTATGATACAAATATAATTAACACAATATGGACAGATCATGAGAATTCTTATGTTTCCGTTATAAGGCTTGAGGCCAATCACGAGAATTCTTTAAAAAGATATTATCTTGTAAGAACATGTAATAAATATCTTCAAAATGCAATGGGTATTTAATTTTAAACCAGGTCTTTAAATTTTATGTAAAACATTTTTTTTTTTACTCATTCAATAGAAACTTATCTGGCCACTATGTAAAGCTAGCAATAAAACTACTGGTTTGCAATGTGTTAAGTTCCATGTTGTTCCACAGCTCCCTTAAGCTATCCTCCTGTTTTTTAATTATTTTCTTTATTTTTCTCTGATTGAGTAATTTTTTTCTAGTGTCTCCTAATTCACTGAATGGATCATTGGCTTCCCCTAATATGCTGTGTTTTCTTTCTAATGTGCTCTTTATTAGTGCTATGGCATTCTTCATAGTTAATATATCTTTTCTCATGCTCTTGGGCATCTTTGAAATCATTATTCTGAACTCTATGTCTGATAAATTTTTTATCTCCATTTTGTTTAGCTCTTCTTCTGGAGAATTCTTATTCTTTTATTTGTTTTTGTTGTTGTTGTTTGTTTGTTTATTTGTCTCTTCATTTTGGCTGCCTTTTTGGGTTTGTGTATGAGCTATGATTTCAATTCTCTAGTGCAGCAAAATGTCTAGATGCTATTTATGAATGAACACGAGTGCTGTTTGGAGCTATCAGCAAACAGAGCTTGTGGTTCCCTAAGATGTCTACCAAAATCTGCTTTTCCTATCCCCAGGCCCAGAATTAGATCAGGGAAAGACTCACAGTCTCCAGAGACCCACCTTTGCCTTCCCTTTAGTCTTATTGAAATTCAATTGTGATTAGCCTCAGGCTATTGAACAGAGAGTAGGGAGAGAGGTTTTCCACCAGAGTTGAGCAGCTGCCTCCCCCCAGGCAAAAACTACCCAGATAACTAATGTTCCCCAGAGAAAGATGTCTTCTGCATGGTGAGGGCATGGCTCAGCACAGGAAACCAGGGTGGCTGCCCTGCAAGCTCCAAACTCAGAGCCCCCAAATCTGGCTTCTGCTCACACAGGTCTAGTCCACTCTGCCCTCCCTCTGCTGGAGCCCTAGGTTAGTGGCTAGCATAAAATGTTGTGTGTTGGCCCTTGATGAGAGTTCCCGAATTTCCAGAAATTTTGTGCTGGCAGACAGAAATCCTGCTGCTTTTCACAGCCAGATATCCTGTGGGCACCATTCTCAGTTATGGTGCCCTGGACCAGGCAGCCCAGCTTGGGTTTTGAACCCAAAATTTTCAGTGAGACCCCAGAGTTGAGATATCCCTCCAGAACATAAGCTTCTATCTCTGGGTGTCCCACCAGCCCCTTTGTGCCACCACACTTCCTAACAGTCTGTATGCAGTGTCTGCTTTCCATCCTTGGTTATCAGCTTTCTTTCCTATTATTCTTCAGTTGATTTTTCAGGGTGGTTTTTCTGTATTTTAGTTGTATTTCCAGTTTTCTTCTGGGAAAATATCTGTGTAGCTTCCACGTAATCTACCACCATTTTTTTCCTCTTTTTCTCTCTTTTTTTTTTCTTTATTGATTAAGATATTACATATGTGTCCTTATCCCCCTACTATCCCCCACCCCCACTCATTTCTTTACCCCACCCCTGGTGTCTGTATCCATGAGTTAGTCTTATATGTATGCACACAAGTCCTTTGGTTGATCTTTCCTCCTTATCCCTACCCTATCCTACCTTCCCTCTGAGGTTTGACAGTCTGATTGATGTTTTTCTATCTCTGGATCTGTTTTTTTGTTTGTTTGTTTGTTTTTTTTTTTTATCATTATGTTCCTTAAATGAATGAGATCATGTAATATTTATCTTTCTCTGACTGGCTTATTTTACTTAGCATAATAGTTTCCAGTTTCATCCATGCTGTTGCAAATAGTAAGAATTCCTTCTTTTTTAGAGCACAGTAGTATTCCATTGTGTAGATATACCACAGTTTTTTAATCCACTCATTTGCTGATGGGCACTTAGGCTGTTTCTAAATATTAGCTATTGTCAATTGTTCTTCTATGAATATAGGGTGCATATATCCTTTCTGACTGATGTTTCTACTTTTTTGGGGATATATTCCTAGAAGTGGGACAGGTCAGTGAATATAACAATTGCCTCTCTCAGTCTTTCTAAAAAGGCTGTAGGATTTTCCTGTAGGCCCTGGTCAATTGTGAACAAACCTATATAGAAAAAGTTAATATACTAACTAGACTGAATGGTGGAACGACCTTCTGGAATGGTGGAACGACCTTCTGGAATGACCTTCTGAATTATTTCCCCTGTCCTTTCATCTCCAGGGCTCCTGTCCTCACGCATGTGAAACACCAAAGAAATCAGGGAGGCCACTTTTTCCCAGTGGGTAGGGGGTAGAGCCACAGGGCCACGAGGCAGTCAGAGCTGTGAAGGCCTACCCTTGCACAAATTTCACTCATTGGGCCCCTAGTTGTTTATTTTAATGGACTGTTTTATTTTTTTCTTTGCTTCCCTTCAGTCACTGAATTAAACAATGTAATATATGGTCCCAAGGCCATATGACTTTTTTTTTTTTTTTTTTTTTTTAATAATTGTTGACCCAGTTTGGGTCATCCCAATGGATAATGTAATTTCCCAAGAGATAGTTTGGATGTTCAATATTTAGTCCAATAGCATATTCCCTACCAATTTTCAGACAATATCCTTCTTAGATTCAGTTAAAGCCTCATGTAGGAAGAAATGCATGTCTTTCCAAAAGTCAGGGTGATTGTTTTCCATTCGTTTATAAACTTGTCAGGGTCATCTGTGGAGCTTTCTACTCATTCCTTGATTATCATTCAACTTTGTACAGTAAAGAGAACTTGTACTCTAATTGCTCCCTGAGGTCTCCTCGCCTCCTGCAGCGGGAAGAGACCGATGGGTATGGAGGTGCTAGGCTCCCTGAAGTGTAAGGTGGGATGTTTCAGAACCTGTTGCCTTAGGAACTTGGGTTATGGCTACCTCCCCTTTAAGGAGGGCTTGGGACCATGCATCATTACAGAAGCACGGTGGGATCTATTTTATCACCCTTATATAGCATGAGGTCATTTTGTAGATCCATGAATGCTTAGATATAGGGCACCTCTGTCCCTGTGTCCTGTCAATGCAAAAACTGTAATTTAGACTGCTGTTTCCAGGCCATGTTTTCTCTAATTTATATTGTGGCCAGCTGTGTTGCAGAAAAATATTAACTTATTTATCTTTAGAATTTATAGGTAAAATATATATCCCAGTTCTTCAAAATTCATCTAAAGGGTGATTCTTGGGGAACAAGGGTGGTATTTCTCATCTGTATGAGAAAGAGGAGAAAAGTACTAGAGACTCCAGACTTCAGGCTGGCAAGGCTTACTGGGTGTCTCTGTACTCTGTCCATCTTATATGATCTCCATGATGGCCAGTCACAGAGGATATATTTATTCCACTCTGGCAGGGTACTTTTTCTGTTCTGCTGAGGGGTAGGCTTCCCTATAGCCTAGCCACCCTAGACATTGTACTAGCATGCCTTATTTCATGGTCTTGCACCTCCCTACATGGGGGCTTCCCCTTCTCTACTCCACCACAATTTTTGTACTTTCATGAAGCAACCTCTGCAGGGTGCAATCCTGCGTGCTGGGCTTTCTGTGTTTCCTGACTGCATGCTCTCTGGACTTACCAGAGCCCACAATCTTACATATAAAAAAAAAAGGAGGATTGCTATTCCAGCTAATTGACTTAAGAATGGGATTGATCCCTCTTCCTTTTAGATTTTATAATGAGAGAGAAAAATGTTAACCCAGTAGGTGTGGGCACTGCAGGAAAGATGAACTTTCCACTTAGTCTGAATTATTTCCCCTGTCCTTTCATCTCCAGGGCTCCTGGCCTCACGCATGTGAAACACCAAAGAAATCAGGGAGGCCACTTTTTCTCAGAAGACTGTTGGGGTGCCTAGAACAGGAGTGACTCCAAAGATTTTCCTAAAGCTGCAAATTAGGCATCTCTTACTGTCCCTGTCTGCCTTTTTTAGATATCTGCGTGTGAGAGTCAGGGATCAGTAACCTGATGAGTGAAAGAGATCTGAGCCCCATGCATGCCAGAGATTACCCACCCAGAGAATGTGAAAGAGGGGGCTCCATGGGCAGGCCAAAGAAGCTGGACAGAGATGGAGAGTAATGCCCTCATCATGTGGTGTCTACCCCTACATCTTTGGCACATGCAGCGACCTCCCAAAGTACAATTTTACAGAGTGGACAGTGAGAGTGCAGATCAATATGTCCAGTTGGGCTCCAGGGCACATTAAATCACAGCCAGGCACGTGTGACAGAATGATGGGCTGGGTGTGCAGGCAGGAGGAAGTCATGAATGCAAGAGGAACTTCCAGGGGTCAGTGTGCTGTTGTCAGGGGGCTTCTGGAGGCTGGTCCTCCCACTCCTCTTGCCTGCCTGGCTTCTTTCACAGGCCATCTAACACAGCCACAAGACCCGGAATTCTGGGTGTTCAACCCGTATGTGCACTCCGGGGTCCAATTTAATTACAAGTGCATTCTGGAATTCCTAGGAGGCCCATAATGCCGCGAGGAGGACCCTCTGGCAGCTCCACTAAGACCCTGTCACCTGAGTGTGTCTGCTTGTGCAGGCTGAGGGAAGCTGTGCCTCTTCCCTTTGTGCCAGTTCATCACCGGTGCCTTAGTCACTCCTTTTTTCCATCACAGCCATTTCTCCCACTTAACCACCATTACGGCCTTGCCCTTCCAACCCTGTACATAAAGCAAGGCAAAATATTCTCTTCTCTGACCTTGGGATCAGAAGACTTACAGCTTTGAAATTTGAAATCTGAAATCCCAGTCATGGCACCAAGGTATTAGTGGTGGTCAACGGGATCTCTGGCTAGAGATAACTTTGGCTAGACACAGGACTCTGCACCCCAGTTCTTGTCTTGTTTGTAGGAATTAGTTCAAACAAGAGACAACAAATAACAGCAAAAGTAGGCAAGAATTTATTTGTAGGAAAGAAATACACTCAGATAAGGCCTATGTGGGCAGCTGAGTTAGCTGAGACCAAATCACAGGCCCTGATATTTGGAGTTCAGAGGATTTATACCTTTAGGCTGGGACACCCCTAGGTAAGGGGCAAGTTGCCCCTCCCTCATATCTGAAAAAATGTTTCTTTAAGTTATAATGTGCCTTCAACCAGGTGCTATGCCTCAGGTGAATCCACATTCTAAAGGGCTCTGACTCTCCTTCTCACATGGGCGTGCTGCCTCCCTGGTCTATTTCCAGTTTGCCATGTCTCACACTTACTGCTTCCAAGCCCCGACTGCCTCTCCCCGCTCAGCCCTGTCTATGTGCACAGTGTCCCTGCACTTCAGCACACGCCAAAGGAAGCTTATATCACACCTGTGTTTTCTCCAGCAGGCACAGCACAACCTTCTCATCCTCAGTGGCACCAGACAGCACTTCAGCACCAGGTTTGTAGGCCATTTGAACTGCTAAAGTCACCAAGAGGGTAAGAATTTTATATTCCCATCAGCAGCTATGAGAATTCCAGTTGCTTTACATTATTGCCAACAGGAGGTATAATCATCTTATTTATTTAATTTTTGCCATCAGCACATGTGTCAAACACAAGGCCCGCGGGCCAAATCCGTCCCGCCAGGCCTTGCAATGTGGCCCGCACCGCGCTGTCATCACTGCACTCCGCTGCGTTTCCATCACAATGACAGTTTATGACTGTTCAGTAAACCATTCGGCCCGCGATTTAGGCTGGATTTTAGATTTTGGCCCCTTCTCTGATTGAGTTCGACACCCCTAGATGTGCAGTGAAGCCTCATTATAATTTTATTTGCATTTTCTAAGTATTAATGATATTATGAATTTTTGTATGGGCCTATTGGCCATTTGTATATTTGTTGTGAATCATCTAAAATATTTTGTTATTTAAAAAAAATAGATTGTTTATTTCTTATTATTTCTAACAGTTAGTTATGTCTACTGGCTACAAATACCTACCCTGACATGTGTTGTCAATGTTTTATTTCGATATATGGCTTGCATTATTGTTTTTTAAGTGGCATATTTAAAAACACTCAGTTTCTAAAAATAAATCAATAAACAAAATAAAACCACTCAGTTTCTAATTTTTATCAACTACAATTTATCAAGTAAAAAAAGTTAAAATTTTCAATATTATTCAATCAATTGAAAAATTGTGTTGTCTAACACAGCAAAATTCTCTTTCTTACTCATTCCATAGTCTGGGTTTGTTGGAGAATACTCGCTAACTGCAGTTACTCAGAGCTCGAAAGTGAAAGCGCCTTTCGGTGGCACCTTCAGCCCCTTTCCCTTTGGCAGGGTGAGGGAGGATGGCACACAATGCCTTCAAAGGTCCTCTCTCGGGGAACTCAGGTTGTTTCTGAATGTGATTCATTGTTCAAAGCAGGTCACATGGCCATATTAAATTCAAAAGTTCTGGAAAATGTTGGCACATGTATATCGCATAGTATGGAGGTCACAATGTTATTTCATATATAAAATTACGTATGTGAAAATGCCATCATTGATCTCCATTTACAGATTTATATGTTGTACATTAAACCTTCCAAAAATATGAACTTGACCTCTGGGCTACAACCATTTGGAGCATTCACTTCTTCACTCTGGAAAAAAGAGCTCTTACACACACACACACACACACACACACACACATATAAATGTCTAATATATATTATACAGATCAATAAGAAAAGGCAAACAGCACAATAAAACAAATGGACAAAAGAGAATACAGTATTTAACAAAAGAGGAAATATAAAAGGTCTACAAAACAAATAAGAACTCACTCAGCCCCCACGCCTTTCAGTGATGTGTACCAAAGCTGTAAGTGATATAGCCATACCTGACTGAGGGACAGAAATGTAAAATGGAATTATACCAGTTAGAAGGACACAGAGCCATAGGAATGGTGGTACTATAACTCAGTGCTACCATTTTGAATAAGCATGTAATCTATGCCACAGCCACTTTATTTCCAGAGCACCAGAGAAATTCTTGCACACATAAACCGGACACATACAAAGTGTTGTCCAGTGAATATGAATAAATGACCACTGGAGCCCAGGCCAAATTAAAATGTAGGGAGCTTTAATTAGCCTGCCGGGTGAGCCACTAGCTGGGTGACTGTTCATGTCATTCTCCACACAGGGAGACCAGAGAGCAGTCCCGACCCTTTGAGGGGGAACACTTTTAAGCACATTAACCACAATCTGTTTTTGCAGAGCAAGTAACCCAAGACAAAACAGTTTTTTCTAAGCTATGTCAGGACCATGCCATTGATGACCATGTTATTCACAGGTTCATCCTGTTCTTCAGAAAGCTGACAGTGATCTATGAAAGAAGGTCTATGTGCTGGGAAGGGACCACTGCATCTCAAGGCCTGGCCTGGTGTCAGCACTGACAACTCTGTCTGGAGCATGTCCACGGCCTCTCTGGAAGCATGCTCAAAAATTCCCACTTGCTAACACAAAGCAATGTTTATAGCAACTATGTTCATAACAGCACAATTTGAAAACTATTCAAATGTATATCCACAGCATGATAGCTAAATAAATTTTGGTACTTTCATACATTTAACTACAATATTGCATGGAAAAAGAATGACTTTAGCAACTAATATCAACATGAATAAACTTCTAAAATACAATAGTGGATAGAAAATGTAATCTGGAATAAGATATAGATACATATGATTCTATTCATATAAAATAAAAAGTAAAAACAAAACGAATATGTCATTTGGGGATATGCATAAAATTCAGGATAGTGGGTACATATAAAGTGGCTATTAGAATAGAGGCATGTGGAAGCTGGAGACCTATCTACACCAGTAACAAATTATTCCCTAACTTGGGGAGTGTTTACATGGATTTGTTTTATTATATTTTTACTAGAGGCCCAGTGCATGAAAATTTGTCCACTTGTGAGGGAGGGGGTTCCTCAGCCTGGCTTGTGCCCTCTTGCAGCCTGGAACCCCTTGGGAGATGTCCACCTGCCACCTTAGGCCTGTTACCCTGGGGGATCAGGCCTAAGCTGGCAGTTAGACATCCTTGTGGCAGCCTGGGAGCCCTCAGGGTATGTCCCAGGGAGAGTGGGCCTAAGTTGGACATCCTTAGAGTTGCCACAGAAGCAGGAGAGATAGCCACCACCACCACTGCTGCTGGCCAGCCACAAGCTGGTTTCTGGTTGAGTGGCGCTACCCTTGTGGAAGCTCACTGACCTCCAGGGGGCAGCTCCTGCATTGAGTGTCTGTCCCTTGGTGGTCAGTGAGAATCATAGTGACTTGTTCCTGCTCATTCTGCCCTTAGGGTCAATTTACATATTACCCTTGTATTATATAAGATTTTTATATTCAGATTATATTTAATCATTTGTGAAATACTTAATAACAATTTAAAATCTGTAAAATATACAAACTTGTAACTTAAATCTTTCAACAATGGAGACTTGATTTCTTGGTTGTATGTATGGGAACGCTGCCCTCCGCTCAGCACTAACTGCTGGCCTCATGCACTCAGAAGCAAACGTACTCTCCGACCCCAAGCAAATTGTATTTAGGTCTTACTTTTTTTGTCTACTTTTTTTTTGCTAGAACTTCTAATACTAATTTGATTATATATAATATAATGTCAACAAGCATTCTTGTCTTATTTCTGATCTTAGATCATCATTCTGAAGAGATGTCCTTCTATCATGAGCTTATTAAGTGCTTTTAAAAACGAAAGTGAATTGAATTTTGTCTTGTCTACATTAAATAAGATACTCTGTTTATGTGCTATTCTTTCATTCTACTAAGGTGATTGTTACATTATTACATTGATCAATTTTATATAATAAAGCATTCTTGCATTTTAGAAGAATGTGATACACTCTTTTAACAATGCTAATAAATTAGATTTGTTAGTATTTTTTGAGAATTTTTATCTATATACAGTACAAAAGGTACTTATTCTATATAATAAAAGGCTGATATGCAAATAGACTGATGATAGAACAACCAGTACAATCAAACAACCAAACAACTGGTCGCTATGATGTGCACTGGCCACCAGGGTGTATGTGCATGGAACATGGTAGACATCAGCTGCAGCACGATGGTGGAGCAGGTAAGCAGGGGGTGCCAGACCAAGGTGGGCTCCAGTTGCTATCATTGGGGCAAGCCACTAGTGGTTACTGAAAATTCTTTGGTCCTGCATGCCAAGGTGCCACCCAGAGCTCACACCTGCTACCAGCACCAACCCGCTCTCACCTGCTGCCAGTGCCTGGTGCTGATCCTGATCACTTGGCGCCACCAGTGATTGTGAGCAGTAGCTGCCAGCCATGATTGCCCCTGAGTCTTCTCCACCCTCCCCTGCTTCAGAGGGGTGATCAGGGCAGCAGCTGCTCCTCACACCTGCTGACTATGCTGGCCCCAGTCGAAGTCAGCCTCTGTCCCAGAGTGGAAGGAAGCCAGCCCAGGTCCCGGGTGCTGCAGGGAAGCCTGTACAGGCAGCCAGGAGAGGGAAGGCCTACTCTTGCACTAATTTCTGTGCATGGGGCCTCTACTATAAGTATACTAATAAAATGAATATTTTATATGTAGCTTTACTGTAGTTTATTTTCTTGAAGTGTATTTTGTTATTGCTGTTGTTTTTTGTTTACTATTAGTGAAGCTGACCTAACGATATGAATAGTGCATTCCTTTTCAATGATTTTTCTGAAAATATCAATATGCTTTTAGATTATGATAGCTTGAGTTTAATTTGATATCAGGTAGTGTGATGCCTCTGACTTTGTTCTGTCTCAAGATTGCTGTGATTATTCAGGTCTTTTGTGATTCCATTTAATTTTAGGATTATTTGCTCTAGTTCTGTGAAAAAATGGCATTGGTGTTCTAATAAAGATTGTGTAAAAATTGCATTGGGTAGTATGGATATTTTAATGATGTTAATTCTTTTTATCCATGACCATGGAATATGTTTCCACTTATTCATATCTTCTTTGAATCATTTCTTAAATGTCTCATCATTTTATATGTACTAGTATTTTACCTCTCGGTAAATTTACTCCTCTAAGTATTTTTTATGTTATTATGAGATTGTTTTCTTAATTTCTCTTTTCTATAGTTATTCATTGGTGTATAAAAATGTAACCAATTTTGAATATTAATTTTTATTCTGTTATATTATATTTTAATCCTGCTTTATTACATTTATCCAGGTCTAGTAGGTTTTTGGTAGAATCACTAGGTTTCTCTACATACAGTATTTATGTCATCTGCAAGTAGTGATAGTTTTACTATTTCATTGCCAATTTGGGTGTATTTAATTTATTTTTCTTGTTAAATTGCTGGAGCAAAGACTGTTGAATAACAGTGGGGAAAGTTGAGAACTGTGTATTGTTTCTGACCTTAAGGAACATGCTTTTAGCATTTCTCAGTTGAAGATTATGTTAACTATGGGTTTGTCATATGTAACCTTCATTTATGTTGAGGTATGTTCCTTGTGTTCTCACTTTGCTAAGAGCTTTTATTGGAAATGGGTGCGTGATTTTTTTTCCACTGTTTATTCTGCATCTAATGATTATCATATATTTTTTATTCTTCATTTTGTTTACATAGTGTGTCACATTGTTTTGTGGATATTGAACCAACCTTGAATTCTAGAAATAAAAACCACTTGAATATGGTATATGATCTTTTTAATGTATTATTAAATTCAGTCTGCTAATATATTGTTGAAGACTTTATCGCTATGTTTATCAGGTAAGTTGACCTGTAATTTCTTCTTTTCTTTTTTTAAATATCTGTCTGGTTTTGGAATCAGGATAATCATTGCCTCAAAAAAAAAAAAAAAAAAAAAAAAAAAAAAAAAAAAAAAAAAGCTTGGGAGCATTGCCTATCTTTACATTTTTAGAAGGACTTTGAGAAATATAGGTGTTATTTTTCTTTAAATGTTCAGTAAAATTAACCTATGGATCCATATGGTCCAGGATTTTTGTTTGCTGGGATTATATTTATTATAGGTTCGATGTCGTTGGTAGTAATTGGTCTGTTCAGCTTTTCTGATTTTCCTTGATTCAGTCTTAGAGGACTATATGTTTTTGTCTCTTTATCCATTTCTTCCACATGGATCTATTTGTTGGTGTATGATTGTTCTTAGTATTTTCCTAAAATTATTCTTGTTTATTTTGTCAAAGAACCAGCTCTTGGTTTTATTTATCTGTTGTATTTTTTTAACTCAATTTTATTTTTTTCTTTGTCATCTTTATTATTTCCCTCCTATTACTCACTTTTGACTTTGTTGTTCTTGTTTCTCTATGCATGGTTAGATTGTTTATCTGATACATTTCTTATTTTCTGATGTGGGCCTGTATTTTTATTAATTTCCCTTTTGTGATTGCTTATATTGTGTCCCAGGGATTTTTAGTTGTCGTTGTTGTTTTATCATTTGTCTCAAGTTATTTTATGATTATTTTCCTTTATCTCATTGCTAAACCATTCATTGTTTAGTAACATGTTATTTAGCCTCTAGGTGATTATGTGTTTTTCTGTTTTTTGTTTGTTTGTTTGTAATTGATATTTAGTTTTATACCATTGTGGTTAGAGAAGATGATGCTTAATATAATTTCTTTCTAAATTTATTGAAACTTGGATTTGGACCTAACATGAAATCTATTCTTGAGAATGTTGCATGTGCACTTAAAAAAAAAGTATATTCTGCTGCTTTCGCATGAAGTGTTCTAAAAATATCATTAACTCCATCTGGTTTAATGTGTCATTTAAGGCCATGGTTTTCTTATTACTTTTTCTGTCTGGGAGATGTATCCATTGATGTAAATAGGGTGTTAAAGTCCCCCACTATAACTGTATTACTGTCAATCTCTCCCTTTACATCAATCAATATGTGCTTTATGCATTTAGGTGCTCCTATGTTGGGTGCATAAATGTTAAAATGATACCTTTATCATTATGTAATATCCTTCTTTGTTTCTTATTATAACTGTGTTAAAGTGTATTTTGTCTCATATAATTATTGCTACCACAGCTTTATGGTTTTATTTCCATTTGCATGCAATACTAGTATTCTTACCTATCCCTTCAGTGTCGATCTTTATGTGTATCAAAGTGGGCCTCTTGTAGACTGCTTACACATGGATCTTGACTTTTTATCTATTCAGCTTCTCTATGTCTGTTTTTAAAAATGTTTTTTATTGTTTTTAGAGAGAGAGAAAGAAAGAAAAAGAGAGTGATAGAAACGCCAACATTGATTGGCTGCCTCCTGCATGCCCCAAAGTGGGAAACAAGCCTTCACCTTGACCAGGAATCAAACCAGCTACCTCCTGGCACACAGGTCAAACACTGACTCACACTAGCTGGGCCCTATGTCTTTTGATGGAAGCATTTAATCTATTTACATTTAAAGTTATTATTGATAGGTTCCTAGCTATTGCTATGTTATTATTTATGTTATTTTTTTCTTCTTATAGAATTTCCTTTAACATTTGTTGTAGTACTGGTTTGGTAGTGATGAATTCCTTTATCTTTGTCTGGGATGCTTTTTACTTCTCATAAATTTTAAATTATAACCTTGCTGGTAGAGAAGTCTTGGTTTTAGGTCCTTGCTTTTCATTATTTTTAATACTTTGTGCCAATCCCTCTTGCCTCAAAAGTTTCTGTTCAGTCTTTTGTAACCTCCCTTGTAGGCAATGAACTGCCCTTCTTTAATTGCCTTTATGACTCTCTTTGGTTTTAACCTTTACCATCTTAATTATGAAGTATCTTAGTGTGGCCCTTTTTGAGGTCATCTTGTTTGGTACTCTCTGCACATGATGGACTTTATGTCCATTTCCTTCAGCAGGGTAGGGAAATTGTCAGGTGTTTTTTTCAAACAGGTCTCAGAGATCAGAATTTGCTCTCTCTTTTGATCAGAATTCCTTGAGGGATTTTTAAGAATGACTGCTAGTACAGATTTTATTATGATTTTTAATTTTTGAAAGATTGCACTATTTGCTCTTGCTATTTTGGTAGGCCTTTAGACAGAAATGAGCAGAGCCAGGTACAAAAGGTCACCAGGGTGGAAAATCCTGGGTGCCTAGCAACAGACAATTGTAGGGAGGGAACTCATCCCCAAGATGACTTTTTTTTTTTTTTTTCCATTTCACGTCAGTCACTGGGCATGTGGTTTGGACCACTGACCCTTCTTCTCTAGAAAGAACATTTTGGCTTCAGTTGTATTTCAGCTCCAGGCCCAGAAAAGCAGCAAAACCAGACAAGTGATGCCATGCCTGACCTCAGGACCAGCTGCATTGGACCTGATGACCCCCTGCCCTGATGCGGGCCAATCAGGTGCAGATCACAACCCTGAAAGGACAAATCTGGAAGTTCTTGAATATTCTACCAAGGTCTTTCCGTGGGACCATCCCTAAAATCACCACCTTTAAAACCTTTAGGACAGAGGACCCAGGGCGCTCTCCCTCCCAGGAGCAGGCCTATTTCTTCCCTTTCCCTCCCTCTTTCTTCCCTCAGACACATCATCTTAACCTTCCTCACTTCCAAGCTCCGAGAGCCAGTCTTTGCCTCTAACACCTGTTTCCTAAGCCCATTTCTCCTATGAATTACGTTTTCTCTGTGATTTTCTGAACAAATGTTCTCTTAGAGTTTGAGTCTTGGCTAGAACTCAAGTACCGAGGTTAGTGAACACAGGTCTGCTGTGACCCCACTGGTCTAACACCAGGTGCCATTCCCACTCCCGTAAACATTATGGTGCTCTGACTCAGACTACATGTCAGGACTCTGGAAAAGCTCACCCATGACAACCCTGCAGTCAGTCTCTTTTTAACATGAAGAGGTCTGGAATTCCAAGAAATTTACTCAAACCCACCCAAGGCAAAATGAGGAGCCAGTGTGGCACAGTGGGTCCGCTGGTGCCTAGCACTGGTCAGGGTCTGAAGGTGGTCTTGGGCTTCCCTACAATTCTGCTGATTTTCACAGTCAGATGTTCTGTGGACTCCTCTCTCTGGCACTGGTGTTCTGGGCTGGAGAGACCAGCTGGGACTGAGACCCCTGCTCCCAAAGGGAGCTCTGCAGGTGTGATACCTGGAGGTTTTCAACTTCTATATGCCAGTGTGGAGTCAGCTCAGTTCCCAGCTCTGCTCTTCCTGCCAGGCTCAACATGGCTTCTTCTCTCTTTAGCTATGAGAGTTCTGTGCAGCTATCTTTCAGTGGTTCTCCAGGTTGATTATTCTATAATTTCTTTGTAATTTTCATGTGGTCATGGGAATAGGCACTGTGTCCACCTATGCTGCCTTCTTGACTGGAACCCCCAATAGCTGCTCTCTTATTGCTATTTCCTAATCACTAGTTTGGATTTTCAAGGGCCTGGTTTTCCCCCCTATGTAATCTTTATTGATGACACTATTGCAGATGTTCCTCATTTCCTTCCCCTTTGCCCACCTTCGCACAAACCCTAAACCTCTTCCTTATCCTTCCCACAGGATTTAGTGTCCATGGGCTATGCATATAGGTTCTAGTTTCTATTTCATTTTTTAAAGAAATTATTTTTTAGTATGGGTCATATTTTCTGTTTATTTTATCATTCTTTAATTTTAAAGTGCATACTGTATATGTTTTAGGGATTATATATTCTGCTCTTTTGCTCTAGCAAGCAAGTTTGATTCGATTATTGTTCCACAATGTAACAAATTTGACATAATTCAGAGTCCAAACTCTGTTTTTAGCTGTGGTGGCCTTGAGCTCAAAACTTTCCCTAGTGCTTTCATGCTCCAAGTGCTTCTTTCTGGCAGGCTCTGGTGGGTCATCCCAATGCATGCATAGTTTGGAGCCAGCAAATGTTTGAAGTGGATTTTGTAAGTGGAATCTGGGGGCTCAACCCTTTTATAACTCATTTCCTTCAGAGATTTCCCCGACTTTCTCACTGCTCTGAATGCCTTAAAATACATCCTCTGACACCTCAAACCAATATGTCAGTGGCTTCTGATAGCCTGCATACTTAAGCAAAAATCACAGTGCTGTAAATCTTACCTGCCTGAGTTATTATGTCAGAGGTATATTTATCTCCATTTACTGTCTCTCTGTGGATACTCTCCAGTTTCATCAAAATTTTTTGACAAATTTTTAATTATGTGTGAGAAGATAATTTAAGCCATTCAGCACTTACAACTCAAGTTTTAATTTTAGTTATGCTTTTAGTTTATTTTCTAGTAGTTATGCTGATTATTTTGTCAATCATCTCAATTTGTATAGTTCCTATTGCAAATATTTTCAAGTTCAGGATTTGTATTTTCATATTTAATAGATCCATATCTGAAGATACTGTGGCTCTATTTTGGTTTTACTTTTTGTGCTTCCTCCACCCCCATTATATCAGTAGTTACTTTTTTACTGTATGCTACTTTTTTTTTCTTTTAAAAAATTATTTAAAATATTAAATATGTCTAATTCCCCCCCCCCCCAATTATCTCCCCCCTCCTCAACTCCCACCCCTGAGGGCAGGCCCCCACTGCCCCAGTGTCTGTGTCCATTTGTTATGCTAATATGTATGCATACAAGTCCTCTGGTTGATCTCTCCCCTTACCCCCACCCTCCCCTACCTTCCTCTGAGGTTTAATGATCTGATAGATGTTTCTTTGTCTCTGGATCTGTTTTTGTTCATCAGTTTATGTTGTTCATTATATTCTATAAATGATGGAGATCATGTGATAATTATCTTTCTCTGACTGGCTTATTTCACTTAGCATAATGCTTTCCAGTTCCATCCATGCTGTTGCAAATGGTAAGAATTCCTTTTTTACCTCAACATAGTTGGAGATTAAACCCTTATCAGTGATAACTTTGGCAAATATGCAGTGGGCTTTCTTGTTGTTTTGTTGATGGTTTCTTTTGCTGTGAAAAAGCTTTCTATTTTGATGTAGTCCCATTTGTTTATTTTCTCTTTAGTTTCTATTGCCCTAGGAGCAGTATCAGTGAAGAAATTGCTTAATCATATGTCTGAGATTTTTCTGACTGTGGATTCCTCCAATATTTTTGTGGTTTCCCATCTTATGTTTAAGTCTTTTATCTATTTTTATTTTATTTTTGTGTATGATGTAAGTTGGTGGTCTAGCTTCGTTTTATTTATTTTTTTAATGTATCTGTCCAATTTTCCCAACACCATTTATTGTAGAGACTGTCTTTATTCCATTGCATAATCTTGCCTCTTTTGTCAAATATTAATTGAGAATAGTGGATTGGGTCTATTTCTGGGTTCTCTGTTAGGTTCTGTTGATTTATATGTCTGTTCTTGTGCCAGTACCAGGCAGTTTTGAGAAACTGAGACTTTGTAATAATATTGCTTGATATCTGATATTGAGATTCCATCTACAATATTTTGTTCTTCTTTCTCAGAATTGCTACAGTTATTCAGAGTCTTTTTTTTTTTTTTTTTTTTTTTTTTTTTTTTTTATCCCAGAAGAATTTTGGGGGAGTTTGTTCTAGATCTTTGAAATATGCCATTGGTATTTTAATGGGGATTGCATTGAATCTATAAACTGCTTTGGGTAGTATTGACACTAATAAAACAGTAAGATGTCAATTGACTGTACCTTTGTGTTGCCCACCAGCAAATCAGGAGTGAGTATGCAAATTAAGCCAACAAAGATGGTGGGTTAATTTGCATATGCAGGCGCCAAGTGGCTGGGGACGGGGCGGGACACTTGTGTCATCTTGTCTGATCACTTCTTCTTGTCTGCACCAACTCAACTGCTCCAGGCCTGTGGGCAGCATGGGAAGGTGGAAAGGCAACTTCAGGCAGGAACAAAAAGGCAGCTCTGGCCAGAGTGAAGGCAATGCCAGTAGCCACTGTAAGGAAGGCCTATTCTGGCATGAATTGTCATGCATCGGGCCTCTAGTAAATATTATAATGATGTTGATTCTACCAATTATGAACATGGTATGTTCTTCCATTTGTTTATGTCTTCCTTTATCTCTTTTTTCAATTTCCTGTATTTTTCCAAGTATAGGTCTTTTACCTCCTTAGTTAAGTTTATTCCTAGATATCTTATTATTATTATTATTATTATTATTATTATTGGTGCAATGGTAAATGAGTTTTTGCTTTTTTTTTAGTTTCTCTTTCTGTGAGTTCATTACTGGTGTATAAAATAGCCATAGATTTCTGGGTATTAATTTTGTATCCTGCTACATTGCTGAATTTGTTTATTAACTCTAATAGTTGTGTGTTTTTTTAAGATTTTTAAAAATATGTTTTTATTGGTTTCAGAGAGGAGAGTAGAGGGAGAAAGAATTAGAAACATCAATGATGAGAAAGAATGATTGATCATCTGCCTCCTGCATACCTCCCTCCCCCCACTGGGGATCAAACTCACAACCCTGTCCTGTGCCCTTGACTGGAACTGAACCCAGGAACCTTGAGTCCACAGGCTGACACTCTATCCACTGAGCCAAACCAGGTAGGGAAGTCTAGTAGTTTTTTGATGGCGTCTTTGGGGTTTTCTCTGTAAAGTATCATGTCATCTGTGAATAAGGACAGTTTTACTTCTTCTTTTTCCAATTTGAATGCCTTTTATATCTTCTTCTTGTCTGATCACTATGGCTAGAACTTTCAGTACTATATCGAACAGGAGTAGTGAAAATGTTCATCCCTGTCTTGTTTGTTCCTGTTCTTAGAGAAAATGGGTTTATTTTTTTCTCATTGAGTATGATGTTCACTATAGGTTTGTCATATAAGGCATTTATTATGTTGAGGTATGATCCCTCTATCCCCACTTTGCTCAGGGTTTTTATCAAGAAAGGGTTTTGGATTTCGTCAAATGCTCTTTCTGCATCTATTGATATGATTATGTGATTTTCATCTCTCAATTTGTTTATGTGATGTAACACATTTATTGATTGGCAGATATTGTACTATCCTTGCATTCCTGGAATAAATCCCATTTGGTCATGGTGTATGATCTTTCTGATATAATGCTTGACCTGATTTGCTAGAATTTTGTTGAGGATTTTAGCATGTGTGTGCATCAAGGATATTGGCCTGTAGTTTTCTTTTTTACTTTGTGGTGTCTTTATCTAGTTTTGGAATTAAAGTAATGCTGGTTTCATAGAAAGAGCTTGGAAGTGTGCCTTTCTCTTGGATTTTTGAGAATACTTTGAGGAGGATAAGTTTTAGTTGTTCTTTGAATTCTAGGTAGAACTGCCCTGTAAAGCCATCCAGACCAGGGCTTTTGTTTGCTGGAAGATTTTTAATTACTGCTTCAATTTCTTTGGTAGTTATTGGTCTATTCAGGTTTTTTTATTCTTCCTGATTGAGATTTAGGAGCTTGTATTTTTCTAGGAATATGTCTATTTCATCCTGGTTGTTTAGCTTGTTGGAATATAGTTGTTTATAATATTTTTTCATAATCCTTTGTATTTATGAGAGACAGTTATTACATCTCCTCGTTTATTTCTGAATTTGTTTATTTCGGTCCACTCTCTTTGCTTCTTGGTGAGCCTGGTTAGAAGTTCATCAACCTTGTTTATCCTTTCAAAGAAGCAGCTCTCAGTTTTATTACTATTTTGCATTTCTTTTGTCTCTATGTCATTTATTTCTACTTTGATCTTTCTTATTCCCTTTCTTATATTTGCTTACTCTGGGCTTTTCTTATTGCTCTCTTTCTAATTCTTTCAATTGTAGGATTAAATAATTTATTACCATTTTTTTCTTGTTTTTTGAGGTAGGCCTATAGAGCTATAGGCCTCTCAAAACTGCTTTCACTGTGTCCCATAGATTTTGGATTATTGTGTTTTCACTGTCATTTGTTAACAGGATGATTTTTATTTATACTTTGTTCTTTTTGGTAACCCAATTATTGTTTAATAGCCTCTAACGGTTTGATTTTTTTCATTGTTTTTAGTGTAGTTGATTTTTTATTTTTTTATGTCTTTGGGATCTGAGAAGATGCTTGATATGATTTCTATCTTCTTGAATTTTAAGAGACTTGGCCTGTGTCCTAATATATGGTCTATCTTTGAAAATGTCCCATGTAAACTTGAGAAGAATATATGTTCTGTAGCTTTGGGGTGAAATGTTCTGAATATGTCAATTAATTTTATCTGATATAGTGAGTCATTTAGGACTGATGTTTCTTTGTTTTCTTTGTTGACTTTTTTTGTTTGGAGGATTACTCCACTGGTGTCAATGGGGTATTAAAGTCCCCTACTATGACCATATCACTGTCGATCTCTCCCTTCATATCTTCCAGAATTTTTTATTTTTATTTTATTTTATATTTTATTATTTATTTATTTTTTATGTATTTGGGTGCTTCTGTATTGGGTGCATATATGTTTACCAGAGTTATATCTTCTTGTTGAATTGTTCCCTTTAGTATTATGAAGTGGTTTTCTTTACCTCTTGTTATGGTCTTCAGTTTGAGGTCTAATTTGTCAGATATAAGTATTGCTACCACAGATTTCTTTCTTTCTTTCTTTCTTTCTTTCTTTCTTTCTTTCTTTCTTTCTTTCTTCTTTCTTTCTTTCTTTTCATTTCTATTTTTTGGAATAATTCCCCCCCACCACCACCACCATCCATTCACTATCAGTCTGTGTGAATCCTTTGTTCTGAGGTGGATCTCTTGTAGATGGCAGATATATGGGACCCTATTCAGCCACCCTATCTTTTTATCAGAGCATTTAATCCATTTACATTTAATGTTGTTACTGATGGGTGGGTTTTTTTGTTTTGTTTTATTTTGTTTTTTGTCACCATTTTTATTCTTTATGCTATATTCCTTCTTCCCTTCCTATTTCTTTCTTTTCTTTTCTTTTTTCTTTTCTTTTCTTTTTTCTTTTCTTTTCTTTTCTTTTCTTTTCTTTTTCTAACATCAATCCCTTTAGCATTTCTTGGATTGCTGGTTTGGTGGTAATAAATTCCTTTAGTCTTTTTTTTTTTTTTTTTTAATCTGGGAAACTCTGCTTTCACCTTTAATTTTGGGTATAGTATTCTTAGATTCAGTCCTTTGCTTTGCATGACGTTGCTATTTCATTCCATTTCCTTCTGGCCTGATGTGTTTCTGTTGATAAATAGAATAGTCTTATGTGCAATCCCTGATAGCTAACTTTCTGTCTCTTTCTGGAAGCCTTTAAGATTCTTACTTTGTCATTGGTGTTTGCCAATTTTATTATGAGGTGTTTTGGTGTCTGTCTTTTTGGGTTCATCTTATTTGGGACTCTGTGAGCTTCTTAAACTTGTGTGAGTTTTTTCTTTCTAGTATCAGGAAAGTTTTCTGTCATTATTTCTGCAAACATGATTTCTATTCCTTGCTCAGTTTCTTCTCTTTCTGGCACCCATGTTATGTGGATTTTGTTTAGTTTTGTGCTGTCCCAAAGCTCCCTTAGGCTCTCCTGCTTTTTAATTTTTTCTAGTTGTTGCTCTGCTAGCTCACTAATGTGGTCCTCAGCTTCTTGTCTACTGTTGATGCTTTCTAGTGTTGTTGTTGTTGCTGTGTTTTTTTTTTTAATTGCAGCTATATCATTCTTCATTTCTTCTTGGTTTATACATATGTTGTTTAATGTATCTTTCATCCTTTTCAGCATCCTTATAATATGATATTTGCTCTGGATTCTTTCTCTGACAAATCACTTGCCTCCATTTTGTTTACTTCCTTTTCAGTGATTCCTCCTTTTATTTCTTATGGGTACTGTTACTTTGTCTACCCATTTTCATTCCTCTCAGAATGTCTTGTTATGTTGCTCATTCTCTACCATGTTGACCAAAATGCACAAAACACAACTCAACAAACACATCACAGAGGGAACAAAGCACTGATATATTCACAACACCAATAATTTCAAATAAAGGTGACCACCAGAGAAAAGATAATTAGGGGAAATAAAAGAGCACAAAAATGATATTGAGAAAAAGCAAAAGGACAAGGGTGGAAAAGAAAAAAGAAAAAAGAATATATGTATATGGGAAGAAAACTCCACAAAATAAACAACTAAACCAAAAAATGCAAACAACAAACACCAAGAAAAGAAAAAAAAAAAAAAAGAAAAAAGAAAAAAGAAAAAAAAAAAAAGAGGGAAGCTGGATCTGAAGAGGCAGAGCTCATTTCCAGAAGGCAAGGTAAAGGAATTGAATTAATGGGGGAATGGCCACAATTCAGTATGGAGGAAGTAGAAAGAGAACAGTTATGAACAGAAAAGTAAAAAGCAAAATATTCTATAAAAAATAAACAAAAATAAAAATAATAATGAATAATAATTAACTATATATTAAATATATATAAGATAATTTATAGATAGAAAAATAAAAATAAAAAATTCCCTTTTTTAATCTATCTATATATTCATATATTTTTGGAAAAGGAGACCAGAGAGAAGATAGGCCTGAATTTGGTGAGTGAAACTAATTAATCTATTAGTAGAAGAAGAGAGCAAGTGTGGAGAGGAAAAACAAAAGCATAAAATATAAATTAAAAACAAACAAACAAAAAAACTACCAAATAACAATTAGAAGAAAAAACAACTGGTTAAGGATGAAAGAGAAAAGAAAGGGATTCATGGACTTGGAGTAAGAGAGAGGAAAATAAGTTATGTGAGGAAGCCAACAGAGACTACTATAACAGTACTCCATCAATAGAACTGATAGAGAAGATCAATTAGTAACAAGGAGTCAAAAAGAAAGGAGAGAAAAAAACTAAGGCAGAAACAAGAAAAGAAACAGGATGAAAAGGAGAGATGTGAGGAAGAAAGAGTTGGCATTAAAGAAAAAAATGAGATAGAGTATAATAATGTTTAAAAAGTAAAAATAAAAACAGAATAAAAATAAATAACTAAATGAAATGTTAAAATAATAATAAATAATAATAATAACAGTAAAAAGTAAAAATAATAATAAAATAAAAGAAAGAAAAGAGAAAAAAAATAATTTCTTAAGTAAAGGATAAAACATAGAAGCAGTGAAATTTGTTCACTTGAGCTGAGTTTTAATGTCCCCGGGGGCTGGTTTAAGACCCCTCTCTCCTGTTCTGCCTCCCTCGTCTCAGTTTCCTGTCAGGTAGTCAGCACTGTGTTGAAGTTCCCAGTGAACCGCCGCTCCTCTGTCTGTCTCCACAGCCTTGCTGTCAGCCAGGAGGGACCAATCTGCCAGCTTTGTTTTTCTGCTTTCAGTCGCATTTACACAGCCGCCTCTTTCTGACATGGCCTCCAGGTGGCGGTGTTTCTGCATTACGTAATTTCCAGGACCAAATGGCCCTTCAGCTCAGGCCCTAAGGGCTCCTGCAGGTATTTAGAATTTCTGTTTCCCTGCCCAGCTCAACGCTGGGTGTGGCTGCGCTGCTAGGAGAGGCCTGGTCTTCAGGAGAAAAGTCTGTTCAGGGCTGGAGGGATGGCTTCCTGATATCTCTCCCTATTCTGCTCCCCAGCTTCCACAAAACCACGTTCCCCTGCAGCCTTGGTGAGTGTTTTTAATAGAAGGTCCTATGCACTGGGCTTAGCGAGTAAAAGCAGGAAAATTATAAAGACAGAGGAACCGTGCCGCTGCGCGTCGCATCCCCCAGCATCGCGTGGCCAGTGCAGAGCTTCAGGCTGCCTTTTGGGGTGCAGCCTCCCACGGCTGTGGGCTTAGATCTAGCGTCCCCCGCTGCCAGCAGCCTGTGGACCCCTTCCACTGTGCAGTGCTACACTGACCGCAAGGGGCATGGGCTTGTGCAGCGCGTCTCCTTCTGAGACTCTAGGCCCGGCTGCGCGCGTTTCTCCCTCCAGCCCAGACCCCAAGCCCGTCTCTCTCCAGGCGACCTCTGACCTTTCCGTCCACAGATCGTCTTGCCATCTGTATTGTATTCACCAATTCCGGTTGGATGTTATTCAATTCAGCTGTTTCTTCTATCTGCTCTGTGACCAGGTGCAGGACCCATCTGCCTATTCAGCTCCCACCTTGTCTCACCCTGGACAAACTTTTTAGGAGCCCGCATCCAGGGAGGCTGGAGTTCACATGGGTTCACGGCTGAGGCAGCCGGTGCCTGGGCGTTGTCACTGTAGGACCTGGGAGGTCTCCCCAGGTGGAGGTGAGGCTGGGCTCCCAGTCACAGCTGCTCTCCCCTTCAAGATGGCGCAGTCTCTGGAAGCAGAGCCAGCCACTCTGGAAGATATTTCAGTAGTAATAGAGGCTGCCCAGCCAGGGGAGCCTGGTCCGCCAATCCCCAGCAGAATATAGCTGTCCCTCTCTCTCTCTCTCTCTCTCTCTCTCTCTCTCTCTCTCTCTCTCTCTCTCTCTCACACACACACACACACACACACACACACACACACACACACACACGCCCCACACACACATCCACGCACTCCCCTTTCACTCCCTCCCTCACTCACCCTCTCTCCTCACTGCTGTCCTTTCCTCTGCCCTCTCGAATCTCTCCTCCTTATTTTCTATTATGTCTTTGTGAAATAGTTGGATCCACAGAATTTCTCTTTTTGCTTTTTGTCAGTGTCTGGAGGGCACTACTAAGTTAGTACTAATTTACTACTAAACTGAATTCTCAATTTGGAAGCTTTTGAAATTTCCAGGTTATAAATATAACTAGATGGTTTATTTTTTTCAAATTCTCAGTCACATTCTATTCCCCATTATCAAAATATTATAATTTTCAGGTTTCTTGCTTTCATCTGGGGATATATTTACTTCATTATTTCAAGACAGAACTCTCTGGTCCCCTCATTTTATTTTAAATGGATTATTATCTGACACTCCACCTTATATGTTCATTCCCTGTTTCTCTATGAGTTTGAAGACCAAAGTTCAGGTCTACCTGGTCAATGTATGCTTTGACATGAAACCAAACTCCTGACTTCAGTTTGCTATTCTGGATTTATGGTCTCACATGGTCCTTGTTCTAAAATTTCCTTACCTGATCCTCCAATGAACTGTATATTTCAGAGATTTTAAAATAGCCATATCCAATTTTTTTCAAGTTATATTTAGAAGGTGGATGTTAACTTTCTGGGAAAATATTATTAGACATTAAAAACATGGTTTTCTTTACTCCTCACAATAATCCTCTATTATTGGACAATGGCATTAGTTATTAAAATTCCTATTTTCAAAGCTAGGAATCTTAAACACATAGAATTAAGTAATACCACTGTAAGCTTCTTAGTAAGTGGTAACACTGTAATTCAAGTCCTTCTAGTATAAATGTCTATGTTCTTTAAAACACTAATCTGGATTTGAATACTGGATCGATAAGTAACATGCTATGTGACTTGTGAACTTCCTCACCTGTAATATTGGGGAAGTAACACCTATCACATAGATTGTTTAATACTTAAATATGTAATATATGCTGGAGTGCATGTGATAATATATGTAAATCATTTAGCAGACAACCTAACACTGAACACTAAATAATTACCAGAATAACAACAAATGTGTGTGTAATATATGTAATATTTAAATGTGTATATATTTGTAATTTAACTCATAATTGTGCTATTGGTTGCTGTGTAAGGGCTGAATTAATGGATATAAATGAGGAATAAATTAACCTTTGGAATTATTTATAATAATAGCCCTCTTAGTTAAACACAGCATGCTGCTTTCATTCTGCCTTAACTGTTTCCATGCTTGTTAGGCATTGGAAAATCTCTGACCTAGAATTCAGTTCAGAATATTTATGTTCCTAAGAGCAGTTAAAACCTCTTTTTTTCTCTCAAAAAATTGTGTTATATTTAGAAAGAATTGTGGCCAAATGGTCTCTGTAATCAAACATTGATTTGGAAGTCTGATCTTGACATGGGGTCTCAGTGCTTCTGTAAGCAAGTCACTTAACCTTGCTGTTCAAGTGTTTTTGTCTGTAACATATGGATAAAAACACTGATCCCTCAGGAAATGTGAAGATTTCTAAAAATAATTACGTTATGCAGTGCTTTGTACGTGATGACATTGTATGACACCTGAAATAACAAAAATGAATTATTATTATTTTATTTCCAGTCCCACTGGCATTAGTAAAGTTTATGGAAAATCTGAGTTGTTCAAAACCAAAAAGCAGGCTTCTCAGGAAAATTTTACTACTAATGACATGTAAAACTAGTTGGCTCCTCATGTAGTTCACTGTCAATTAAACAAAAAGGTAAGACACTTTTTTGGATAAAGGAAACTACCCCTTTTATGCAGGATTTCCTGGGATCAGCCGATGGGGGTGACTAATAATTATATCAGAATGTTCAGGATTTTCCCCTAGAAATATATTTAAGCACATAGAATTAAGTAATACCACTTGAGAAAACACCAGGACATTTTAAAAGTTTGAAAAACTACCATTACAATAAATCTGCTGAAGCTAAAATTTATTTCTAGAGTCTTTCATGAGAACAATAAAATGAAATAAAGCATGGGGTTTCTATAGCTCAATTTGTGTAGAGCCATTTGCACAGTGCCAGTTGTTCTGGGCTATCTCCATGCCTGAGAGTCAGTAAGCACTTGTATTTTCCTTACAGAACCATTGCAAACAACCCAGGAAACTTTGGAGTGGATGCAGGTGGTGGTGATGGGGGCGGTGTGCATTAGATTCTTCATGAGTGTCACATCTTCATTGTCCAGACTCTTTGCTGAGAATGTAACTGAAGGAAAGAGCTCATTAAAACACTCAGGCCAGCAGCTCCTTCTGAAACAGCCTTGAAATGTAATCAGTGAGCGCAGTGCAATCAAGATAGAGCCATTCTGATAGCTTGGCTCCAGTTTTCATCTCCAGGACTTTATAGACTAGGAGGCAGCCATTTCTCTAAGACTGACTCTGACTGAGATACAAAGCTCTCTGAATATCTCTTCTATTTACACCTAACAACCATTATAATTTCAGTAGAAGTCTAAGGAACAAAAATTTTTACTCAAGGCATGATTTCTCCTGCCATTTACTATAAGTCCTTTAATTTTTACTATTTAAGGAAACATAGTATTTAACGTGAAAACATTAGAGGGAGTGGCAAAATATTTTGGGAATGGTGGAGATTCCCAGATGGCTGTAGACTAGCAGGGAGCTCCTTCCTCCTGCTGCAGATCAGACTTGAAGCTAAACTGCAGAGTATCCAGCTTAAAAAAAAAAAAATGATTGGTAAATAGCTGATCGGAATATTGTGAATGGGGAACAAGGAGGGGGATAGGATGAGATGTGAAGAAAGTGAGCCAACTTGCGCAGATACTGTGCAGTTGCCAGGCTAGGAAGCTGGAGGGGCAGTGTGGCAGCACAGCCTTGCCCTGGGGAGCATGAGGTCTGAGTCCCATGCAGTGGCTATTCCAATCCAGAACAACAGAGAGGGGAAGCGGAGGGGGGTTGGAGGGAGGGGGGCGCTACATAACATCGGGCAGTGGGAACCAGTGGTGATCTGTTCCACTGGGAGACTCAGACCACACTACCCCAAGCAGAGTAATTTTTTTTGTTACAACACCAGCCTGGGAATTGCCCCCTGATCTTAGTCTGAGGGAAGGGTCACAGGGTGGAACTTGGGCCAGGGGAAGGCTCTGACCTATGCACTCAACAGTGAATAAGAGCAACCCTGTATTCTCTGAAAGGGTTTTTGGCAGAGAGCAGGATGGGGGATGCACAGTGTGCCATAGGAAAGAGGACCAGCCCTCCTCACTCAAGTGTGGGAGAGGTACCCTTTCTGCCACTGCAGAACAGCTGGTTTGGCACCACCAGAGGCAAGGAGGAACAGCTTTTGCTGGAAAGCTGTGCCAGTGCAGCTGGGTCTGGTATTGTGGTGGACTCACACATTTGGCCTGGTTGGAGCCTAGCATGTTCTTGCCCATTGGGAAAGATTGATCTAAAATATTGGAGTACTAAGTAGGGCCATGTTTAAAAAAAATCATATCCCCTCCTGCTTGGGGTGAAAACGAGGTGGTGCCAGTGAGCCAGTCAGGCGGAGCTGAGGCATTGGAAGAAGTGCCCTTGCTCCAGTCCTGCAAGCTATGAGCCACCCCAATATGAATCTGACTAAACCCAGGACCCAGGACCTCCACAGAGCCCAGTTCCATGGGGAAGGGAGAGCATCTCATAACAGGCACATGAAACTATGAGACCCAAGGTAGATACGACCTCTGGGCTATGGAGGCTCTGCCTGCTGAACTACGTGGGCCTCCTCCCTGCCATGCTTCTGGAACATTGCCCTGGGTCAGTCAGAGACATTGACACCCATTGGATTTCACCAGACAACCTCTCAGGAGGCCCAGGACAGACATACAAAGGGGTCAGATTTAACAACATTGACACAAAATCCAGAGAGCTCCACAAATAGATACAAAGGATTTTTTCTTCTTCTCTTCTTTCATATTCTTTTATTTCTCTCTTTCCTTTTATTCTATTCTTTTTAAATATTTTTATCTTATCTTTTCTTTTGTCTTTTCTTTTTCTGTTTTTCTTTTCCTACTATATGTTTTATTTTATTTATTATAGAAAATCTGTGGTCTGAGCCCACCCATGAATGGGACAACAGCAATGAAGACCCAAATATAAGAGGAGGGCTCATATAACCCCAAAAGGCACATTCCTAGATTATCCAGCTTAGAAGATCCAGAAGACTACACCACTGGGTCCCATAAGAAAGCCACCCCACCAAGCCTTAGTGGGGGGCATAGCAATCTTATACAATACAGAGAAACAAATACAGATAAACAGAAAAAAAGGAGGGGGGGGGAACAAGAAACTGGCCCCAAATGAAAGAAGAGGATGAATTTCCAGAAAAAGAGCTAAGTGGAATGAAGGCAAGCAATTTATCAGAAATAGAGTATAAAGTAGTGGGTTTTAGAATGTTCAACAGCATGAAACCATGAAAAACAACCAGCAAGAAATGAAGAAGGATATATTAGTAGCTAAAATAAAAATACCCTAGAAGTAATTGTAAACAGAAGATTGAATCAGCAAGTTAGAAGAAAAGGTAGAAAAAAATTATTCAGTTAGGGAAGCAAGAAAATAATAACAATTAAAAAGCATGAAGACAGTTTAAGGGAACTTTGCAGCAGCATGAAATGGAACAACATCTGCATTTTAGGGGTACCAAAGTAAGAAGAAAGTGAGCAATAGCTAAAGTACCTGTGTGAAGAAAAACTTATGGAAAAATTCCCTATCCTGGTCAAGGAAAAAGTTACATAAGTTCAGGAAGTACAGAGTGTCGCAATTTAAGAAAAACCCTAACAGGGATATTCATAAAATAAGGCAAGAAGAGGAAGAAGAAAAAAGTAAACATAAAAATTATGATCAACAAATACATATATATCAACAAGTGAATCTAAAAAATCAAGTGAATTAAAAATCTGAGGAACAGAATAAACTGGTGAATATAATAGAATCAGGGGCAAAGAAAGGGAGTGGATTGACAATCCTCAGTGGGAAAGGGGTGTGGGAGATGTAGGAAGAGAGTGGACTAAAATTGTACACCTATGGATGAGGACAATTTGAGGGGGAGGTAAGGGCAGAGGGTAGGGTGGGAACCAGGTGGAAGGGAGCCATGGGGGGAAAAAGGAGAAACAATTGTAATAATCTGAGCAATAATGATTTATTAAATTAAAAAAATGAAACAAAGAAAATCTATAATATGCCAAAACCGGTTTGGCTCAATGGTAGAGCTTTGGTCTGCAGACTGAAAGGTTCCAGGTTCAATTCCGGTCAGGGGCATGTACGTTGGTTGTGGGTACATCCCTGGTAGGGCGTGTGCAAGAGGCAGCTGGTGGTGTTTTGCTCTCATCGATGTTTCTAGCTCTCCATCTCTTTCCCTTCCTCTCTGTAACAAATCAATAAAAATAAATTTAAAAAAAGAAAAAGAGTAAAGAAAATCTATAATAATAAAAGTGTAATATGCAAATCAACCAAATGACCGAACAGCAGAATGAACGTCCAGATGACCTTCTGGACAACCATGCTATGATACACACTAGCAACAAGGCAGCCAAGGTGGGTGCAATGTGATTGTGGGGGGGGTCCCACCATAGTCCCACAATTGCCCCAAAGATGGAGGCCCAGGCTACCTCCTAGCAGTGCTGTGGCAGGTGGCAGGGCCACCCTCTATGGGGGAGATCTATTGTGGAGCCCCAGCCGGATGGGCGGGCCTACCTCTTTGGGGCAATCAATCAGAGTCCTGCAATCAATCACAACACAGAGAGACCCGGGCTACCTGATTAGTGGTGCTACAGGGGTGTTTCAGCATCCCTCTGTGGGGTAATTGATCATATGGCTCCTGGACTGTGAAAGGGTGCAGGCTGGGCTAAGGGACCCCCCACCCTGAGTGCAGAATTTTGTGCACCGGGCCTCTAGACCCAACAACTAAAAGAATCAGAAAAACAACAGGAAAAGCCCAGAATACATAAAAGTAAGGACATGATAAAGATCAATGGAAAAGCAGACAAGGTCTTTTCCTCATGTATGTAATATGGGATTGCAAAAAATGCATAAATATATACTAATCATATAAGGCAGAAAGGAAGGCATAATATCACATTCATCATGAAATAGGAACAGATAAGAAAGAACTACTCCTTTCCTGAGAGAAGAGATAAGAAATTGTGTCTTGCCTAGGAGGTGGTATTTAGAGACCATGTCATTTTCTATAGGATATGGAAAGTCAAGGCTGAGAACCTTCATGAATTACAAAAGAAAACTCCTCCTCTGGTGTCAACAGAGCAAGACTCCTGGGTATGCACTGCTCAGGCTGTTTATCCCACGATGTTCAAGTTCTTTTGTTGCCAATGAGCCATTGTCACCTCATTTCCTACAGGAAAGTCATTTTGAACCCAGTTTAGGATTTGGCTCTGCACTGGTTGGTTTTACATATGTTTTCTCTGTTTATCTTATATAATAAAAAGGTAATATGCAAATCGACCCTCACAAGATGGTTGCCTATGACCAGGCTGGCAGGAGGGTTAGTGAGGGTTGACCAAATCACTGAACAAACAGTCTGCATGGGGTGAGCAGGCTGGCAGGTGTTAGGCTGGCAGGGAGAATAATGAAGGGTGACTAGGCAGTGGGGGAAGAAGTTAGGTGCAACCAGGCTGATAAGGGAGGGAAATTAGGGGTGACCAGACAGGCAGGCAGGCAGGTGAGCAATTAGGAGCCAGCGGCAAGGATTATGAAAGGAATGTCTGACTGCTGGTGTAGGCCCAATCCCCAAGGGGTCCCGGATTAGAGAGGGTGCAGGCTGGGCTAAGGGGACCCATGCACTGGGCTTCTAGTAGGCTTATGATAATCCTATAAGGTCACTTTATATCAATTTTCAAGTTGAGGATTCTGAGGTCACAGGGCTGAAGGAGTTAGTCCAGGATTTCAGTTTATACTACTAAATGAAAAACCAGGATTTCAACCAAGGTCAGTTTTTTCCTAAGGCGCATACCCTTTTCATCATGCACTCCTGCTTTGAATTGCAAGTCACCATCTGGCTTATCAGCAAGAGTAAAGTTGGCACAATTACAACTGGAGTTTAAACATTATTTATGCCATAGAAAGCTATGCTGATGACTTAGAACTTGCTGATGATAAAAGGCATTGCAGTGGCCACAATAAAGGGAATTGACATAAAAAAATGAAGGAACACTTATTTCCCATATGTTCCTACACATTAATCCATCATTTGAATATTACTTGTAAAACTGTTTTATGTGTCTGTTTATAAGGAAATTAACAACTAGAGTGTTCCATGTTCCACTTTATTGCAAAGGGGCCTGCCAAGCAATTTTATTCTAATTTCAATTCAAATTCCAATTGTGCACTGAAACTTATTACTTTAAAATTATTTATATAATTGATTTTCCATTGATTGCTGGCTTGTAATACTCAATGTTTCTACTGCAATAAAAAATTTTATTGTATTGTTAAAATATCTTTAAGTGTTATAACATTTTTCTTTTACATTTTACTATATCAAGTGGATATTTTAGATATATGTCTTTAATATATGTTTAATGGGAAAATATTACTTTAGTAGGCTAATAACTGTCTTTTTGAAAATATATATTTTCATGGAAACTTACAATTAAAATGTGTTTGGGGACCTAGGATAACCCAGTCAACAGGAAGAGCTAAGGCATTCAATGTGTCTGAAAACCAGACTCCATAATTCTTGGAGTGACCTGGGTATTTCACAGTAGCACAGGAGTCCAGTGCATTATTGAAGGTAGCTCCAATCATAAACAAAATGCTGGCTGGGCTCTTTCGCAGTGCCTAATTTTGCCCTCACTCCAGCCTTAAAATAGGATCAGCCTTTTGTTGTATTTTCAGAAGTGACAAATGCTATTTGTCAAACCCAACAATAATGTTCATACAACAAAGAATGCCAAAGGGACATTAAATTTAGAAGTAAGACGAGATTCTTAGTAAGCACTGAATCATTCAATTTTCTAAGGATGGTGGTAAAGGCATTATGATCGCTATTTGGGGATTTTTATTTCATACAGGTTTTCAGCTGTGCCTTTGACCCTTCTGCGCACAAGTAGGACCAGTTTCAAAATTGATCTTTCCTGAGTCTTCAGTGACCACCAATAGTTATTCCCAATATTGTGAGCAGAACCTGAAGAAGCCCTGTCACCCACCACAGCTCTGAGCTGACTTTTCCTGGCGACCTTCACCCAGCAGTGCAT
This sequence comes from Pipistrellus kuhlii, assembly GCF_014108245.1. Taxonomy (NCBI): domain Eukaryota; kingdom Metazoa; phylum Chordata; class Mammalia; order Chiroptera; family Vespertilionidae; genus Pipistrellus; species Pipistrellus kuhlii. The sequence goes on from NW_023425573.1 coordinate 79,813,431, forward strand.
GGATTATATTTATCAGCAGCACTGCAAAGTGGACAGAAAAATGTGAACATTGGAAACCCAAGGCCAGGTCTCCATTTACTATCAGCTCCCATTCTGTCATTGGGGAAGGTGATAGACACACTGTTCTGCTTTGATGATTGTTTAGGGAGGGACATCCCTTATCCATCAGAATTCTATGTGTTTCTTCATTAGTAGAAAATGCACTATATGCCTCCTTTCAGGGTTAGCAAAGGAAGGGAGACAGTGGTTGTATCCATGTAATAAACTGATGTAAGCTATATGGTTAAATTATGTAAGATATAACCTTTTATTTTTGTGTTTCATTTAAAAAAATGTCTGTGTTATATTCAGCCAATACATAAAGGGAATTGGCCTATTCTTTTCCACTCTGAGGTATGGGGCAAAGAAAAGGTGGTGTCTTTTCACATGTTTCAAGAGCTTTGAATAAGTTAACCACATGTAATATTCAGAATCACTCCCTGAAATTATTATCTTGATTTTTACAGTAGAAGAAACTGAGGCTCAGAAAGAAGAGTTAATTTGCTCAACTCCACCAAAATATTGATAGATCCAGTATTTATAGTCCAGTTTCTTGATGCCAAAGACCATATATTTTGCATTTTATGGAGTGCTCTGCTCAAGTAAGAGTAAACCATATAGAATGACCATTTACCTTTCAAATTAATAAATCCTTCTGATTAAACTGATTACTTTTGAGCATTCATCAAGTGGCAGCTAGGCAGTGTTTGTTTCCTGGCCGCCATTACAAAGAGTGGCCACATTTTACTTATACTTCTGAAATTACTGGGAGACCAAGACAATTATTGAGCTGCACACCAGAAGGACCAGTGGCCCACAATTGGGATTTAATGGAATTGGGCATAAAACCTGAAGGGGAAGAAAATATCCTATTTCATGTTGTATTATTTCTGGACCATTTAATGGAAGTTAGTGTATTTATTATATTTTTACTGCTGAGATAATTATAAATTAGCAACAAATAAATTGTCAAAGCAGTCATATGTTTTAATAAATTTTGTAGACAGCAATTGTATAAATCCTGGTAAGAATTTTGGACTAATGGACAATAGCCATTAAATATTATAAAATTGTTATTATTGCAAAACTTCTAATATTTTTTCTGAGTAATTCAAAGAAATCATCATATTCAGTGATAGCCAGTATGACACACTGTGGGAATTTTTTTTAAATTTAAATTCTTTATTGTTTAAAGCATTACCTAAGTCTCCTTTTTCCCACATTGACCTCTCTCTAGCTATCCCCATCCCCCAGTGCATGCTCTCCCCTCACCTCTTCCCCTCCCCCCCAGCCCAGTGTGTGTTCATTAGTTATGCTCATATGCACACATACAAGGAATAAGGCTTTGGAAGCAGATGAGGGGAGGGGTTAAATTCCAGATCTATTACCTATGAACCTTGTGGCATTGAGTTAGTTAAAACTCTCTCTGGGAATTTCTCAATACAAACAAACAAAACAACTTAGAGATTAATAGTATTTGTGTACAAGAGTATAGATAAATCATAAATAAAACAGGATATTTGTAATAATCTAGAGCACTGCATGGCCTGCTATAAACTTCCTATAAACATTCATTTCTCTTTTAACTATAGTTAAGACAGATCTATGTCATTGAGAAATATCCTCCACATGTGTATTTAGCCAATATCCTTACATTAAATTTGATACAGAAACCAATACAGCAAATAAATTTTCTGTTTTCATTACAAATGTTACTCTTCATAGTAAAATACCTAATGTTTGGACTTTGCAAGATAATCTCAACCAAGTTTGTTTTTTAGCATAAATTTATTCAACTATTTTCATCTCTTCCCATAAACAAGTATTCTAATACCCATTCAGAAAATCCCCTGCATCCGAAACCGGTTTGGCTCAGTGGATAGAGCATCGGCCTGCAGACTGAAAGGTCCCAGGTTTGATTCAGGTCAAGGGCATGTACTTTGGTTGCGGGCACACCCCCAGTGGGGGATGTGCAAGAGGCAGCTGATCGATGATTTCTCTCTCATTGATGTTTCTAACTCTCTATCCCTCTCTCTTCCTCTCTGTAAAAAATCAATAAAAAATATATTTTAAAAAAAGAAGAAGAAAATCCCCTGCAATCTTAAACTACCAGGTAAAGGCCACACCTCTCACCAGAGACATGGAATTACTGAAAGAATGAGGCACATTTAAATTGCATCTATCCTACAGAGAGCAGACTGATGGTTGCCAGAGGAGAGGGGTTTGAGGCACTGGGTGAAAAAGGTGAAGAGATTGAAAAGTACAGACTGATAGTTACAAACTAGAGGTCCAGTGCATAAATTCGTGCATCAGTGGGGTCCTTCGGCCTGGCCTGAGGGATCAGGCCAAAACTAGTTCTCCAACATCCCACAAGGGGTCCCAGATTATGAGAGGGCTCAAGCCAGGCCCAGGGACTCTGCAGGTGCACAATTGGAGTGGAGAGGGACACAAGAGGTTGGCCAGCCAGAGAGAGACTGTGGGAGGGCTCCAGGGTGTGTCAGGCCCATCTCTCTCAATCCCAATTGGCCTGACCCAGCATCAAACTAACCTACCAGTTAGAGCGTCTGCCTCCTGCTGGTCAGAGAACATCATAGTGACTGGTCAACTGGTTGACTGCCCCCTGGTGGTCACTGCACATCACAGCAAGCAGTTGAGTGGTCTTAGCATATCATTAGCATGTTACACTTTTATTTGTTGAATGGCCGACCAGACAACTGGACACTTAGCAATATATTAGCCTTTTATTATATAGGATAGTCATGGAGATGTAAAGTACAGTATAGGAAATACAACCAATAACATTGTGATAACTATGTATGGTGCCAGGTGGGTACTGGAAATATCAAAGATAATAGTTTGCAAAGTGTATGATTTTCTAACCACTATGTTGTGCATCTGAAACTAATACAGGATGATACTGAATGTAAAAGAACTTGAAAAATATAAATAAATAACTTAAAAATTGCATCTATCTTCTCCTTACTGGTTCAAAATATCTGGAGAGTTTACAGATGGGAATGTTTCATTTAAGCATTCAAAAGACCCTTAAAACTAATGGTAGGCTCTATATAATTTTGAATATAATGAGTTTATTTCTATAAAACTTATTCTCTTTTATTTTGACATGGATAAGTTTTTAAAAATCTACTGAATTATTCCTGATTTTTATCTAGACAACAATTGGATTGAAATCCATTTTTATTAATCTGAACTTGTGAGCAAAACCCCCATGTTCTGAGGCAACCCACAAAACCAGCAGTTTATAAGAAATTATAAAAGCAAAATAAGGATTAGCTCATTATAATAGCAGGATAGGAGATAACCAGATAAATGTAATTCTTTGGTCAAAATTTATTGACAATAAAATTGAGTTCATGAAAAACAAATGTTGATTGCATCTCTGATCCTTTGTCTTTCTTGTAGAATAACAATCAAAGTAACTTAGAAATGAGGTGTCCATAACTGATATGCTGGAATAAACCAGGCATTGCAAAACACAGACACTCTGGAGAGAATTTGCTTCTAGTTACGTCTTAGAATAAGTGTTTCTGACAAATGGTACCATTTACACAGAGAACATCCATTTTATCACTGAGGGTGATTCTGAAAGACTGTAGCTGAGGATTTACCCACAGTCTCCTAGGGTCTCCATGCCCTTTCCCTATCTTTCTGCCTCTGGTGTCTTTCCTGAACTACTCAATGAAAAAAGAACTGCTCTCAAATCAGTGGATCTGATACTATCACATTTTTATTTTAATGAGCTGATACTATCACATTTTTATTTTAATGAGGTCTTCATTTGTTTTATGATGTACTAGAGGCCCAGTACATGAAATTCATACACAGGGAGGGGGTGTCCTTCAGCCCAGCTTGCACCTCTCCAATCTGGGACCCCTCAAGGGATGCCCGACTGCCCTCTCACAATCCGGGAATGCTGCTCACCTGTCTGCCTTTCTGATTGTCCCTGACTGCTTCTGCCTGCCAGCCTGATTACCCCCAAACTACCCCCATGTCAGCCTGTTTGATGTCTAACTGCTCCACTGCCAGCCTATTTGCCCCTAACTGTCCTCCCCTACAGGCCTGGTCACTCCTAACTACCCTCCCCTGTAGGCCTGCTTCCTCCTAACTGTCCTCCCCTGCTGGCCTGCTTGCCCACAACTGCCCTCTTTGCAGGTCTGGTCCCTCCCAACTGCCCTCCCCTGTTGGCCATCTTGTGGTGGCCGTCTTGTGACCACATGGGGCAGGATCTTTGACCACATATAGGCAGCCATCTTGTGTGTTGGAGTGATGGTCAATCTGCATATTACTCTTTTATTAGATAGGATAGAGGCCTGGTGCACGGGTGGGGGCCAGCTGGTTTGCCCTGAAGGGTGTCCCAGATCATGGTGGGGGTTCCCTTAGCAGGGGTCCTCAAACTTTTTAAAGTGGGGGCCAGATCACGGTCCCTCAGAGAGCTGGAGGGCCGGACTATATGAACTACTGTAACACCTCGGCTGCGCTCACTGCCCAAAAAACCTGGCGGGCCGGATCAGACTCCTCTGCGGGCCGCATGTGGCCCGAGGGCTGTAGTTTGAAGACCCCTGCCTTAGGGCATGGCATCTGGGAAAGGGGCTTATGGTGGTTTGCAGGTTGGCCACACCCCCAGGCAACCCAAGCAGAGGCCCTGGTATCTGGGATTGATTTATCTTCTACAATTGAAACTTTGTAGCTTGAAGCAGAGCCAAGCCTGCTGCTCACTTGGTGGCCATAGTCATTTCTATTGAGATTTATGTATCCTCTATAATTGAAACTTTGTAGCCTTAAGCGGAGACCAGGCAAACCAGGACTCCAGAATCTTGGCTTCCTTCATCGCCAGGGAAACCTTAGCCTCCCTCCTGCTCTCTGTGGCTGCAGCCATCTTGGTTCTTGGTTCATATTCTCTCCTGATTGGCAGGTGGGCATGGCTGGTGGGTGTAGTTGAGTGATGGCTAATTTGCATATTACTGTTTTATTAGATAGGATGTGCATGTATTCTTATTTTTATTTCAAATAACAAATAAGGTAGTTTTCATATATATAATAAACTAGAGGCCCAGTGCATGAAATTCGTGCACAGGGGTGTGTGTCCCTCAGCCCAGCCTGCATCCTCTCCAATCTGGGACCCGTCAAGGGATGTCTGACTACTGGGATCTGGCTGGCTCCCAACTGATCACCTGCCTACCTTCCTGATTGCCCCTAATAGTTTTTGCCTGCCAGCCTGATCACCCCCTTACCACTCCCATGCCAGCCTGATTGATGCCTACCTGCTCCCCTGCCAGCCTGATTGCCACTAACTGCCCTCCCAACTGCCCTCCCCTGCTGACCCAGTCAACCCCAACTGCCGTCCTCTACAGGCTCGATCACCACCAAGTGCCCTCCCCTGCAGGTCTGCTCACAATCAACTTACCTCTTCTGTAGGCCTTGTCTCCACCAACTTTCCTCTCCTGCCGGCCTGATTCCACCTAACTGCCCGCCCCTGCAGGCCTGGTTCCCCACAACTGCTCTCCCCTGCAGGCCTAGATCCTCTCCAACTGCCCTTCTCTGCAGGTCTGGTAGCCCCCAATTTATCTCCTCTGCCAGCCTTGTCACCCCTAATGCCCTCCCCTGCAGGCTTGATCACCCCCAACTGCCATCCCTTGCAGGTGTAGTCCAAAGGGGCAGCCATCTTTGACCACAAGGGGGCAGCCATCTTGTGTGTTGGAGTGACAGTCAATTTGCATATTACTCTTTTATTAAATAAGATAAGTTATATTTTATGCATACATTTAAACATATAATTATTTAACTCTATAAATATCTATATAATTATATATCTTACCCTAAAGCAAGGGCTGTCACAACCAAGATGAGAAGACATTTGATTGAACAGCAGGCTGTGTGGGGTGACCTGGTCAGTAGAGGGGAGCAGTAAGGAATGGCCATGCCAGTGGAAGGGGGGTGCAGTTGGGGGTGACCAGGTGGCAGTGGGGGGTTGGGGTGACCAGGCCAGCAGGGGTAGCAAAAAGGGGTAACCAGGCAGGCAAGCAGGTGAGCAATTAGGAGCCAGTGGTCTCAGATTGTGAGAGGGATATCCAAATGGAAGTCAGACATCCCCCAAGGGGTCCTGGATTGGGGAGGTTGCAGGCTGGGGTGAGGGGACCTGTCCTGTGCAAGAATTTTGTGCATCAGGCCTCTAATATAAATATATTGCTCACATATACACGTAATAAAACTGCGTTAAAATCAATGAAGAAAGATATAAACACACAAAAATTATATTAGAATCAGATTAGTGGAGATTCATAATATTCATGTTTGCAGAGTCAAAAAGTTGGCCTTGAACTTTCCAATAGCCAAAGCTAAGGGTAAAATATTTCTCTCAGTATCTAGTAAGAAAAGTACTTGAAGGCTTGATTACTTGAAATCTGACTCTGATATTTAACAGAAGTTCTTCAGTAGTCTCACAGCCACAAAAATAAATACAATAGTCAGTTTCCTTTAGCTGTTTCTGTGCTAGTCATTTAAGTCAAGTGGAAAAAATGAAGTAAAAAATAAATATGCAAAAGTGCAATCTAAACCTGTTACGACAAAATATGTTTCACTTAAATTCAGTTTCCTACGTTTGTTCCAAATGTATGGATATTTGTCTGAAATACTATTTTTATTTTATTTTATACAATCTAATTGCAATTCCTGGGTCATTCTTTGCCTGTGCAAACTCCATGGGACTGAATTGTATTTTCATTCAAGTAAATTTACATATATTTATAAACATAGATATTGACATGAAACTTCTAAGGTTACTGAGGTGTTTAAATACACGCAGAAGATGCAGCTCAGGCACATAGTGAATACTTTGTAAATTTAGCTGTTATTTTTATCTCTATTTATTTATGGAAATTTTGTTTTCCTTTGAAACATATCTGTCCTTTCATTTACAACCACCACATAAATAGATAGGCAGTACAGACTGAAATAATAGCACATGAATTAATGGGATTTGTCATTATTTAAAATACTTGAGTCCCCGTGCACAAAATATGTGCACTTGCAGGGAGTTCCTCAGCCCAGTCTGTGACCTCTCGCAGTCTGGGGGCCTTTAAGGGGTGGCCGACTGCTGGCTTAGGCCCATCCCCTGTCGCCTAGGGAGAAGGCCTAAGTCAGAAGTCAGACATTCTTAGTGCTGCCGTGGAGGTGAGATAGACTCCTGCCACCACGACTGTGTACACCAACCACGAGCCTGGCTTCTGGCTAAGTGGTGCTCCCCCTGTGAGGTTGCACTGACCACCAGGGAGTAGCTCCTGTGTTGAGCTTCTGTCCCCTGGTGGTCAGTGTGCATCATAGCAACTAGTCAATCCGCTATCAATTGATTTACATATAAGCCTTTTAGTATATAGGATTCTGTCATTGTCATTCATAATTTTCAGATAATCTTCCGAAGTATTTGGTGCAGATCACATAATTTTTGCTCATGTCTGCTTAAGTCAGGTCCTACTTTGAAAGAAAAGTCTAACCTTTGGGTTTTAATCCATTTATTTTCTTTATTTATAATAATGTATGAGTTCTAAGTCCTGTGTAAGGGGTTTACACAGAGGATATCATTCAGATCTTATACAACCAATAATAGAGATATTATTTTCCTTATCCTTTTTCATATAAAGAAGTTAAAGTTCAGAGAGTTGGAGAGATTAACCCAAGGACACAGACATGGTGGTGACTGAGCTGTAACTGATCAATTTGTTTTTCTGTCTGATCAATTCATTTGACTGAGCTGTAACTGATCAATCCATGTTCTTTCCCTGAAGGCATGCACTTTTAACCATGCTTCTAAAGGTAACATGAATTCTTCTCTGCACAGAAATTCTACTCCATGGTGTTCTGTGGGCTTGACAACCCGTTTCTAAAATGTCAGCATTTCTAAAATTTTCTTTCCCAACATAATGGAGGAACCATTGAGAAATTAAAACTATATACACTGAGTGGCCAGATTATTATGATCTCTGAACACATAATAATCTGGCCACTCAATGTATATCCTATATAATAAAAGGTTAATATGCAAATGTCCCCTTGACCAGGAGTTGGACCAGCAGGCAGGCAAGTCAACTGCCCATGTCCTCTCCTCCTGGCCAGACTGGCTGGACCCTACTCATGCACAAATTCATGCACCAGGCCTCTAATATATATAATAATCTGGCCATATATATATATATATATATATATATATATATATATATTAATAAAAGATAAAGATGTAAATTGGCCATACCTCTGCAACACCCACCAGCCAATCAGGAATGAGTATGAAAATTAACACAACAAAGATGATGGGTTAATTTGCATACACAGGCACCTAGCAGCTAGGGGTAGGGTGGCCCCAAGTGGCCTGAGTGCCAGACGTGCACAAGGCCCCACATGCAGGGTCTGGGGTCCATTGGATGCTGGGGGAAATGGGGTGGGCAGTGTCACTGACAGCCAGCAGGGCAAGAGAGCTGGCAGCTCTGAATTAATTTACAGAAGAAATCAAAAGATTATTTTAATCTAAATAGGGTATGACCTATTTAGATTAAAATAATCAGTTACATCTTCTTGGTGATGGTGATGGTGATGTTAATGGTAACATGTGAGACAGGACAGAGTGTATGTGGCCTCCAAGGGCGTGAGGAGTCCAGTGAGTGAGAGCAGGCGGGAAGTGGGACATGGGCAGGAAATTTGGTGAAAGTGGGAGCTGAGGCCAGATGTCTACCATGGTTTATTCAGTTAAACTTTAAAATTATTACCTCAGCATGCCCAGCCTGCATGGCTCAGGGATTGAGCATGGTCCTATATACAAGGAGATCAAGGTTCAGTTCCCTGTCAGGGCACATGCATGGATTGTGGGCTTGATCTCCGGTAGGAGGCATGTTCAGGAGGCAGCCGATCAATGATCCTCTCTCATCATTGATGTTTCCAGCTTTCTCTTCCTCTCTGAAATCAATAAAAAAAATTTAAAAAAAAATTACCTCACAATCTGAGTTTTCCCTAAATCATGTTTAGTTATGTTAACCATTACCACTGCAGAATTAAGCAGTGTCTGTGAATGGGTTTAACCACCATTCCACCCAGGTGAACACTGTAAGTTGGTGATAAGAATGTAGTTACAAAAGGTGGTAGCAATCTACATGACCCTTGATGTTTGCTAAGGTATGACAGAACATTGAACTAGGGATAAACAGTGTACTTTGCACTTAAAAAGAAAGTGTTTTCATAATATTTTTTCAGAAAAATAATGTTTATTAATGTAAGTTGTGCATTTAATAATCCAATACTTTGTCTATGTATACACACACATACATACATAAAATTGTTATGTGAGCATAAATGAGTTGATGGAAGATAAATTAAGATTACATGTCATTACCTAGCCCAGTCCTGGACTTATAGTTAGTAAATATTAGTTTATTTCCTTCATCTTTTAATGTCAGGCACTGGATTAGACATTTTATTTGTATCTTACTTAAGACATTAATTTAATTTATTTTGCCTTCATCCACATAAGAATGGGGAATATAAAATTATTTTCAAGTCTCTCAAGTAATATTATTTTACACTATAAAGGGAAGTGTCTAAAATACCCTAAAAGTATAAGCTAAAATGAAATACATAGCAAGAAGATTTTATAACTTTCTATAGGAATGCTATGAGCAAATGTATGCCAGTAATTTAGATGACTTCCTCAACTGGTGTATTAATAAATCATTATCCACAGTAGGGAAAAGTAGGCATATAGTGGTTCATATGGAAAAAGATACACAGGTTATGATTATTACAATAGCTTTATTAACTGTTTTGCACACTTACAACTGTAAATCTACTTTTGCCCCACCCTATACATAGGAGGTTTTTACAACAACCTGGTAACACAGCCAGTTTTTTCCTACCCACAACCTCTGGCCTATCACCTGAGGCAAGGGCACTCAACCTTGGCTGCTTCTGAGGATCACCCTGAGAGCTCTTAAGGTTTCCATGACCAGGCCTCTTCTGAGGTCAAACAAACTCTATCTCAGGGGCCGGGGCCTGGCATGTCTGCCCTGAGGGCTCCCCGGTGGTTTCAGTTGGGCAGGCAAAGTTGAGAGCCACTGTGCCAGGGTCCTCTGTGTAGCAATGGAGAGCTATCTTCAAACATGCATGCACTTGGCTTTTCAAAAAATGTCTGTCCCCTTTCAAATCCCACTCTGCTTTCCAGTCTTCAAATCATTGGCAGCTGCATTGTGAAGCCTCCCCATTTGACCCAGCCTTTGACACTCAGTCTGCTCTGTGCATAGCTTTATTGTAGCTCACACAGAAAGAGTCATTCCTAATGGGAGGAAAATGAAATACTAAACTGAAAGCAAGTTCCTTGAGGGCAGGGAGACAGATGGATAAATGATAGGTAGATAGACAGATAGAAGTATCCTATATAATATGCAAATCAACCAAATGACAGACTGACTGGTCGCTATGAGCAGGGCCTAAGCTGGAAGGCAGACATCTCCTGAGGGGTCCTGGACTGAAAGAGGGTGCAGGCCAGACTGAGGGACCTCCCTACCAATCCCTCTATGCACAAATATTGTGAACCAGGCCTCTAATATATATCTTATATATATGATGATTTGATATACCTGCACCTTGTGAAATGATCATCACAATCAAGCAGTTTAACATATCATCTGACATAATTCTTTTTGTGAAAACACAAGATTTGTTAGCAATTTCAAGTATACAATACAGATTATTGTATACCACAATCACCATGCTTTATTTTGGATCCACAGAACTCACTCATCTTACAGCTGAAAGATGAGTTTTTCCCTCCCAGCTCCTGGAGCAACATTTCTACTCTGCTTTTGTGGGCTTGACCTTTCTGGATTTTAAGATGAGTGACATCACACAGTATTTGTGTTTCTCTGTCTGACTTCATTTGCGTACGGTGCAAAGTACGGTAAGGTCCATGCATGCTGTCGCACATGCAGGAAGGACTGAATAAATTCACTCAGCAGCAGACACTTTGTTTCCATGTCTTGGCAATCGTCAGTAATGCTGCAGTGAACATGGGGTGCAGACAACCCTTCAAGATAGTGTGCCCATTCCTTTGGCTATATATCCAGGACGGATCATATGGTGGTTCTATTGTTAATTTGTTAAGAAAACTTTATATTAGTTTCCATATTTGGCCCACAGTGTTTAAGGTTCCTCTTTCTCCACATTCTCACCAATACTTGTTATGTCTTGACTTTTTGACAATAGGCATCCTAACAGGTATGAGATTATATTTCATTCTGCTTTTTAAACTTGTATTGTATTATTGACAGCATTACAAATGTCTCTCGTTTTCTCCCTTTTTGCAGCCCTCTTCCCAGCCCCTGCCCCACTGCAGGCCTTCCCTATGCTATTGTCTGTTCATGGGCATGTTTATATGCATACATGTCCTTTGGTTAATCTCTGCCTTTCCCCTCCCCTCTAGCCACACCACTGAGATGTTATTCAGTCCCATGCATCCATCCCTCTGTCGTTTTATTTATTCTTTAGATACCACATATAAGGGAGATCCCATGATAGCTGTCTTTCTCTAACTAACCTATTTTGCTTAGCATAATACTCTCCAGGTCCATGCTGTCCCAAAGGGAGAAAAAAAAAAAAAAAGGATTCATTGTGGTTTTAATTTGCATTTCCCTGATGGTTACTGCTATTGAACACCTTATACCTATTGGCCATTAGTGTTTCTTATTTTAAAACATTTTATTTGTTTTGATGGTTCTTAACTAAATTTTGTTTTGCTACAGAGTTTAATGCTTTCTTTATATATTTTGGATATTAATCCCTTATTAAATATAGGGTTTACAAATCCTTTTTCCTATTCCATGTTTTATTTTAATTTTTTATTGTTTCCATTGCTGTGCAGGAGGTTTTGGTTTGATATAGACTAACTTGTTCATTTTTTTTTTGAGCCTGTGCTCATGGTGTCATGTCCAAAAACAAAAACACCATTCCCAACAATTTTCTGTGTTTTCTTGGAGGAGTCTTGAGGACTTAGGACTTAGACTTAAGTCATTAACCTAATTTAAATTGTGTGTGTGCTGTCTTTTCTTTAAAATCTGTGGTAATATTTTCTTTTTGAAAAAATGGAATGAGGTAGAGAGAGATTTCTTTTGGTAAATGTTTGGAAAACACTTGATGAAACATGTTAACCTTATGATATTTTAAATTAGTATTTTTAAATGTTTAATAATTCTCTTTACTACAAGTCATTGGTTTACCAGTCTATAAGAGGTAGTTACTGTTGCTCTCTGGCTGAAATACTGATACCCTCCACCTCTGTGTACTCACCTATCAGAGATTTCTGATCAAATCTCAGCATTGCTGTCCCAGAGGCTCCACATTGGCCCCAACTTGCACAGAGTCCTCAAAGCCGTTGTGTGGCTGACATCCTGCACCTTCTGGCACATTCCCAACTTAATGGAAAGTTTATATACATAAACCGTGTATCCTCACCTCAAGATACTTCATATGTTGCATAAAACGTATGTCCTCCTGTTATTCCCAAAATTTGAAAAGACCTCTTTTTATCCCAGGGTATAGTATATGACTTAGAGTGTAGAATGCATACTATAAAGATTTATTAAACTGAGTCTCACACTGTAACTGTCTCTATCTACTGTTTACTCTCTCCTTTTCTTTCTCTCTGTCACACACACACACACACACACACACACACACACACACACACCTCTCTTTCTCATTCTATCATTGCGAACACAGACATAAAATCATATAAACAAGATCATTGCTGTCTCCACCTGCACCTGAAAGCACTGATCTAGAATAGCATTTTCCTCTCTGTCCTATATTTTACCAGCAGTCTTTATACTTTCCCCCCAATAGCAGCATGCAGTCCCAATCTGCTCTCTCTGGACCCCTAAGACATCAATCCAGTCAAACCTAATTGAATCAACGCACAAGCCTTCATCAATGGAGTGCAGTTGGACCAATAAAAAGACAAAGGAGACAGTATCCAACTGGCATTTTCACTTTAAGATTTTCCTAAGATAATGCTTTGTGGATTCCTAAAAATGTTCTCCCATTTTTTTCAGGCTCTGACATAATTGTAGTGATGATTTTGTTCTTTACTAGTAACATTTATACATCTTCAACATCAGTTCTGATTCAGTGCAAGTATGATGGCTCCCAGGGCACACGCTGAGCATGCTGCTCTGTGATAGGACACTGGCCACGTTCCCCGGGAGGCCAGCCGGGGGGCAGCTTGGGACTAATGACAGTGCTGATGGAGGTCAGGGAACACACCGCGGGTGCAATTCAACTTGTGCCCCACGGTCAGACTCTATTTGACTTGACTTGTTGCAGCTTGTAAAATCTCAAGATATTGCTCCTGAAAATCACCTGCGTGTGTGTGCTCTCTGAATTGCCTCAACTCAGAAACTAATCTCCCTGCAAGTCCTCAGGGTAGCCGGCACCCATGCCATGGTGGGCCAGGAGGCAGTATGGAGGGCCCCATGGCACTGGTAATGCAGTTTTTCTTATCTCACTGTTGGTTATGGTAGTGGGGTGATTTTATTTTGTATAAGCTCAGAAAATTCTGATTTTTTTCTGTATGCAGAGTATATGCCAATAAAAATTACTTAAAAACTAGGCATACTTCCACACCATTAAGACATTTGTCTAGGCCTGATAATATTATAGCCTATCCAGTGGTCAGCAAACTCATTGATCAGCAGAGCCAAATAACAGTACAACAATTGAAATTTCTTTTGAGAGTCATATTTTTAAACTTAAACTTCTACTAGCACCACTTTTTCAAAATAGATTTGCCTGGGCCGTGGTATTTTGTAGAAGAGCCACACTGGAGAGGCCAAAGAGCCACATGTGGCTCGTGAGTCACAGTTTGACTACCACAGGCCTATACCATACCATAAGAAAACCTAGAGTTCTTAGATTCCAATGAGAATTCCATGTCTGCTCTTTACTCTCTGTGTTTTCCCTTCTTATTCTGTTTCCCCAGCTGCTATATGGAAATTATATTGCCTTTTAATAGAGTAATTGAGATAACTGAATTACACATAGGACAGAAAAACACAGTGCTGAGAGAAGCCAGTGTGTGGAGGCTACCATCTACAGCAGAGTACAGCAGCTGAGCTAGACGAGGATGATGAGCTGAGTTGTAGTCACAACAGGAGCAACAGGCTTTTAGGAGGATGGGAAGCAGGAAGCACAAGTGAAATCTATTATACACAGACAGAAGCACTGCAATGCACACAAATCCTGCAGGACAGAGTTCTACCAAGGCTGGCCTCACTGTTTGCCTTCTTGTAGTGTGTGTCTGTGAAAGAAGCCTACCTTCTCCCAGTGTGTTCATTCTCTTAGCATGTTCATTAATATGCTAATGATATGCTAAGGCTGCTCAACTGCTCTCTATGATGTACACTGACCACCAGGGGGCAGATGCTCTGACTGGTAGGTTAGCTTTCTGCTAGGGTTTGGCTGATCAGGCTGATTGAGATGAGCTAGACACACCCTGGAGCCCTCCTATGGTCCCTTCCCAGATGGCCAACCTCATGCATCCCTCCCCGACCTTGATCATGCACCAGTGGTGTCCCTTGGCCTGGCCTGAACCCTCTCGCAATTCAGAACCCCTTGGGGGATGTCAGAGAGCCAGCTTTGATTTAATTCTGCAGGCCAGGATGAAGTTTCCTACTGGTCCACAATTTTGTGCAGCATGCCTCCAGTTATTTATAAAATAGTACATGAAAGGTACTAGATTAGAAGGTATTTAACATGCTCTTTAGCTGAATAATTGACCGTGGTATTTTCCATCAATACAGAAGATTTGACAACAGTTTGTTTATAAGTGAGGCTTTTCGAATAAAGGTCAAGCAGGACAAATCAGTGGGCTTCTCCTTTTTTAGGAGATAAAAGTGCTCGTGGATGTGAAGAAGACGAAGCCTTTGTCCCTGGAAGGAGAAGAAAGGTGGAACGTAGATGCATTCCAGATACTTCAGAACATGTGTTAATGAAGAGGATTGAAGGACTGAGATTGAAAACATTCTTTACTAGAGTCCTGGTGCATAAAATTTGTGCACTCGGGAGAGGGTCCCTGTGCCCTCTCACAGTCCTGGAGCTCTTGCGGGATGTCCAACTGATGGCTTAGGTCCACTACTCATGGAGAGCAGTCCTAAGATGGCAGTCCAACATCCTTAGCAGTGCCACTGAGGTGGGAGAAGCCATGAGCCTGGCTTGCTTCTGGCTGAGCAGTACTCCCCCCATGGGAGTGCACTGACCACCAGGGGGCAGCTCCTGTGTTGAGCATCTGCCCCTTAGTGGTCAATGTGCATCATAGTGACCGGTTGTTCTGCCATGTGATCGATTTACATATTAGCCTTTTATTATATAAGATAAATATTTAAAATAAAACCAAGTCAAAATTATAAAACAAGTGAAAGCAAGTCTAATAATTTACACATTTTTTCTATGATGACTACTTCAAAGCTTAAACACACAACCCAAGTATCATATTTCCTACCTAATAAAAGATCCTACCTAAAAAAGAATAATATGCAAATTGACCATCACTCCGCTACACCCACAAGCCATGCCCACCAGCCCATCAGAGCCAGTATGCAAATTAACCCCAACCAAGATGGCTAAAGCCACAGAGATCAGGAGAGAGGTTTGGGTTCCCCTAGCAATAGAGGAAGCCAAGCTTCTGCAGCCCTGGCCAGCCTAGGCCTCCACTCCAGGTTACAAAGTTTCAATTATAGAAGGTAAACAAATCCAAACAGAAATGGCAGTATCCACTGAGTGAGGTGGGGCTTGGCTTTGCTCCAGGCTACAAAGTTTCAATTGGTGAAGGCAAATAAATTCCAGATACTAGGGCCTCCACTTGAGTTGCCATGAGGGGGAAGGGGGAGTTTGGCTGGCCTGCAAACCATCACAGGCCCCTCTCCCAGGCCTTCCCATGCCCCAAGGGAACCTCCACCCTGATTTCAGGGCAAACCAGCTGGTCCCCACTTATGCACCAGACCTCTATCCTATCTAATAAAAGAGTAATATGCAGATTGACCATCACTCCAACACACAAGATGGCTGCCACCATGTGGTCAAAGATCCTACCCCCATATGGTTAAAGATCATGCCCCAATGTGGACACAAGAGGGCCTCCACAAGATGGCCAGCAGGGGAGGGCAGTTGGGAGGGACCAGGCCTGCAAGGGAGGGCAGTTTGAGGAGATCAGCCCTGCAGGGGAGGGCAGGCTGGCAGAGGAGGGAAGTTGGGGGCAAACAGGCTGGCAGGGGAGCAGTTACATATCAATCAGGCTGGAATGGGAGTGGTTAGGGGGTGATCAGGCGTGCACTGGGCCTCTAGTGTGTGTATGTATATATATATGTATACACATATATACATATATATACACACAACACACACACACATATATATATACACACACACATATATGTGTATATGCATAAACACACATAATGTATGTGTGTCCCTCTATTCATAGAAAACATCAGCCAGAAAGATATTTTTTAATAAATAATAAAATAGTTTGTCTTGTGGCATCACTCTGTGAGCTTAGAAAACAAAATTTAGATGTAAATATAGATGGGTAGATATCAAATCTTTAGGCATAAAAAATGCCTTCAAATAAAGAGGTTAAATCAAAAGGAACACTGACATTTCAAAAGTTCTTTAGATGATAAATAAATAAGTAAAAATAGCAAAGAGAAAATGGAGCATATTAAAAATAAATATAACATTTTATTTTAAATAAAATGTTTAGTCATATGTGTTATGAGGAAAAAAAAAACATTAAGGCTTCAGTCAGATAAAGGAGCCAAAGGACTAAAAATGTCCATTTTAAATGAGTTTATGAATTCTCAGTAACATTTATATACATAAAAGCCTAAGTAGCCATCACAACCTAAACAACTGAATGGATAACCAAACAGGCGGCATGGAGCGATCAGGCTGGCAGGCGGGTTAGTGAGGGACAACCAAATGACTGAACAAGCAGGCTGTGTGGGGCAACCAGGGTAGCAGGGGTTAGAGGGAGACAACAAAATGACCAAACAGCAGCCTGCGTGGGGTGACCAGGCCAGCAGGGGGGGTAGTAAGAGGCAAGCAGGCCAGCAGGGGAGGTAGTTAGGGGTGAGGAGGCCAGCAGAGGCGGGGGGGTGGGGGGGGCGGGGGCAGTTGGTAGTGTACAGGTCAGCAGGTGGGGAGCAATTAGGGGTGATCAGGCAGGCAGACAGGTGAGCAGTTAGGAGCCAGTGGACCCAGATTGTGAGAAGGATGTTTGATTGCTGGCAGTCAGACATTCTGCAAGGGCTCCCTGATTGGAAAGGGTACAGGTTGGGCAGAGAAGACACCTCCCGCCCCATGCATGAATTTTGTACACCAGGTCTCTAGTATGGAATAATAATTAACCTGAATAGTAACACAAAGGAATTTAAATAACCGTGAGACATCTTTTCTCATCATTCAAATCATTTCAAGCACTGTGATGGACTGGCAGGTGATGGGAAACAGTGTCCTCTCACACACTGTTGGTGAGGTATGTTGAAACTTTGGAGGCATGTTAACAATACATGTTAAAAGTCATAAAATATTCACATGTAGTTTAAATGACACAGTAGTTCTGCTCTGAACATTAAATAAAGTATCATAAATACCAAAAAAATTTATTTGAGTTGATATTCATTCTTGTGCTAATTATAATAGAAATTAAAGAAGAAAAAAAACTATTGAAAAAGTGTATTTATACCTATTTAATAAATAAAACAAAAAAAATTAAAACTCCCAACAATTGATAAGATGACAGGTATGCATTTCTCTTTGTTGAAACCGTTATCCCTCCACCCACCCCCTTTAAGGTTAATCCAGAGCAGTCAGGGAGATATAGTGCAACAATTCACAAAATGGTTTCAAGGAGTTTTCAGTCACCAAATATATTTTTGGAAAGAATATTTAAAGTATTCAGATGGGAAGAAGCAGCTTATTATACAGTTGACCCATTCTCACTCAAGCCAACCAATCAATACATCGTCCCACCACAGCCTGAGCAGTCTGTCTCATGGTACCAGCCGCTGCTCTGTATTTGACCCATCCTGTCCTCTATGTTAACAGATATAGTCTTTCTATACTTTCTAATACTTAACCTTTTTCGTACTGACTCCTTTGAAGACTAAATCTTCAACTACTCCTACCCAAAGCACCCCGCCTTTCCATCTTATCCCTCTTCGTAACTTTACGGTAATCACTTTTACTTTCACCTCTTGATATATGTTTTCTATTCAAACAAAGAAATAGTATGTACCACATACTACACTAGGTGCTTTTATTTGTGTATGCATATATGTATGCTTGTATTTTTATTTTCATTGTGAAGTATACAGCACATAAGGAAATAGTACCAAACAGAAGTGCATGGTGCATTTTGTTACTAAATAAATAGCCTTGCCTGTGGCTTTACAATTCTCCTGGTAGCATTTGTTAAAGGGGCTTTCTTTTCTCCATCGTGTGTTTGTGGCAACTCTGGCAACAATTATCTGCCCATAGACAGGTGGCATTATTTCTGGGCTCTCAGTTCTCTTCCATTGATTTGTGCATCTGTTTTTCTGCCAATACCATGCTGTTTTGATGCTCATAACTCTGTAGTATAATTTGAAGTCAGTAACATGATACATTCAGCTTTGTTCTTTTTTCCAAGGATGTGGTTCCATACAAATCTGATTTTTTTTTTCTATTTCTTTAAAAAATGACATAGGGGTTTTGATAGGGATTACACTAAATCTGTATATTGTGTTGGGTAATAAGGCCATTTTAACTATGTTGATTCTTCCAATCCATGAACACAGAATATGTTTCCATTTCCTTTTGTATTTTAGATCTATTTTAATAATATATGATAATTTTCAGTATATAGGTTTTTCACATCCATTACTATGTTTATTCTTAGATATTTTTTTCTTTTGGTTGCAGTTATAAAAGGAATTGCATACTGCAATGAGATGTCTGAGATTTTGCTACCTATTCTTTCTTTTGGGATTTTTATGGTTTCATGACTTACATTTAAGTATTTTACCCATTTTTAGTTCATTCTTTATATATGATATAGTTTGATGGCCTAGTTTTATTAAAATAAAGAAATGGAAAAATAAGTAAATTAAACTATATCAAAATAAAAATATTTTGCACAGCAAAAGAAACCATCAGAAAATTGATAAAGTAACCCACTGTATGTGGGAACATATTTGCCAATGATACATCTGATAAGGGGTTAATTTCTAAAATATGTGGAAGGGGTCAAAGGGTGACATTTTAAAAAATAATTCTTTATTTAAAAATATTTAGTGTTGAAAGTATTACATATACCTCCCATTGACCCCTTCTAGCCCACCCCAGCCTCCCACCCAGGCTTTCACCACCCTGTTGCCTGTGAACATGGGTTATGCATAGATGCATACAAGTTCTTTGGTTGATCTCTTCCCACCCACTCACCCACCCCTCTGAGATAGGACAGTCTGTTCCATGCTTCTGTGTTTCTGGATCTATTTTGTTCATCAGTTTATTTTGTTCATTAGATTCCACATATGAGTGAGATTATGTGATACTTGTATTTCTCTGACTGGCTTATTTCACTTAGCATGATACTCTCCCAGTCCCTTCATGCTGTCTCAAAGAGTAAGTGATCCTTCTTTTTTATTGCTGCACAGTGTTCCATGGTGTAAATGTACCACAGTGTGTTTTTTTTCACTCATTTGCTGGTGGGCAGTGGTGCTATTTTCTGATCAGCTATTGTAAATTGCACTGCTATAATACTTTAAACAATACAGATAAATTTAAAAATAAATGCATAAATAAGTAAATAGCAATAATTTTTTCCCATTTCTTCTAAAATTTAGTTGTTACTATACAGGAAGGTAGTGGAGTTTTGCACATTGACTTTGTATCCTAAAACTTTACTATATTACTATATTTGTTTATTGCTTCTAACCATTTTTAAAATATATTTTTATTTCAGAAAGACATAAATATGAATGATGAACAAGAATCACTGATCTACTGCCTCCTGCACACCCCCTTCTGGGGATCGAGCCCACAACAGGGCATGTGTCCTGAAGGGAAAGCAAACTGTGTCCTCTTGGTTCATAGATCAATGCTCAACCACTGAGCCACACCAGCTGGGAACTAATAGTTTTTGTATGAAGTATTTAGAGTTTTCTACAATATATACAGAATCATGTCATTTGCAAAATGTGATGCTTTTACTTCTTCCTTCCCAGCTTGGATACCTTTTATTTATTTCTTTTGCTAGATTGCTCTGACTAGAATTTTTAGACAATGTTTGATCTGTTCTGGAAAATGTTTCATATGTATGTGACAAGTGTCTTATAGGTGTCTATTATGCATAATTAGTTTATAGCATTCTTCATTTCTTGTGTTCATGTTGAGCTCCTTCCTCATTGTTCTATCCATTATTCAAAGGGTAATAATGAAGTCTAAAGCTGCTAGTGTTGAGTTACCTATTTTCCTTCCTTTCTGTCAGTTTTTGCTTAATTCACTTTGATACTCTGTTATTACATACATGTATAATATATTACATGCATTTGTAATTATTATATCTTCCTTGTGTATGGACACATGAATCTTTATAAAATGTCTCTCATTATCTGTAGTATGATTTTTGTTTTAAACTCTATTTTGCCTTGCCCTAGCCGATGCTCAGTGGACAGAGCATCAGCCTGTGGACTGAAGAGTCTCAGGTTTAATTCTGGTCAAGGGCACATGCCTGGGTTATGGGCTCGATCCCCAGTGTGGGGCATGCAGATCAATGATTATCTCTCATCATCGATGTTTTTATTTATCTCTCCTTCTCCCTTCCTCTGCAATCAATAAACATATATTAAAAAATCTGTCTTGCTTGATATATTAGAAGCCTCCAAGTTTCTTGTAGTTTCTGTTTTTATAACATTTTCCCACACTTTTTCTTTTAAACTATTTGAATTTAAAGTGTATTCCACATAGACATCACGTGGTTGGATTATGATACTTAATCTAGTCTGGCAATCTCTGGCATTTTATTGGGTTTTTTAATTTCCTCACATTCTTATTGATGTAGTTGAATAGATATTTGTCATTTTACTTTTTGTTTTCAATATGTATCATATTATTATTAGTAATAGTTTTTCCTTACTGGTTGCTGTAGGGCTTACTATATATATATATATTATCAAACTTACTAGAATTAACATTATATTCATACTAACTTAATTACAGAGAGATACAGAGTGTTGCTAAATAACTCTATTTCCTTCTCCCTCTCTTTGTGGTAATTATTATTCTATATACATTTATATGTATTTTAAGAGAGCTTACATAAAAATGGAAAGTAGGTATATAATTATACTTTCCATAATATTAATCTTCTTGTTTATCATTTCTGATTTTCTTAATTTGTCTTTTGTAATTTGCATAATCATATAAAGTAATTGTTAGTCCAATATAGTTTGCTCCTATTCACCTCCTATATATTAGTATTAGAAAGTTTGTTACATCTATAAATTATATGCCCTATAATATGTTACATACATATTATTTTATAATAGAGGCCCAGGACATGACATTCATGCACTGGTAGGGTCCCTAGAGGCTGCCGGGTATTCCCTCCCTCCCCTTGGCTTGCCACACCCCCACCCTCTGGTCAAATTTCTGGAAGAACTCTAGTTGAGGGAACAATTTGCATACTACACTTTTATTATAAAGGATAATTTCTCTTTAAATTGGCTAAGAGAATAAATGAGAACATATGTACTTATGTTGTCTTTTATAATTATACTAGTTGCTCAGTTTATAAAATTCATGCACAGGGTGGTGTCTCTCAGGCCGGCCTGCACCCTCTCCAATCTGGGAACCCTCAGGGATCAGGCCTAAACTGGCAGTCAGACATTCCTCTTGCAATTCTGGACTGCTGGCTCCTAACTGCTCACCTGCCTGCATGCCTGATTGTCCCTAACCACTCTGCCTGCAGACTTGCTCACTCCCAACTGCCCTCACCTGGCCTGCTCACCCCCAATTGCTCCCCACTGATGGCCTGCTCACCCCCAGCTGCCCCCACCCCCCACCTGATCACTCACAACTGCTGTCACATCCTGGCCCGATCACCCACAACTGCCCTCCCCTTTTGGCCCCTAACCAATTCTACCATGACCCCACCAAAATATTTTGTCCAGAAGAATGTCCAGAAGGTTTACTGGAAGGTCTTCCAGGCTAATTAGCATGATACCCCTTTAGTAGCATAGATAGAGGCCTGATGCACGGGAAGGGATTGGCTGGTTTGCCCTGAAAGGTGTCCAGGATTCAGGTCCAGGCTCCCTTGGAGGGTGGGCGGCCTGAGTGAAGGGCCTTTGGTGGCTTGCAGCCCAGCCACATTCCCATGGGGAGAGGGTCCCCACTATATAGGTGTGGCCAGTCTGGGTGAGAGCTGAGGGCTGTATGTAGGCTGGCCACACCCTCTTCAAGGTGGGGGTCCCCACTAGGGTTCCTAGTCAGCCTGGGTGAGAGGCTGATGATTGTTTGAATGCTGGCCATGTGGGGATCCTCACCCCATGGGGGTGTGGCCAACCATGGTAAGGAGCTAAGGGCCATTTTTAAAATGGTCACACCCTCTTCAGGGTAGGGGTCTCTGCTGAGGTGCCTGGACAGCCTGGGTGAGGGTCTGAGGGCCATATGCAAGCCTCTCCCTCTGCGGCCGGCTTGGGTGATCCAAGCTTCCAGTGTGCTCAGAATGGCTCCATGGCCGCTGTCCACAGGCCCCTCCTTCAGTGGCCAACCAGCACAGGCAGGAAGCTTGAGTTGCCCCTGGTGAAGGAGCCACTGGGGGTGACCTGAGCCTCCTTCTCGCTTGGCTTGCTTATGGCCACTGCCCAGAGGCCCCTCATTTGGCGACTAACCAAGGAGGGTAAGAAGCTTGGCTTCCTCTATCGACAGGGGTGACCTAAGCCTCCCGCCTGCTCTGACTGGCTCCGTGGCTGCCACCATCTTTGTCCCATTAATTTGCATATTCCCTCCTGATTGGCTGTGGGAGTCGTGGGGTAATGGTCAATTACCATATTTCTCTATTAGTATAGATAATTATTGTAAACAGTACTCTCTGTTTTTTGTGGATTTGAATTACTTTCTGGGCTTACTTACTATCAGTCTGAAGACCCTTCTTTAATACTAGAGGCCCATTGCACAACTTCTGTGCACTGGGGGTGTCCCCCTCAGCTCAGTTTGCACACTTTCCAGTCCAGTAGCCTCCCGAGGGATTTTCTGATCACCCATGGCAACTTTTAATTCAAAGTATGATATATTAAATTTATTACAAAATCTAATAAAATTTATTAGCATCTGATATTTCTCAGACTGATTTAACTAAGAGATACATTATTAATTTTAATAATAATATTTACTTGATTGTCAAGAGGCATCTTGTTTCCACTTACTTTTATTCTGAGAGGTTCAAAGTTAGTGGATTTTAATTGAAATAGAGGTAAAACTATTTAAAACTTTCAAACATTTTCAAGTATACTATCTAATCAACTCAATCATGTAAATTATATATAATAGAAAGATTTGTCTTACTCTCTTAGTGTACTAATAAACATGAAGGCTTAAAACATTTCCCAATTTGCTTGGAAGCTATGAATAAATACTTCCGAGATCACTTGGAAAAATGACAACAATGAATATATTAGCTTAGAGAACATGATCATAGTCAAACTTATTTTAAAAACAACTTCATTGCCTGGTACATCATTGGTCATGTGAAGCATCCTTAGCATTTTTATGTCTGACTTTAAATTATAACTTTATAAAAGGGTCATTGCTGAATTCTTATGTATTAAATAAACTAGACTTGACATAAAATATCAATAAGATTCAGAGGATATAATGGGAAATTGCTACCATGATATACTTCCATATCAGTTTTAAGTTCTAATAAAATTATTGTTCATCCAAACTATGGCTCTCTACACAGAATAGCATCTTTCAATTTTACAGACATTTATATTTACAATTTCCATATTGCTTAAGGTCTAAACTGTATTTAAATGTGGAGATATATAGCATTTCCCCCAGAATATACTATTAATCAAATAAATTTTAAAATTCATTTTATTAAGTGTGATGCAATTAAACTTGTTACAAGACTACATAAATATTGTAGTCAAAAGCATATTAATAAATTTAAAAGTACTTGACATTCCATTTGAAAGAGAATACATTCCATACAGTGTTCAAGGTCCTTCATAGCATGCCCCTAACTCCTAATGTTTTCTGCACATGTCTATTGCATGTGGATTTTATGGAACTAATTTTTTTTTAATTTTTAAAATATACTTTTTTATTTTTATTTATTTACTTTTTAATATATTTTATTGATTTTTTACAGAGAGGAAAGGAGAGAGATAGAGAGCTAGAAACGTCGATGAGAGAGAAACATCGACCGGCTGCCTCTTGCACACCCCCCACGGGGGATGTGCCCGCAACTAAGGTACATGCCCCTGACGGGAATCGAACCTGGAACCTTTCAGTCCACAGACTGATGCTCTACCACTGAGCCAAACCGGTTTCGGCTAATGTTGCTTAACCAATTTTATTATGCTTTTTCAGCTTTCCCTCTTGCTATGAAATAACCTTTAGCTTAGAACATGCTTTTCTAGGATACATTATTTCAATTTGTTACTCAACAGTCAGCTAATTTAATCAAAATGCCTGAAAACCAGTTTCTGACAACTATCCTGAGATGTGACTCACTGCCCCCCAACCTACGTGCTGACTTTTTTCTTAGCGTGTACCACATTGTATTGTGATTTTTTAACATCTTTC
The DNA here is from genome assembly GCF_014108245.1 of Pipistrellus kuhlii. NCBI lineage: Eukaryota > Metazoa > Chordata > Mammalia > Chiroptera > Vespertilionidae > Pipistrellus > Pipistrellus kuhlii. The sequence continues at coordinate 79,838,373 of NW_023425573.1, forward strand.
TTCTTATGAAACTGTAGTCTGAATTTAGATAATAGGCTATCTCTGTATCTCAAGCACAGTTAGTACAATGCTTATTACTCAATAGAATCAATTATATTTTTAAAACGCAGGAGAAATCTATCTATCTATCTATCTATCTATCTATCATCTACCTATGATAGAGAAGACAAAAGAGAGAAACAAAGAGGAAAGAAGTAGAGTGATGAGATTTTAATCTCTATCAAAATCCTCCAGGGAATCTCCCCCCAGTCTCACTAAGAGTAATAGTAACTGATTCCATTGGACTGGAAGGCCCATAACACAGCCCATTTAGGTTCTCTCACGTTACTTCTTAAAACTCCTCCTTTTGACACAATTTCTGCCTCATTTGTTTGCAGTTCAGCAAACTCCTTCGTGCAGCTGCTGAGTGGTCGTGCCTGCCTCACATGCTTTTCTCTCAGTTATTCACATGATCTGCTATCTCACAGCATTCAAGGTTCTGCTTAAATTTTACCTTTAAATCCACACCCCATCAGAGGCCATCTCCCTCATCTGCTCTGCTTTTATTATTTGGTTTATCATTGTAAAATATGACATATTATTTTTTATTTTTTAAATATATTTTTATTGATTTCAGAGATGAAAAGGGGGAGAAGAGAGAGAGAGAGAGAGAGAAAGACATAAATGATGAAAGAGAATCATTGATCAACTGCCTCCTGCATGCCCCACACTGTTTGCCTTGACCAGGAATCAAACCATGACATCTGGTTCAAAGGTCAATGCTCAACCACTGGGCCATGCTGGCTGGGTTATCTTATCTTATATAACAAAAGCTTAGGTGGCATCACATGATGCTCTTGTGTGACATCATCATAAGATGGCAGCCACAAGATGGTCACCACAAGGTGGCTAGCAAGGGATGGCTGTTGGAAAGACCAGGCTGGCAGTGGAGGGCATTTGGGGGTGATTAGGCCAGCAGGGGAGTGCATATGGGGGCCATTAGGCTGGCAGGGAAAGAAAGTTAGGGGCAACCAAGCCTGAAGGGGAGGGCAGTTGGGGGTGACCAAGCTGGCAGGGGAATGGTTAGGAGGTGATCAGGCAGGCAGGTAAGCAATTAGGAGCCAGCAGTCCTGAATTGTGAGAGGGATGTCTGACTGCTGGTTTAGGCCTGATGGGTCCTAGATTGTAGAGGGTGTAGGCTGGGCTGAAGGACACCCCCCTCCCCACCACATGCATGAGTTTCATGTATCGGGCCTCTAGTACTACATATTTTATGCCTCCTACCACTGGAGTGTAAACTCCATATAGTTTGGGTCTCTACCACTTTTTCTCCACAGTTTCTCCCCAGTGCCCAGAAGAATATGATTAGTAGCAAAAGGATTGTGGAAAGTGGCTCACGTGCAGCACTGGAAGAAATGTTAACTATTTCTGAGAGAGAAGTATGACTTAGGCTACAGCTTGGCAACTACTGCCTGCCACCTGTTTTTGTAAATAATTGAAACAAAGACACACCCTTTTATTTCTGCATTAGAGGCCTGGTGCACAAAATTCATGTATGGGTAAGGTACTTAGGCCTGGCCTGCAATCAGGGCTATCTTCCCCAGCTGTCTGCAGATGACCCTGCTCCCTGCAACAATCCCCCCCCCCCTGCCTGTTCTCCATTTGCCATTGCTGATTGGTGCCTGACAGGCAGGGGAAGGGACTGAGAGGTTGGCTGTTCCTGCCCGCTCACTGGCCCCACCCCTGCCATCAGGCGATTGAAGCCTGCCAGCTGGGGAAAGGGACCAAGAAGTGGTCAGTGTGCCTCATAGTGTCTGGTCCAGCGGTTGTTCTGGTCATCTTGACATTAGGGTCAATCTGCATAATATCCTTTTATTATATAGGATAGAGGCCTAGTACATGGATGGGGGCTGGCTGGCTTGCCATGAAAGAGTCCCAGGATCAGGGTAGGAGGTGGTCTCAGTTAGGGGGTGGTGTCAGCCTAGGTGAGAGGCAGCAGGCAGTTTGCAGGCCAGACACTGCCCCCAAATGGGGTGGGGGTCCCTACTTGGGGGCAGGACCAGCCTGGGCTTGTGGCCACTGAGAGGTTGCAGGCTGGTCACACCCCGTGATTGGGGTGGGGTTTGCAATGGGGGGCAGTGCTGGCCACAGGTGGTTTGCAGGCTGGCCATGCCCCTGGTTTTGCCAGGAAGGATGTCTGGAAGGAAATTTGAAAGATGTCCAGTCTATCCAGTCTAATTAGACTATTACCTTTTATTAGTATAGACTATTTATGAATGTTTTTGTGCTAGAATGGAAGACTTGATTAGTTGGACAAGAAACTGTTTGACCTAGAAAACCTAAAATACTTGGCCTTTTACAGAGAAGTTTTTTCAATGCCTGGTTTATGATGCTCATTTGCCTGATGTAAAGAACTTCTTTGGTTGCACCCTTATGTGTGAAATGAGATCCCATTCCAATGGCAGCTGAATGCAACTTTTGATGTATATGGGGCCATCAGACACTGTTAAAACATAGATAAGAAATGTGAAGATAAGTCTATTTTTCTGCCATCAGAAGAAAATTGAGATGCCAGGAGACGAGGTTGGCAAATAATGTCTACAAACAGCAGGGAGAAGAGCTGAGCCCCAGGGCTCAGGGCACAAGGAACAGAGCGGAAACCAGAGGCTCATCAGCAAGTGGGCTCTGAACACCAGCTGGGGAGAGAGGGCCCTGGGCCAGGGGCCTAAGAGGTCCCTGAGGAGCAGGAGGGCAGAAACACCAGTGTTGGTGCAGGAGTGTCCAGAAACTTCCTCTTGGGACCTCCTCAGAGACTAGAAAGGGGAGGGCAGAGCTCTGAGCAGCGCAGGTGGGGCCAGTGTATGCAGGGAATGTTTGTAGCTGACTTGGGGCCAGACTGTCACTCAGCCTGCTTTGTTTTCCTTCATATGTACGCTGTAATTTTTAAAAAAAATATATGTTTTTTATTGATTTGAGAGCATGTGGAAGAGGTGAGAGAAAGAGAGAGAAATATCAATAGGTTGTCTCCAGTATGTACCCCAATCGGGGACTGAACCCAAAAACTGGGCTTGTGCCCTGACTGGGAATCCAACTGGCAACTTTTATGGTGCATATTATGATACTCAATTAATTGAGTCACTCCAGCTAGGACTGTAGTTTTGCTTTAATAAATAAATTTGTAAGTTTTTCAAAAATAAAAAAATAACCTTTAAATACTTTAAATAGATAAGTAGCTAGTAAGCAAAACTCAAATTCAATATAGGCAGAATTTATATAAGGTGTTGAAGCAGTGAAGAAAAGAGAATCTATGTCAAACAAAGAAGGGATGGGAGGACCGAGACATTTATGAAGTAAATATCCATGACATATTGATACATAAGATACACTAAATGTTCAGAATATACTACTCAGTAAGCACAGGTAATTAATTTTAGTGAGCTTTCCGTTCAGCCATACATCAGTGATACCCTTTTGGCCCCATATTTCCTCTGCTCAGAAAATACAAGTGCATTCCATGATTATTCATAGAGCTAATTGTCAAGCTACCACTGTGCTGAGCTAATTGCCTCTGTGTGTCTCCAGTGAAGCAGGTGTGTTATTGGCCCAGGGAACTTTCTATCTGGGGGTCCCATTGCTTGAACTTAAACTCTGCCCTTCTATTTACACCACCAGCATGAAGGCCAGTGTGGCAGACAAATGTGAGAATATGAACAGTGCATGCCCAGGATTCAGGTAGTAAGACCTCCCATTTCGCTTGCACTCTATTTTAAGTTTCCTGACTTTTACTATCTCTTTCCCCTTGCTTCTCATCCTGTGCTTTGAATTAATAAACTGTGTGACTTAAATGAGCTGTGTGATGTGAACATTTTAATTTGGTCTGGGAGACTCTGCATGGTTTTCACCGGGGTGGCTCGCCTGGTATTGAGCTTGGAGGCCACCGGTGCATCTAGATGATGTTCCACACAGTTGTGTAACCAATCACCTTATAGTTATACGTTTACTTGTTTATGTCTAAGACCCGTGAAAGTTCATGGAGGGTACGCCAGCAGTATTTGAAGAACGAGGAATGAAATGTTTCAAGTGCCCTAACCTCGGACCCACTGCCGCTGTGAGGCTGGGACTCTCGGCACAGTATGCAGCTCAACCTTTAACAGAAAATTCAGACTCCTAAAAGTGAGAGACTCTCATATTCACCTCTGTATTCTAAGTCAAGAAATCATTTGCAGATCATGGAATTCAACTTAGTTTTGATAGTAAAAGAAGAGGTTATATAGCACCAACTACAGGAGGTAAAGTTTTAAGTACTTTACACATAATGGATTTTTTAACCTGTATATAAGTTAGGAGTAAGTGGTTAGGAGCCCTATAATGGAGATACCATGATTTGCTCCCTTTTTATAGACTAGGAAACTGAAGCCCAGATAGGTTATATAACTTTTCCAAAATCACAGGAGATAGAATTTAAATCTTAAAGTCCAGATAGGTTATATAACTTTTCCAAAATCATGGGAGATAGAATTTAAATCTTAAAGTCCTGCTTGTCATTTTGAAGGGAGAACTAGGAAGATTAAAGAAATCACCTAAGGTCATATGGTTTGGAAAAGAGAATTGATGCTAAGAGATAAACATTTTGACATACATTCAAACTTTCACCAAACTTCACTGATACCAACCATTTCCTTATAAGCTTATGGATGCAACAATTATAAAATAACACAATATTAGTGATTATTATAATAAAGTATTATAATTTTATATAACAAAATAAACATTATAAAATAAAACAATACAGTATTTTCAACAAATAACTACATAACTATTATAAAATAATTATTAATGATATTTTAGAAATATTTTCTTTAATTGGGATTTTTTATTTTGTAGATCTTTTAATTGATCATATATATTTTTAAATTTTGATATTCACATGCTCATTACTACTATGAATATAGAAATACATTCTTTAATAATATTTTTTCATGTTTGATAACATTTGCATGATGTGACTTTTTATATCTTTTACTTACTTTCAATCAACCTACATTATTATATTCAAAATGAGTTTCTCTTCAGCAACCTATATTGTGGTTAATGTTTTCTAACCCATTTTTCTAATCTCCATATGATACTTGGAGTATTTAGATTATTTGTTTCTAATGCAATTATTATTATGCCAGGATATAAGTTTGCCATTTTATTTGTTATTTCCTATTTGCTTTGTCTGTTTTTTGTTGGTTTTCTGTTTCCTATCTTCTTTCCCAGGGGTGACCAGAATAGTTTTAGAATTTTATTTTAATTTATCAATAGAAGTTTTTTACTCATTTTCTTTGGACAGAATATTTAGTGGTTCATTTGGCATATATAATCCCATATTAAAAAGCCTAGGTGGCATCATGCCCTCACACAATGCCTTCATGGGATTCCTTTGTGTGACATTGTTACAAGATGGCTGCCACAAGATGGCTGCCTCAAGATGATTGTCACAAGATGGCCAGCAAGGGAGGTCAGTTGGGGCAACCAGGCCTGCAGGTGAGTTGCAGTTAGGGGTGACCAGACCAACAGGGAAAGGCAGTTGGGGGTGACCAGGCCAGCAGGGAAGGGCAACTGGGGGGCAATTGGGGTGGCAGGGAAGCAGTTAGGCATCAATAAGGCCAGCAGGGGAGTGGTTAGGAGGCAATCAAGATGGCAGGCAGAAGCAGTTAAGGGCAACCAGGCAGGCAGGTGAGTGGTTAGGAGCCAGCAGTCCTGGGTTGTGAAAGGGATGCCTGACTGCTGGTTTAGGCCCGATCCCTCAGGGATATTTTCTGAGGGGTCTCAGATTAGAGAGGGTGCAGGTCAAGCTGAGGGACACACCCCTCCCCATGCACGAATTTTGTGCGCCAGATCTTTAGCAAATACATGATTCATCACAATGTACTTCTGTCTACATTTAAAAGTTTAAAGGAACTACAGACTTCTTTCCTCTTATCTAATCATTTGTTCCTCTTCCTCATTTATTGTGTAATTGTCTTAAATAGTTCCTTATAGTATAATAATTTAGAACCATATCAGAAGTTGTTGTACTTCTGTGGTATCCTGAGAAAACTCAAGAGTAGGAAAATTGATATTTACTTATATATTTTTGTTTACTGTGTTCTTTTTTCTTTTCTGATGTTCCAACGTTTCAGATTTATCATTTACTTTCTGGTTAGAGAGTGTTTTTAGCCATTTTTAATAGTTCTGAGAGAAATAACTTCCTTTATTTTCTTAGTCTTTACTCACCTGTGGTCCCTCTCCCTCCCATGGAATATTTTTACTGGATCTAGGATTCTGGATGAGCTTTCTTATTGGCAGGCAGGGGCAGAAGTGCAGATTCCATACTTAGCCTCATTGGCCCGGAGATAGGGAGTCCTTTGCTATTGCTGGGCAAGGATGGGAGCTCCAGCTGCTCCTCAGGTCTTCACTGACACCTCTGGATGGGTGGCATAGAATTGCCTCATTATTGATCTTCACATAATTCCCACTGACACCAATGAGTAGGGGGGGCTACTTGTTACTTGCTGGTGGGAGTTTTATTCCTCGCTTCCTACTTTGCCACTTTATTTGGGCAGTTTGGTCACCTTATTATCCTAGCAAGGGTGGATATGTAAGCTCTGCACTTAGCATGCCTGACCTGGGTATGGGTAGAACTTGGATGTGCTCTGTGATGTTCAGTTGAGGTAGAGTCGCTGTCTAAACATCTTCATGTCTTGCAAGACTACAACTCTCCAGGTCTTCTCTAGAGATAGCAGGATTTTGGTGGAATTTTATTGTCTGAGCCCACTGACGTTTCTGGGTTATCAGATTCTTTTGCTCCAAATCTGGGATACATGGAGCAAAAAGAAAACCCAAGAATCTCACCACTGTCTGCATGTAAGTTATACATTCTCCATCTTAAGGAGTATTATGTTGTTATTTATTGTTTATGTTTTGTTGTTTGATTTAATATAATATCCCGGGGTTTTAATTGCTCTTAACAGGAAATAAAGAGAAATTATGTCTATGCATTTTCCTAGGAGAAGAAATCCCTGGCAACTTATTTAAATGTCTCTTCACATGACTATAGAAACAATGTAAAGCTTGTTTTTTTTCTCTCTCTCTAACATAATTGATGTATTTATTTTTTTTAAATGATCCAATAGTGTGTTAATGCTTCTTGAAGTTCTAACCACCCATTTTTGGCCATAGCACATTTGATTTAGCTCCATAGCTTCTTGCTCAGACACACTTCATGATGAGAGGCAAGTCCTCAATGAAATCTGAGGCTTTGATTGAACTTGGTTGGCACCAGAGGGCCTCTGCCACAGCAGTGGATCAGCAGAGTCAGCTAAGTCCCATTCTCCCTAGTCACACCTGACCTTTACCAGTGGGTGGCCATAGTACCCAATGGGGTTCTCCTTTCTGTTCCATTCATCTATCTGTCTAATTTTACATCAGTACTAGGCTGTTTTGTGAATAGTGATTTTGTAATATAATTTCATATCTGGTATTGTGGTCCCTCCAAATTTGTTCTTCTTTCTCAGGATTGCTGCTGCTGATCCGGGACTTTTTTTATTTCCAATAAATTTTTGGAGAGTTTGTTCTAGATCTGTGAAATATGCCATTGGTATTTCAATGGGAATGCATTGAATCTAGAGATTGCTTTGGGTAGAGTGGACATTTTTATCTTGTTGATTCTACCAATCCATGAACATGGTATATTCTTCCACTTGTTTGTGTCTTCCTCTATCTTTTTTTTTTTTTTTCAACATCCTGTAGTTTTCCAAGTACATGTCTTTTACCTCCTTAGTTAAGTTTATTCCTAGGTATCTTATTTTGATGTTGTTGTTGTAATGATAAATGGGATAGGTTTTTTTAGTTCCTCTTTCTGTGAGTTCATTATTTCTGTGTGCTAATTTTGTATCCTGCTACATTTCCAAATTCACTTATTAAATCTAATAGTTTTTTGTTTTGTTTTGTTTGTTTGGTTTTTTTTTATGGAGCCTTTAGAGTTTCTATGTACAATATCATGTTATCTGCAAATAATGAGAATTTTACTTACTCCTTTCCAATCTTCTTTTAGTCTGATCACTATGACTAGTATTTCCAATACTATTTTTAACAGAAATGGTGAAACTGGGTATCCCTATCTTGTTCCTGTTCTTAGGGAATGGTTTTAGTTTTTGCTCATTGAGTATGATGTTGGCATATCATGTCTTTATTAGGTTGAGATATGATACCTGCATTCCAACTTTGCTGAGAGTTTTTATCAAGAAAGTGTGTAGGATTTTGTCAAATTCTTATTTTGCATCAATTGATATGATTATGTGAAATTTGTCTTTCTATTTGTTTATGTGATGTGTCACATCTATTGATTTGTGGATATTGTACCAGCCTTGCATCCCTGAAATAAATCCCACTTGGTCATGGTATATGATCTCTTTGATGTACTGCTGGTTTTGACTTGCTAATATTTAGTTGAGGATTTCGGCATCTATGTCCATCATGGATATTGGCCTGTAATTCTCTTTATTTGTAGTGTCTTTATTTGGTTTTGGAATTAGAGTAATGCTGGTTTCAAAGAAAGAATTTATTAAATCTACTAGTTTTGTTTTGTTTGTTTTTTCTCTTAGTGACTAGAGGATTATCACTCTGTTTATCCTTTCAAAGAACCCGCTCTTGGTTTTATTCATATTTTTATTGTTTTATTTGGTTTTCTGTAATTTATTTCTGCTCTGACCTTTATTATATCCTTCCTTATACTTACCCTCTTATTGCTGTATTTCTAATTATTTAAGCTGTAGGGTTAGATGACATATTACCAATTTTTCCTTTTTTTTTTTTTTTGAACTAGTCCTATAGTGTTATGAATTTCCCTCTCAGGATTGCTTTTACTGCGTCCCATATATTTTGGATTATTGTGTTTTTATTGTCATTAGTTTCCAGGATATTTATTTATTTGTTCTGTGATCTTTTTGGTAACCCATTCATTATTAAGTAGCATGCTATTTAGCCCTCATATGTTTGATTATTTTCTTGTGTTTAACTTCTACTTTTATGCCATTGTGATCTTGAGAAGATGCTTGATATGATTTCAATCTTCTTGAATTTGTAGAGAATTGGCATGTGTCAAAATATGAGGTCTATCTTTAATAATGTTCTACATGCACTTGACAAGAATGTGTACTCCATAGCTTTGGGGTGAATGTTCTGAAGATCTCAGTTGGTTCGATGTCATCTAGTGCAGTGTTTTTCAACCTTTTTTGGGCAAAGGCACACTTGTTTCATGAAAAAAATCACGAGGCACACCACCATTAGAAAATGTTAAAAAATTTAACTCTGTGCCTATATTGACTATATATAAAGTAATTCTCTTGAATAGGAATCAAATAAACACAAAGAAAGTATTTTATAATTACTTTATTATGAAATATTAAGTAAACAAAATAGTGAAAAATTATAAAATTCTTGTCTTGTCTGCAACTACGGCACACCAGGCAACATCTCGCGGCACACTGCGGAACAGCGGTTGAAAAACGCTGATCTAGTGAATCATTTAAGACTGCTGTTTCCTTGTTGATTTTTATTCAGTAGATTTATACAGTGATGTCAATAGAGTGTTAAATCTCCTACTATGATTGTATTGCTGTTGGTCTCTCCCTTGTTATTTTTGAGAAGTTCTTTTATGTATGTGGGTGCTCCTGTTTTTGGTTCATATATGTTTACCAGAGTTATATGCTCCTGTTGTATAGACTCCTTTATCATTATGAAGTGGCCTTCCTTTTCTCTTATTATGGCCTTCACTTTGAGGTCTATTTTTTAACATATAAGTATTGCTACCCAAGCTTAGTTTTCATTTCCATTTGCCTGATTTTTTTTTTCCATCCCTCAACTTTTATTCTATGTAAGTCCCTGTGCTGAGGTGGTTCTCTTATAAATAGCATATATATGGGCCATGTTCTCTAATCCATTTAGTTACCTGATTTTTTTTATTAGGGCATTAAATCCATTTGCATTTAAGTTTATTGTTAATAGGTACTTGTTTGTTACCATTTTTATCCTTTATGTCTGTCTCTCTCCCTCTCTTTCTATGCCTTCTTCTTAAACCAGTCCTATTAGGATTTCTTGCTTTGCTGGTTTGGTAGTAATAAATTGCCTTAGCCTGTTTTTGTTTTTGTTTTTGTTTTGTTTTTTTAGCTCTTGATTTCACCTACAATTTTGAATGAAAGCTTTTCTAGATAGAGTATTTTGGGGTTCAGTACCTTGCTTTTCTTTACTTTGTATACTTTATTCTTTTTCCTTCTGGCCTTATGTGCTTCTGTTTAGAAATCATTTAATAGACTAATGGGATATCCTTTATAGGTAACTTTTTGTCTCTCTACTACAGCTCTTAAGATTCTTTATTTGTCATTGATGTTTGTAATTTTAATTATGATGTGGCTTGGTGTGGTTTTTTTGGGGGGTTATCTTGTTTGGGACACTGTGCTTGTGTGATTTTTTTATTCCCCTAGTCAGGAAAGTTTTCTATAATTTATTTAAACAGGTTTTCCATTCCTTGCTTAGATTCTTCTTCTTCTGACATCCCTATTAATGTGATGTTGTTTCATTTCTTTTTGTCCTAAAGCTCCTTTAAAATCTCCTCCTGCTTTTTAAATTTTTTTTATTTGCTGTTCAGATTCAGTGTTTTTCTTATTTTTTTTTCTAATTTTCATTGTGTTCTTTATTTCACCTATGTCAATCTTCATTTCCTCTTGATTCTTACACATGGTGAATTAATTATTTTAACCACTATTTTGAATTCTTTTTCTGACAAATGGCTTGCCTCCATTTCATTTAGTTCCTTTTATAGTGTTTCCTCCTTTTCTTTTCTTTGGGGATTGTTTCTTTGTCTCCCCATTTTGCTATCACTTCGTATTTGCTTCTATGTAATCAGAGTTGCTGTCTCTTTCTAGCCTTGGGCAACCTGTTTGAGGTCTAAGTGGTTGAAGCCACTAGTAGTCCAATGGTATAGGAATCCTTAGCCCAGAGGCTGGGTTTTCTTTGATTCTCATGCTTTTATTTCTCTTCTCTGATATGTAATTTTTTCCACATGGATCTAGTCCCTAAGTTGTCTGCTGCAGATGCTCAGATTCTTCAGGGGCACAGTGACTCCCTGTGAGGTCTTGGTACCCTCTGGCATACAATTCACTTAATGGTCCTGACACCCATGACAGTGTGGCATTTTAAGTCCCTACAGCACACACTCAAACTATAGTCCTGTGGCCTGAGTAGGACTCAGTTTTGGATGCCTCTGGCATGCACTAGTAACATGGCCCTGGGGCCTGGCTCAGGAGAGGCAAGGGATCCTTCTGTTGTACTCTCACAACACAGGGTCCGGAAACACAGGGAGGAAGGACTGGGAGATCTTTGTGCTGTGCACTCACTGCAGATGTCTGGGAGCCTGTGGTGAGTTATGGCTGGCAGCAGCTCACTGCTTGGGTTCAGGGTAGTGTCCAAGGCCAGTTTGGGAGTTGGTGTGGCTACACTCCTGTCCTCCACTGCTCAACCCCTCAAGATGGCATGGTCTCCATGCCAGAGATGAGCCCTGCCTGAGGGTGCTTGTGGCAGTAGGGGCTCCCTGTCCAGGACAGCCTGATTCATCAGTCCCTGCGACTCCTGAAAGATCTAACTGACCCTCACTTATCCCCACCTCCCCCACACACATGTCCATACACTCCCCTTTCACTCCTTTGCTCACACACACTCTCTTCCTCACTGCCATTCTTCTAGGATCCCCCTTGCTTAAGCTTTTTGACTTTTAAGATTAAATCCAAAGACATAGAAAATACAGTTCAACATTTGAATCAGGATATCATTAATTTACCTTTTCACAATTCCATTTAGGTTGAGGTGAAATTTCTGTGAGATCCTCCCTCCCCCCAACTGGTGGGCAGTTATGACTTTAAGGGCCTCTGCTGCAGAGACATCCCCAGGACATTGTTGAATCACCAATCAGCACATGCTGAGTGCTCTGGGGCCCACCCCTTCCAGTTCCACCCTAGGCCCAACCCTTCCTGTTCCCTTCCCTTAAGAGGATTCTCCACCCACCCGTCTGAGGAGGGGAGGCAGCTAGGTTGGGTCCCTTATCCTCTTCCTCCTACTCTAATCCTGATTTCTACCTCCTTCATAATGAATCTTGCTCACTACTGTGGAATAAACCTGCCTTTTAATATGTCTTGGTGGTCTCTGACTCCAGTTTCCTGCACCTCAAACCTTACCATTTCTTTATAAATTATTTTAAAGAAAGTATATTGTTTAAAAAATTTTAAAGTAAATATATTGTAAAAAGCTCAATTCATAAAAAAAAATATATATATATATATTGAAATACCTTAAGCATTATTTATAGATGAATGTAGCAAGTTACATAATAAATATTTTATAATTCTAATTTTATTTTGCTTTTACAATGCCAAGATATCTAAATCTTTAAAAAGAAATATGTGAAAAGCATAATAACTATTAGCAGAAGCATTTTAATCCTAAGCTCCTCATTCCCATCTTTATTGCCTCTTCCAGCTGACCTATCCACCTTCTATGCCATCCCATTTCTAAAAGGAGCCCTGAACAACATAATTACCAACATTCTGAACACATTGCTTTATTTGTCTAACATTTTTATTTTATTTCATATTACTTTTTAATCAACAACAGAAACACCAAAATTATTTTAAAAATCAGAGATTATCTGAGAAAAATCAATGGAATAAATCAATTCCTAAAATATAGTTCTTCATTTTGGTAATCACATTTATTGAAAGGGTTGGAGAAAAATAAAAATGCCATTTAGCTTAAGAATTTTGAGATATCTTCAAATCAACTTATCTCAGGAGTGGAAAAATTCTTGGTCATTTGTTAATGTCAAAATTTACACAGGTTTCGCTTTTTAATACCTTGTACATTATCATACAAGGTCTTATTTTCCATACATTACAAATTATTTTTTTCAGCCAAATCTCAGTGGGAAGGTAAGTAGAATAAAACTGTCTCCCCAGACAAAAGTATCAGAATATTCTGTTTTGTTGATTTATATATCTCTTCATATGTTTCTCCATCAATTTCTAGCCCAATATCATATTTAAATGTTGGTCATCAGTATGCAATGTACCTCAGGTTCTCTGTTGTCTGGTTTTCACTGAGGCCTGTCCTCCAGGCTGAGCCTGAGGAGGTCAGGAGGCTCCAGTGCTGGTGGTGGGTTTCTGGTCCACATGAACTGTCACTTTTCATAGCCTCATTTTATATGCTTAAGTTTCTCTGAGGCCCTCACTATTATCAGCTTCAAATTGCATAGGAGGACTCATGCTTAGAAAGGTTAACTTGTTTGAACTCACAGAGCTGCTAAGTGTCAGAGCTAAGGGTCCAACTAAGACCCTAACTTCATAATGTGTGCTCTAGAGAGGGGCCAAATTCCTCCACACTTATCCCATGTCCTGATCTCAGAGTCCTGGGTCCTCCCCTATTTCCTCCCACTTTCTGTCACCATACTATTATTTGGTGTCTCCTTTGTGAGTCCTACCGCCTTACAGTATGTGCCACTCCCGCAGTCTACCCAGGGCCAAGGTGAGGATCTGGTGGAGGAAGACAAAGCACACGGAAGTTGAAAACCTTCTCTAAGGAGGCAGCTCCTCGGCGTGGTTTCCTGTATGTCCTGCTTTTCCGGGATTTATGCTAACTCTCGTGATTTCCCTTAAATTGGATCAAATGGGCTACCTCATTGCAAAAACACTCAAAACTGGTATCAGCCTAGTGTTTAGAAGTCAAGAAACAGTACTGCATTTTCTTTAAAGCATCTCACACGTCCAGACTGAACTCTCATCCCAGGAAGCTCCTGGCAAACAAATGAAGCTGCCTAGCTCTACAAGCACGCGTGACAGGGGAGGTGACGCCTGGTTCCAGAGTCAGAGCGTCCCCTTTCCTGCAGAGTGAAAGCCTTTCTTCCAGGCGGGGGCGGGAGTCACTCCGAAAGCCCCGCTCACAGAGATCCCAGCTCTGTTTAGGAAGGAGATGTTTCCTGGCAGATTTCTGCATTTCATAAGCAATACCTTCCAACGACTCTTATGTAACTGCAAAGTGGGCACAGAAAGGTTTGCCCCCTAAGCAGTACACGCTTGGATGCAGACACGAGCAGGGACTGTCATCTCACAGGCCGCTCCGGCGTGGCCCAGAGCCCAGGGACCGGAGGCCACATCTGCTGGCACCGGTCCCGGAGGCGCTCCGTGCAGGAGCTTTCAGGACACTGGCTCCCGACTCTCCCCGCATCAGGCATCTCCTTTGCACGGTTCCTCTAGCAGAGCTGGACTCTGAAGAGTATTTCTGTGCAATATGGATCCGAAGACATAGGCATGAGCTGATGATATTCACAGATTATAACACTCATTTTAGGAAATTCCAGTTCACACTATCAAAAATGTAACAGGCTTCTTCGGATCATCTTCTGAGTGCAGTGTGTTAGGTGCGGCTGCACTGTGAAAACTTCCTTGTTTTATCTACATGAACTGCTGCACATATATTTTTATTAGTTTCCTAATGTATTATTTCTATAAAATTATATTACATTTATACGTTTTCAATATTAATTAGTTATAATAGAACAAAATATTGTCTTACACTTGATTTAAAATTATCATATTTTTATTATGTCTTATGTTTTTAATTTATGCACCTTATTTTACATAATTATTTTTGCTTTCATGCCTTCCTTGAGCTCTTGTAAACCTGTTTTAGGACCTTTCTTGAAAAAAAAAAATTAGTTGTTTCCTACATTTTCCTATTTCATTAAAATTTATTTAATATAAATTTATTGGATTATTAGCAATGATTTTATAGTGGATAGTAAATGTTTTCTCTTAGTGGGTATCTCTGAGATGCACTGAACATCAGTTTTGGTTCCTCACCCTCCCGTTTTGATTAAATAGTTACTTAAAGGCAAAGAAAGCATCAGTGCCTTCATTCCATCATTGTAAACAGTGCGTCTGGTGCTGAGGGATGCTTGCTGCAATGTGCTAGTAGTTGCTTCTCGCCGCCTTCAGAAGTACAGGAACCGGGAGAACTGAAACAGTTCACCCCGCACTCAGCTGAGCGCGGAAAACCTACCCACACCTCCTTGTTGGTGGTGATCGCTCCCTGGTTTCATCAGCAGGACGTATGGCTCCTGTCCAAGTAAAGGGCTTGGAGAATATTAGAGGAAGCCTGAGTCTTTGTCTTCCTCATCTCAAACCCTTTCCTGGAGGCTTCCACCTGTTCCGGGTGACTGTACCCCATCAGAGCCTAGACCCTCCGCACACCCTCCCACCGCCGCTGCTGAAGCTGTGAAGGCAGGCGATGGTGTTCTCCAGGGCTGAGGAAGCGATGCGCTCAGCCTGGTCTTATCCTCAGGCTGTGCGGATGATTTTGAAGACTCCATTGCCTATTTCCCTGCTGGAATATCTTGCTTTGTCTGGCCCTGGATTACATCAACTATAGTCAGGATGTACACACATTTCTGGTAAATGAGCTTTGACAAAATTGTAACATCTTTACTGGAAAGATGTTTAGGAGACTACAAATGTTGATACATTTCTAATAGCAATGCATCCTACACAATTCCTCATCTGTACTCTGCAAAACTGTCAAGGTCATTAAACATAAGGTAGGTCTGAGAACTGCCACAGCCAAGAGGGTCCTGGAGAGAAATGCCAACTAAATGTCAAGTGGTCTCCTGGGTGGGATCCTGGCACAGTAAAAATATATTAGATGAAAACTAAGAAAAATGGAATAATCTGCATACACTATAAAACTGACTTCTATTAATTTATCAATATTGATCCATTCATTACAACAAATGCATTATACCAATGTAAAATGTTAACAATGAGGAAATTGGGTGTGATTTATGTGGAAAATGTCTACACTATATATTTTCAATTATTCTGTAATTCTAAAAGTGTTCTAAAAAATCAAATGTATTAAAAATAAAAGAGAAAACAAAAAAAAACAAAAAACACCACAACACAAAACACTTAACCAGCTTATTAGTGCTGTTATCTTCCTTCAGAAAATAAACACTATGGTGCTTATCTTAATAGTTTCCTTCTCTTCCTCTCTCCTGATAGTAAAATTAATTCCCAAAACAACAAATGTGAACCTAACTTATCCACACCAGTGGCATGAACTCTGTGGAATCGCCTTCTCCCAGCACTCCTGTCTCCATGGGTCCTGTCCTGTATTAAACTCCACATCAGGTTTTGTGTCCTTCACAGAATCTTTGCTGATCCCTGTTAACTCTCTTCTCTCTGTATTCAAGTAGCTATAATTTCTATTCTGACAACAAGCAGGGAAACTTTTCAGCAACAGAAAAGCTGTGCTTTTACTTGGAAGATGGGCAGGCAAGAATTAAGTATGTGGGTTTTGAGGTTGAACAATTGTTACTGTGCAATACAATTAATATCCCAGAGCCTCAGTTTCCTCTTTCTATAAAAAATAGCAATGATAGCTTAAGAATTAGAATGCTAGTTACTCTAATGGATTAATAGCAGTTCTGGATGATCAACCCCAACATTGACATGTGTAGCAAATTGGCCAATTGGAAAAAAATTAATCATATATTAAATGTGAAAGTATAATGATGGTCATTGCAAATGAGCAGATAAAAAGGACGATCCTTCTGCTCAGTTAATAATTGGTTGAGACAGGTTGTTAAACATTGTTCCTAGCCAATAATTTAAGGATATATAGCATAAAGGAATGAATGTTCTGTGTCTGTAGAATAAAAGAAAAATCTATCCAAATTTTGAGATTTAAGATTCTCAGAAGATGACACCCAAACTGAGCAACATTATAAAGTTTCATTAAGGACAAGTAGAAAAAGATGAGACGATGAACAGAATCATGAATCGGCAGAGAACACTTATCTAGTTCATCACTGTTAGAGCATGAATTGCAAATAGACAAGTGGCAGAGGTGACATTTGGGAAGAAAGCAGGTGATGGAAGGCCTGGTAATTTATGCGTAAGTGTTTGACCTTATCTTGTATACACCACTGAGAGTTAATAAAGGATTTTAAAGAAAAATGAGAGGAAATATTTTTTTGTGAAACTAGAATAAGAGAAGAATGAAAAGAGACATAAAATATTTGGTATGTGACAGTGAATTAAAATGAACACTTTTTTTCTAAATAACTGAGTTATTGTGGGGATTAACAGATAGGGAAACTATTTAATCTGGTATTTAATATTGGATGCTTTTTTGAAAAATAATTATCTCTTTGCCATGAAAAAATTGAAGTTGAATGAAATAGAACAAACTCTCAGGTTAAGCATTCTGGTTTCGCTAACAATGGAAAGAATTTATTGAATAGTGTCCCTTTCACAATGTAAATAAGTGCAGTCATTCTGATTTCCCTGTGTAGGCTCCATGTAACTGCTTGCCCTATAGATAGAAATACAGAGTAAAATTTTCCTTTGTCTTTGTTATTTTTTTAAATTACACTTTACTTCAATATTATTTTGTGTTAATTTCAGGTGTGTAACATAAAGTTAGACAATAATATACTTTACAAAATGTTTCTTCTGATTTTTCAGTAGCCACCTAGCACCATATGTAGTTAGTAAATATTATTGATTACATTTCCTATGGTGTATTTTAAACAGACTATTTTGTAACTACCAATCTGTACTTCTTAATTCCTTTAATATTTTTGCCCATTCTGCAACCCCCCTGCTCTCTGGCAACCATCAGTCTTTATCTATGAGTCTGTTTCTGTTTTGTTTGTTCTTTCATATTGTTCATTAGATTCCATGTAAAAGTGAAATCATGTTATATGTCTTTCTCTGACTGACATATTCACTTAATATAACACCTTCCCTCTGGGTTCCTCCTTATTGTCACAAAAGGTTAAATTCATTCCTTTTTATGACCAAGTAATATTACATTGTATATATAGGGTGCTCCCAAAACTGTATACATACTTGGAATAATTATAAAAACTGTATTTATTCAAATACATTTAATTTTCTAAGTGTAATAGAGATCAACTGTTAAAGTGCATATACATTTTACCACCACTTATCTACCAGCATACTGATGAACACTAGGGTAGCTTCCAAAACTTGGATATTCTATCTCAGGGGTCTTCAAACTTCTCTCATTATGAGAATCACCTGGTGGAGGTGTTAAAACACAGATTCCTGGATCCCAACTATAAGAAGTGCTATCAGGAATCTGTGTTTTAACACCTCCACCAGGTGATTCTCATAATGAGAGAAGTTTGAAGACCCCTGTATCTATCTAATAAAAGAGTAATATGCAAATTGACCATACCTCCACTATATCCACCAGCCACGCCCACCAGCCAATCAGAGCGTTATGCAAATAAACCCAACCAAGATGGCTATAGCCACAGAGAGCAGGAGGGAGGCTTGGGTTTCCCGGGGAACGGAGGAAGCCAAGCTTTTTGCCTGCCCTTACTGGCCTAAGCCTCCACTCAAAGCTACAAAGTTTCAATTATAGAAAGAAAACAAATCCAAACAGAAATGGCGGCAGCCACAGAGCAAGCAGGAGGTGTGGCTCTCCTCCAGGCTACATAGTTTTAATTGTAGAAGATACATAAATCCCAGATACCAGGGCCTCTGCTTAGGTCTCCAGGCCTGCAAACCACCGGCCTGCAAACCACCACTGTCCCTCAGCCAGGCCACCTTATGCCCCAAGGGAACCCCCACCCTGGTCCAGGACACCCTTCAGGACAAACAAGCCAGCCTCCACCCATGTACTAGGCCTCTATCCTATCTAACAAAAGAGTAATATGCAGATTGACCATCACTCCAACACACAAGATGGCTGCCTCCATGTGGTCAAAGATCCTGCCCCATGTGGACACAGATGGCCACCACAAGATGGCCAGCAGGGAAGGGCAGTTGGGAGGGACCAGGCCTGCAAAGAAGGGCAGTTGGGGGCAATCAAGCCTACAGAGGAGGG
Source organism: Pipistrellus kuhlii (assembly GCF_014108245.1). NCBI lineage: Eukaryota > Metazoa > Chordata > Mammalia > Chiroptera > Vespertilionidae > Pipistrellus > Pipistrellus kuhlii. The sequence goes on from NW_023425573.1 coordinate 79,857,339, forward strand.
CAGTTAGGGGCAAACAGGCTGGCAAGGGAGCAGTTCGGCATCAATCAGGCTGATAGGGTCATGGTTAGGGGGTGATCAGGCCTCCTTTATTAAATATTAACTGAGCATATATGTGTAGGTTTACTTGGGGGCTTTCTATTCTGTTCCATTGATCTATATGTCTGTTTTATGCCAGAACCATGCTGTTTTGATTAATATGGATTTTTGGTATAGCTTAATATCAGGTAGCATGATTTTTTTCGACTTTGATATTTCTCAAGATTGCTGTGGCTATTTGGAGTCTTTCTGGTTCTATATAAAGTTTTGAATTATTTGTTCTATACATGTGAAATATGCTATTGGTATTTTGATAGGAATTGCATTGAATTGATAGATTGCTTTAGGTAGAATGGACATTTTAACAATGTTAATTCTTCCAATTCATGAGTACTATATATGCTTCCAGTCAATTGTTTCTTCTTTGATTTCTTTCTTCAGTGCCTTATAGTTTTCTAAGCAAAAGTCTTTATTTTCCTTAAATTTATTTATAGTTTTCCATTTTTAATGCAATTATAAATGTGATTTTTTTTTCTTAATTTCCCTTCTCTTAGTTAATTATCTATACCAATAAAAGAATAATATGCTAATTAGACAAGAGACCTTCTGGAAACTTTCTGGATGTCCTTCTGGACAAAGGCATGGTGGTGGAGCCGAGGCAGTGACAGTTAGGAGTGAGCAGGCTGGTGCAGAGCGGGGGCAGTAGAGGGCCATCGGGTCAGCAGGGGAGGGCAGTTGCAGGTGATCAGTCTGGCAAGGGAGGATAGTTGGGGGCAATTGGGTCAGCAGGGGAGGGCAGTTGGGAGCAATCAGGCTGGCAGGAGAGCAGTTAGGGGTCAATCAGGCCAGCAGGAGAGCAGTTAGTGGGCGATCAGGCTGGCAGGCAGAAGCAGTTAGGGGCAATCAGGCAGGCAGACAGGTGAGACATTAGGAGACAGAAGTCTCAGATTGTGAGAGGTTTGTCTGACTGTAGGTTTAGGCCTGATCCCACAGGGATCTAAATTGACAGTTGTAATCCCCCAGGGGTCCCAGATTGAAGAGGGTGCAGGCCAGGCTGAGGGACACCTCCCTTCCATGCATAAATTTTATGCACCAGGCCTCTAATCCTATATATATATAATAAAGAGCTAATATGCAAATGGTCATCACACCCTAGAGCCCTCGTGCCCTCATGCCGGGCCTGGGAAATCTGAGGCTGGGCAGGGGAACTTGAGGCTGAACCCTCTTCCTGGCAGGGCTTGACGGGGGACCTTAGTCTGTGCCCCTCTGATCAGTGGGGCTTAACGGGAGACATGAGGCTGTGTCTCCCACCCTGCAGGGCTTCACAGGGCTAAGGCCAGCCAGGTCTGGATCTTGTATGATTTCAAGCAGCATGCAGGTGGACAGAGACTTGACTCTGGGTCCTGTGGTGTGTCTCAGACTGACTGACAGGAGGTAGATTTTCATATACATTTTATTAATTTTCTTTCATCTCTGACTCTTCTATTATAGAGAAAGGGCAAATAGCAATATTAAAGTATCTCTTTTAATTAATTCTCTTTTAATGAATTTTGTGCACCAGGCCACTAGTTGAATATAAGTTGAGTTAGAAGAAAAATGATAACACAAAGGAGATGGAAACAGTAAGGAAGCAGTTGGTCATCCAGTGGAGGTTTTGGTGTGAATGAAACTTAGTTAGGGTTGAGTTAAAATCGTAAGTGAGAATTAAATACAGAGTCCAATATTCAGAAAGCAAGATAATGGAATTCAGTTTCAAAGGTAGAAATATAGACTTGTGGAAGTTGCACACTGAGAGGTAAAAGTAGTAGATGAAATTGCATGGATGGTGTAGTCATGAAAAATGATGTTGATGTGAGTAATAGATAAGAATACAGAAAGTGAGATCCTGAAGTATTTTGTGAATAAAAGGAAATTACTGAATATCTGAAGCATCTGGTAATAGAGAACAACACACCTTTGCTGGTGGAGGTCTGATAGCACATCTGATGAATTAGCCCTTTAAGTGAATAAAAATAAACTTCTAGAGGAGAAATAAGGCTTGACAGTGAGCTATTGTGGAAACAAAGGCAATATATCAAAAGTGCATTTCATATGGTAGACATAACATCAATGTTTTCCATATAAATCTTACTTTTAAAGTTTACATAGTCAATCTATACACATGTTCCTAAAATATACCATCACTATTATTTGTGCAGCTTTGAATACCCAGTATATATTCTTCATGAGCAGATTCAGGGCTCACACAGTTATTGTGTACACTGGCCTCAGACAGGGCTAGATATCAGAACATAGGCAACTCCACTCAACTGCACTCATGAATCTTGTGGGCTTTCAACATCCCGTCCACACCTCAGTAGAACATGTGGAGAACCTTTCAAATGCCCAGGACCTATGAGATCTCAAACTGAGCATGATTATTCTCTAGGGACCCACCAAATTTCCATTTCCAGCAGTGCCTCTCTTTTGTGTGAATGTAATATTTTTGAACCTTTCTACACCATTACCCAAGTTGGGAGGGCTGACATTTATTTACAGTTCCTTTCAATTGTGAAAAGAAATCAGCACTTGGGGATAGAAATCTGAGAATTAAGAAAGAAATTCTTTCTGGTATGACAGGAAACAAAATGCACTATATGCATCAAAAATTCAAAAATGGGCTAGAAGTGCTAAGATTCGAACAGTTAGATCATTGGAGAATTTAATAAATGATACTAATAAAGATGCACTTGGAGTTGAAATGAATTTGGTGGTATATAAAATATGTAATGTTTTCAAAATATTTCTACTTAGCAATTCAGATCATGAAAGCAATAATATTTAAACATAATACCTAAGCATAACTAATATTCGACTATAATAACAGCTTCCAGCTTTCCTCTTAGCCAAGAAACAATAACTTTGCTGTTGAGAAATCTCAATCTCTCACACCAGTTGTTCCTTTCCAAACCCAGTTAATCGGCCTGAAAAATTAAGTCTCCACTATAAATGCAACACATTAAGTTTATCTTCATATGACAATGGGAGAATTCCAAAGGTGATAAACTCCCCTTTTATTTAAGAAGCTAGTGCCAGAAGAGGAGATGCCTCTTGGTTTTCACTGCATTTACCTCCATTGGCCTGATTCTCATGTAGGCATATTCATTTTTCAGGGTCATTCATTGAGTTGTGTGTTTGTGCTTGTTTATGTGTGTGTTATATTTTGTTCTGTTTTGCTTTTAACAAACTAGTGCATCAATGTCTTTCCATTAAATGTAATCAGCGCTTACAAGAATGAGATTCCTGTTCCTATAGGCATCCACTAGAAACAGTGATGCAGCCACAGGAGGTTGGCATTTGAAACAACAATTTTAAGTTCAAGCAGAAACCCCAGATAGATGGGCAACACAGGACAGAAAATAACCAAAGAAATAAGAGAAACCCAAGTTAGAACCCTATGCAATAAGCACCAAATGAGAGCTTTGAAGAAATGTTTGTGCCATCACATGAATTCCCAGTACCATTATGATCAGACAAAATGAAGCTTGAGTTATGTCTTATAATAGATCTATTTTTTCTTACCCTTACTCAATTCTGGCAACACACATGTAGAATAGGTTTTATCATTCCATTTTACAGGTGAAGAAATAGGTCTCAAGAAGTAAAGATCTTATGTGACTAAAGAAGATGTAGATGAACTAAAACTAGGCCCAGTTCAGAGTAAACAAAATGCTCTGCAATGTAATTGAGAAAGGTGAGAAATCACTTCATCTCTCAATTGAATTTCATTATATGTGAAATGCAGGTAATAAGTATCATATGATTTACGCTTTTGTTGTGAAGATTTGGTAAAATGTGTGTGATGCTCCCAATACAATGTCTAGGACTTAAGACTATTCAAAATGTGATAATGCTGATTGATAAAGATAATGACAATGAGGGTGATGATGATGGGTAACAAAATAAGCTGGCAGATTGGTAGTCATGATAAAAGAAACTGGGATTATGCTACATGGAAAGTAATATTAACATGTCATTAATCACAGGTACTGAGGTGAGTTAGTGTTGATACAGTGTTTTCAATAACATCTACCACAGGTAGAAATTACATTCTATTTTTTTTATTTTAAGACAACCCTTTCAGGAGCCCATTTTATTAACCATGGTCTCTAATATGTAAAAAATAAAATAAATAAATAAAATATTAACCATGGTCTCTGAGAAGCTTCACTACAATAGCTAGATCTTGAGAATGGGCATAAGGCATGGCATTGAATCCAAGGAACTCTAGGTGTGAGTCTAAGGAACTCTAGGAAGTGAGCAGTAAACCTGTCAAATAAATAGAAAATATTCTGAGTCCATTGGTTGGAATATGTAATATTGTTGAAATGTTCATACTTCCCAAAGTAATGTACAGATTAAGTCCAATAACCATAAAAATCCTAATAAAGTTATTTTATTCAGAAGCAGAAAGAAATGTTAAAAATTTTAAGTGTTCATCAGTACATAAATGGATAAAAAGCTGTGGTACATTTACACAATGGAATATTCCTGTGCTGTAAAAACATAAAGAAAGAAAGAAAGAAAGAAAGAAAGAAAGAAAGAAAGAAAGAAAGAAAGAAAGAAAGAAAGAAAGAAAAGCTTACTATTTGCTACAGCCTGGATGGGCATGAAAAAGCATTATGGTAAATGAAATAAGCCAGTCAGAGAAGGACAACTACCATATGATTTTACTCAGATGTGGAATTTAATGAAGAAATTAAACTGTCAAGCAAAATAGAGTCAGAATCATAGATAGAGAGCAGGCAGACAGCTGGGAGATGAGTGGGGGGTGCAGGGATTGAGGAAAAAAAGGAGAGAACACACGAACATGGATAACAATGTGGTGATTGTGAGGGGTGGAGGTGAAAGAGGACATAAAGAGATAAACATGATGGTATAATAAAATAATAAAATAAAATGAAATGAAAGATGTAATAAGCAAAGCAATATTGTAGTGGCATAAAGACAAACATATTGACCAAAAGAATAGAAAATCTTTAAATCAAGAGTTTTTTGTATGGTCAAAGATCTGCCACATGGGTGACAAATACACAATGGAGAAAATGTATTCTGTTCAACAAATGATGTTGGGAAAACTAGATATCAACATGCAAAAAGAAGAGGAAGAAGAAGAGGAGGAGGATGAGGAGGAGGAGAAGGAAAAAGAGGAAGAAGAAAAGTACCTTATATCATAACAAAAATAAAAATAACTCAAAGTGATTTAAAGACTTAACTGTAAAACCCGAAGCATAAAATACTTAGAAGAAAATTTAGGGAAAAAGTTTCATGACATTGGGTTTATCAGTACTTTCTTGGATGTGACATCAAAAAAGGTAACAAAAGTAAAAATGTGTCTCTGAGACTGTATTTAAAATTTTTACAGGACAAAGAATTAACACAGTGAAAAGGTAACCTCTGGAATGGGATAAAAATGTGTAAATGCTATATTTGATAAGGGGTCAGTATCCGGGACACATAAGATACTCCTATAACTTTACAAACAATAAAAACTCAGTTTAAAAATGAGCAAATGACTTGAATAGATATTTCTGCAAAGAGTATATACAAATGGGCAACAAGCATGTGAAAAGATGTTTAATATCATTGATTATCAGGAAAATGCAGATATAATATTCTAGGATGGCTACTATCAGAAAAATGGAAAACGACAAACAACTATTTTTTTAATTTAGGATGTTAAAAAGATGGAACTTTGGGCACTGTTGGTGAGAATATAAAATGGTGTATTAATTATGGGGGAAAAAATAGAAGTTCCTAAATAAATAGAATTACTGTATGATTCAGCAATTTACTTCTGGGTATATATTTAAAAGGAATGGAACAGTATATGCATAACCCAAGGATAGACAGTAGTGCTGTGAAGGCCTGGGGAGGAGGAGGGAGTGTGGTGGAAGAGTCAATGAGGGGAAGAGGAGACACTGCAGTACTTTAAATAACAAAGATAAATTAAAAACCATAAAAAACAAAAGAAATGAAACTGTATTCTGAAGATATATTTGCACTCCCATGTTAATTGTAGCATTAATCACAATAGCCATGATGTAAAACCAGCCTAAATTGGTTTTTAAAAGGTGGAAACTGTCTTATGCTACAACATGAATGAACCTTGAAGACATTATATAAGCAAATAATCTAGCCACAAAAGACAGATTTATATAAGGTAAATAATCTGGTCACGAAAAGGCAAATAATATATATCTCTAATTACATGAAGTATCTTAAGTAGACAAACTCTTAGAAACATATTGAGTTTTCTGCAGTGTAGAAGAGTGAGAAAAGAAGAATATATGTTCAATGGATATATTTTTATTTTTGTAAAATAACTAGTTTATATAGATCTGTTGTACAACAATGTGCGTGATTAACACTAATGTAGAGTACACTGACAAATGGTTAAGATGGCGAATTTTATTTTATTTTTTATTTATTTTATTTTAATATATTTTTTTGATTTTTCACAGAGAGGAAGGAAAAGGGATAGAGAGTTAGAAACATCAATGAGAGGGAAACATCAATCAGCTGCCTCTTGCACACCCCCTACCGGGGATGTGCCCACAACCAAGGTACATGCCCTTGACCGGAATCAAACTTGGGACCCTTCAGTCTGCAGGCCGATGCTCTATCCACTGAGCCAAACCGGTTTCGGCAAGATGGCGAATTTTATGTTATACATTTTCACCACAATTAATAAAGACACAATGCTGTGGTTAAGTGTAGGGTATTTTAAGGGTTACCAGAGGGAATAGAAATAAAACCTGGAAAAGATGATACAACAGAAAACAAAAACAGAGAGCATGTGTCAAAATGTTTTAGTGCCCAACAGTATCAAATGCTTCAGAAAGGCCAAGGAAGATAAGGATCTGTGGGATCTGGGCATAGCTGTCTGATCCCTTCACAGGAATAGTTTCAGTGGAACAAAGATGGTGTCAAATGGTGACAAGGTGAGGATTTGCTCATGTAATTTATCATCCAGTCATGAAAACTTTGAGAACAAAGAGGGTGCTAAAACCAAAATATTAATTTAGCGTCACACATCAATTTTATTGTACTTATGCATCTATAAGTGCCATGTGTCTGTTGCAGGCCTAGGAATGAGGGCAAGGACACAGGTGCTGTGAGAACTAGCATTTGTAGTCTTTGGGAAGGAAACAATGGTTAGAAGCCTAGATCCCACTCACTTCCAGGCACTTCACACTCAAAGGCTTTTAGGAGAACTAAGATGAATGGGTCTTCCCTGCTTTTCCAGGTTTACCTGGATCTTACAGGCCTAACAACCATGCCCTGTGTGGAGGTGGGCTGGGACTGGAGGAGGGGTTATTAGATCTTTGGGAGAAATAAAGGGCAGGGGTAGGGAGAAGAAGTTAAAAAAAAAAATAGCCTACTGGAGAATTTAGTAAATACATCCTTTTCCTCTGTTGTTTACAGGAGTAACAGAAGAGCCACGCCCAAAGGACCTGAACATCCACAGGCAGTTTCCCTGAAGTCCCCGGCAGCCTTTTATTCAGGATATAGGACTATGGACCTGCCCCAGAGAGGAACGGCAGGAGGTAAAAAGTGCAGCAGGATGGAAGGAGGAGGTTAAGGGCACTTGGGTTGGAATTGATTTCCTCTGTTGCTCCCGGTCATCCTTACCTCAGCAAAGTAGTGGCTTTCTTTTGAAAGCCCAGAACTCACTGGGCCCTTCCAGATTGAGCCATGTTTTAGGGAAGCTGTGTCCATGCTACCTGTCCTCAGGCAGTGCTAAGCACCACCAGCACAGAGGGCGGAAACATGAGGTGGAGAGTTATTAAATTTATCCTGGCCGATGCTATTACAAAATGGATGATCACTAGTTTAAAAGAAAAATCTAAGCTAAATGTTAAGCCAACTAGTCAGACGACTACACAACAGGCCCAAAAGGTGTGATTCCCAGTAAATCAGGATAAATGGAACCATGGCACAAAAGGGGAAGAAATAAACGTAGCAAACACAGTCAGCTCCTTTAAGGAGCTTGATGTTGAAGAAGCATGAAGCCAGAAGGTGCTGACGTAAGGACTGAGGAGGGATATTTTAAGATGTGAACAAATTGAGCATACTGATTTATGACTAAAATAAAGCCAATAGAGAAATACAGGATTTCCATTAAAAAAAAGAAAAAAAGAAAAAAAAAGACTTCTAGTGAGTGGTTTATTTGTTACAATTCCAATCTAAATCACAGTGGCATTCCTCTGAAGCTTGACAATTATTTCCGAAAGAGACAAAAAATATTAGAAGGTACTAATAACAAAGAAAATGTTTAAGTAAAACAAGTTATAAGAGACCATCACTATTTCATATATCAGTTTATTTTGAAGTCCTACTTTGTCTGTTCTTAAAGATCCCTGACTCTATTGCTTTGTCTCTGCTCATACACTACTTTTATCAGCTTACAGCATTTTTTTAATGTCACAAAAGAACATGTTGCTAATGGTTAAACTGTAACATAAATAAATCCTAATTCAAAAATCAAAAAAATAAGAGATGCCACTTTAAGTGAAATTGGACAAAAATGAATATTTGAAAAATTAGAAATTATACTGTCTAGTCTCTGATGTTCCAAAGTTTCAAAATGAGGAGTAAACAATGATTTATCCCACATGGAAATAAAGGATAAAATAATTCATCATAAGACCTGAATTAACCAAAATTAAATACAATATAGGCTAGTTCACTATAAGTAATTTATTCTTTCATGTATTTAAAATATTTTCCCAGAGATTAGATTACATATGAGGTGAATTTCATAGGGAGAAGAGAAAAATGGTAAACAAAATGACCATGGATGTAATCTGCAGAAAAACAGGAAGAGACTAGTTAGAGTCCAATGAAGCCACATTCTTCACAAAGAGATTTATAAATCCAGCTGTCCAACTTCCAATGATAAGAAACTTAGGTCACACCAGAAGCAAGCCTCTTTGAGATCAAAGGTATATTTATAGAATATGAATTAGGAATACCAATATGTCAGGTGACAGCAAATGTATGAATATTCTTTCTCTCACAGTCACAGAATCTGTTTCTCCACACACTACTTCCTCTGGTGGACACATGACATAGTACACCATCCAAATGGGAGCCCTCTTCTCCTGCTGGGAAAATTTCCTGCAGGACGGTTATGTGCTCCCATCCTTAATGTCATGATTCAGAGACAGGAATACAGACTCTTCTAAATGCTGCAAATTCAGCCTATTATCCCCAGAGGATGGAATCTGAGCTGTTAGATTGTTTCAAGAGGTAAGTCATCCTAAAAAGAGGGAGTAGGTGGTATGAAGCCCTGAAATGCTGGATTGAAATTCCAATTTGGACATTTAAAAGAGGCATTTGGGTCTTTGTTCAAGTTACTTACCTCCTAGACCTTAATGTCTAGCTCTGTAAAATGAAATAGCAGCACCTTACAGTTGTTGTAAGATTCAGTGGATATTCATATGTTGAGTACATTGCCCAATTCAAAATGTTATAAGTCCAAGGTAAAGCCCTGAGCATAGATTGGGCTTTTCAAGTAGTGTTGAACTTATTAAAGTATTTTAATTAGAGCAGGAGCAATTGTCCCCCAAAGCTTTTATAGATTGGATTGAGATACCAGATGGAGATTAACCCTGATGATATGAAGATACTTTCAAACACTTAGACTTTATTTATAGTTGGAAGATAGAGGAAAAACGTAGTCATTTGGTCTATTCTAATCAGGTGTGTCCTATGGGAAGAAAGCACAAACTTCACCTATATGGCTAACGAAGCACAAAAAATGGCATGTCCACTTTTCTCAATTCCTTCAGCAAATATTACCACTAATACGCTCCCTAAAATGTTGGCAGCTAGAAGAGTCAGGATTTACAGAGGCCTTGGATCCGCGTCCTATGAGAGATACTCTGACAGACCGTATCATCTTCTGGTTACAGGTCTCCTGCAAATGCCAACTCAGTCAGTCTGGTCACGTATGCCATTCCCAAGGTCAGACTCAAAGAGACAGGAAAAGGTAAATCTATCCTGAGAAGTTGTTACTTCCTTGATAAAAGAGAGCTCAAAATGTAAAGATGATTTTTATGTATTAAGGAAATTAATAGTGATAGAAATAATGTATTATGAAAATATAAGAGCTAATCATGGTGCAGTGCAAAGTAAAGAACTTATGGTCAAATTCCTAAACTTACTTTCTGTTAAAAGATCATATTCAAGCCCAAAAGTGTCACTCAGTGGTTAAGCATTTTCCCATGAACTAAGAGGTCTTCAGTTCAACTCCCTGGCTGGGCACATGCCCAAGTTGTGGGCTTCATTCCCAGTTGGGACAAGAAGGAGGCAGCCCATTGATGTTTCTCTTTCATTGATGTTTCTACCTCTCTTTCTCCTTTCCTCTCTCTTAAAAAAATAAAAACATGTTTAAAAGAAAATATATAATATTCAAATAAAGAATAACTAAGATCATGATTCTAATACATGTATAAAATTGAACATGTGTTAAATATTTTATTTCACTCATTCATGAGAAAGTTGATAGATATTATAGCAATACAAAAGAGAGTCTTAAGAATAGACATGTCTTTAGATAAGAAATATTGTAGTAAAATGAATGTGTAAATGGGAGACAGAGCTGGCCTCTTCCTTCCATGATGGGAGGGAAGCAAATTGAACTGGAACTTGGGAGACTTGGCAATCAATAGACAAGAAGTATTTGCTTTGCGATCTGTTATTTACAACTTACAACACTAAGAAACAATGGGACAGTCTGAGAACCTCAAAAGCAGGCTCTGCATTCTGCATCCTACTGAAGAACAATTTTCCCTCTACTTTCAGCATCCTGGTTAGCTGTCAAGATTCTTAACATTTTCCTGAACACCAGAGGAGCTTCAGTTTTCATTTCACCAATAAGAAGGATGTATTATTAGAGAATCTAATGAGCCATGGCCTAGTGCGCCCCCTCAGGAAGTATTCATGGTTTCTTTGTGAGCCCCTCAGCATTGTGGACTTTCTACCATTTGACAAGCTCTGACAAGGAGAATGAACTTTAGTGTTTAGAGTAAATTCAGGAATACCGGTTTATGTAACAATATATTTACAACATAAATCACAGGAATGTTATTCTGAGTGATTGAAGGCAGAGGCAACGCCAGTCCATTTATCTGAGATTCTAGAAAAGGCAAACTGATAGAGAGACACAGAAAGGTGTTGTCAGGGATGTGGTGTGTGGAGAAAGGAAATCATGCGGCTGGGGGTTTATGAAATATTTCATATTATGTTTGTGGTGATGCACACTTGTTCAAAGTCACTGACTGCACACAGTCAATTGCCTGATTTTATTGTATAAAAACTGGACCTAAACAAAATCATTTTTCAAAGAACATGTAATTTGAACCTGTCTCGTTGAGTCATGTGTAAACATGTTTCCAAGCATTTATTTTCTCATTTGTCTCCGCATAATTATTTTTCTATTAAAATCTTGTTTTGGGGAGGTCATCAATTTGTCACCAAATACCCTTTCACTTTCATTAAATTCAATGTGATCATGGACAACTGACTTATAAGGCCTCGACTTCTCCAAATGGTAAAACTAGAAGTGAATTCTATTATCTTGTGGGACCCTGAGCGTATTGAAGGCAAAGCTCACTGACACATCTAACCCTCTTCTGAATTAACTGGACGACTTGACTACATGGGAGACATATATCCAAGTGGGTGAGTCCCTTCTGATAAAGTGCTGGCTGTGGGCATGGGAGTATTTGTCCCTGCTTTTTTACTATTATCAATATTTTCTTTGTGGACGCCACCGAAATAAATAAAACAGTGTCTGTAACAAGTCTAAACACAGGAGTAACTGCCATTTGATGGGACGACCCTGCCTCCAAGTACAGGCTTCTCCTCCAAGGCTTCTCTCCCTTGCAGAGGGAGGGGTCCCCCTACTTGTTTTTCAGCAACAGTTGTCTTTAGCTTGGTCCCAGGTGTGAAAACAGATGATGACTCAGCCTGACAGCATTCCCGCTCCTTGGTACAGACCGCTTATGAAGTGCCTTCACTCATTTGTGAGCAGGTTTCACTGACTGCTTCTGCACACGGTCTGACTGCTGGCTCTGACAGCTTCCTGACGTTCTGCAAACAGCTGCCATAACAGCTGTGACAATGTCATCTGCAAATGAGGCCCATGCAAGACCAGCGAAGTGACTGACACACTCTAAGTAATCTGATAAAGAAATGGCGCATTGTACGGAAAACAAGATTGCAATGAGATGGCGTGGCTCTGTAGGAGAGGTGGATTCCTAGACAGAGGAAAGGATTGCTTTATTACTTTAAATTAGGGGTGTCGAACTCAATCAGAGAAGGGGCCAAAATCTAAAATCCAGACTAAATCGCGGGCCGAATGGTTTACTGAACAGTCATAAACTGTCATTGTGATGGAAACGCAGCGGAGTGCAGTGATGACAGCGCGGTGCGGGCCACATTGCAAGGCCTGGCGGGACAGATTTGGCCCGCGGGCCTTGTGTTTGACACATGTGCTTTAAATCATGGAGACATCATTTTCCCAAATTTTTCTGAAATATTGTCTCTGGAGAACCTGGAGATACTCACCCTTTTCCTGTTGCTGCTATAGCCATTCTCACTGATAACTACAAGTTTTTCACATTGTATTGTTTCTCCAATGAGATTTTGAACTTTCAGAAAGCAAGATTTCCTCCGATATCTCTTTCTATTTCTACGTTTTAGCATAGTGTCTTATATATATCATACGATTAGTACATTTCTGACTATACTGTTACCATCCATCCTTTCTTTAGATCATTAAGCTTTTAAAATGTTGTATATAGCCGAGCCAGTGTGGATCAGTGGTCATGAACCAGGAGGTCATGGTTCGATTCTTGGTCAGGGTACATGCCCAGTTTGCAGGATGGATCCCCAGTAGGTGGTATGCAGGAGGCAGCTGATCAGTGATTTTCTCTTATCATTGATGTTTCTATCTCTCTCTCCCTCTTCCTTCCTCTCTGAAATCAATAAAAGTATATTAAAATTAAATGCTGTAGATATATTCATTTATTAAACTTGCTACATATATGTACTTATACGTGTATAGCTTTAAAATATAGATGATAAAATATAGATGAATTATGGCATGGTTTAGAAATCTGAGATTTATGTACATGATCTCTTTTGCTTAGCAAAGTGAGTGTGAAAGAAGATGAGTACGTTACTTAAACTCATCTGGTTTGAAGGGTTAATCATCACCACTGAGATAGGTCATGCAAGTGAAAATCTTTGAAGCTTCGGCGTTCTCTCATCGTACATTAAAAACAAAATGGCTTTATTATTTAGAGCAGGTTTAGCTTCACAGAAAGACTGAGAGGAGGTGTAGAGATTATGCAGATGCACCAAGTAATTGCAGCCTCCACCACCACCACCATCCTGCACCAGGGTGGGGATTTGTTACAATCAGCGAACTTATATTGACATGTCATTATCAGCCAAAGTCCATAGTTTACCTTAGGGTTCACTCTTGGTGTTTGCACATTCTATGGCTTTGAAACGTGAATAGTGGCATGTATTGACCATTATAGTATCATTCTGGATAATCGCGCTGCCCTAACTTTTCTCTCTGCTCTGCCTATTTATACCTTCCTCACCACCAACCCTGGCAATCCCTGATTATTTGACTGTCTCCATAGTTTTGCCTTTTCCAGAATCATATCTTTGGGTCATACAGTATATAGCCTCCTCAGACGGGCTTCTCTCACATAGCAATATGCTTCTCTCACATAACAAGTTTCCTGCATGTCTTTCCTGGCTGGATAGCTCAGGTCCCTGAGCACTGAGTGATATTCCATTATCTGGACATATCACAATTTATCTACCAACTAATGGGCATCTTTTTAAAAGTTTATTTTTATTCTAGACACTATTGCAGAGAGTGTTTTGATTGCTTTCAACATTTGGCGATCAAGAATAAAGCTTCAGCCGAAACCGGTTTGGCTCAGTGGATAGAGCGTCTGTCTGCGGATTGAAAGGTCCCAGGTTCGATTTCGGTCAAGAGCATGTACATTGGTTGCGGTCACATTCCTGGTAGGGAGTGTTCAGGAGGCAGCTGGTCAATGATTTTCTTTCATCAACATTTCTAACTCTCTATTTCTCTCCCTTCCTCTCTGTAAAAAATCAATAAAATATTTTTAAATGTATTTATAAAAAAGAAAAAGAAAAGAATAAAGCTTCAATATAAACATCCCCATGCAGGTATTTGTGTGGAAATACATTTTCAGTTCCTTTGCATGAATACCAAGGAGCGGAATTGCTAGATGAAATGGTAAGAGCCATGCATTTTTCTTTTATTACGTTTGTTTTTACCGAGGTAGCATTGGTTTGTAACATTATCTAAGATCCAGGTGTACAAGATTATAATTCAACATATAAATGCTCACCACCACAAGTCTAGGTCCCAACCCTTTGTCCATTCCACTTCCCTTCACCTCTCCCTCTGTTAACAACCAATTTGTTGTCTGACGTTGTCAGTTATTTTGTTTTGTTTTCTTTGTTCATTTATTTTAATTTTATATTTCACATATGGGTAAAATCATTTGTCTTTTTCTGTATGACTTATTTAACTTAGCATAATACACTCAAGGTCCACGCATATATTGCAAATGGCAGGATTTCATCTTTTTTATGGCTGAGTAGTACTTGATTTATATACATACATATATATGTATATATATTAATACAGTATACATAAAATATACATAGTATGTTTAAGAGTTCTATCATACATAATATATGATAGAAAAATATATACATGCTAGAGACCTGGCACATGAAAACTCATGCAATGATGGGAGGAGGTCCCTCAGCCTGGCCTGCCCCCTCTCACAGTCCGGGAGCCCACAGGGGCGGGAGGTGACCCAGAGATCAGGGGAAGGAGACACCCCCCATCACACCTCTGCTGCTGTCTCTGCCAGCAGCGTGAGCCTCAGATGGCCCTGGTTATCTGAGCCCCGGGCAGCCCTGGGCAGCTGGGCAGCCACCATTCGAGGCCGGCCCCAGGCAGCTGGACAGCCACCATCTGAGGCTTGCCTGTGCCTCTAGCTGGCCCTGGGCTGCTTGGGCCTGAGAAGACTGGGGGACTCCAAAGGCAGGTGCACAGCAAGGCTGGGTGCCTGCCTCCCCAGTGGGACTAAGGGGGCTGGGGGCCACCATCTTTGAGGGTGGGGCAGTCAATTAGCATATTCCCTAATTATTAGATAGGTTAATATATAATAGAGTGCTATTATTATAAATATCACATCATCTTTATCCATTTATATCCTATACTAGAGGCCTGGTGCACAAAATTTGTGCATAGGGGATGTGTCCCTCAGCCCAGCCTGCACCCTCTCTAATCTGAGACCCCTCAAGAGATATCAGACTGCCTGTTTAGGCCCAATCGTCCTAAACAGGCAGTAGGACATTCCTCTCATAATTCAGGACTGCTGGCTCCCAACCACTTGCCTGCCTGATTGCCCCTAACTTCCCTTCCCTGCCAGCCTGGTCACCCCTAACTGCCCTCCCCTGCCAGCCTGGTCACCCTTAACTGTCATACCCTGCAGGCCTGATCAGCCCCAACTGCCCTCCCCAGCTTGCCCGGTCAACCCATAACTGCCCTCCCTTGCCAGCCTGGTCACCTCTAACTGCTTTCCCTTGCCAGCCTGATCACCCCCAAATGCCCTCCCCTGCAGGCTTGAGTTTCCCCCAACTGTCCTCCCCTGAAGGCCTAGTTGGCCCTAACTGCCCTCCTTTGCAGGCTTGGTCCCTCCCAACTGCTTTACCTGCTGGCCATCTTGAGTTGGCCATCTTGTGTCCACATGGGTGTAGCCATCTTTGACTACTTGGGGAAGGCCATCTTGTGTGTTGGAGTGATGGTCAATTTGCATATTACCTCTTTATTATATATGATAATAAATAGTTAATATGCTAATTAGACTGAACAGCAGAATGACTGTCTGGATGAACTTCCGGACAACCTTTCAGACAAAGCGAGGGCTGTGGAGGGCCAAACCCCTTGCACAAATTTCATGCATTGGGCCTCTAGTATTTTATATTAAAGTAATATATGTAATCTTTATAATAATAAATGTGTAATATGCTAATTAAACCAGATAGCCAAATTACCTTCTAGATGTCATTCTGGATGTTCATCTGGATGAAGCTATGGCCCCAGAGATAGAGGAAAATTTGGTTAGGGTGATCAGGCAGGCACGCAGAAGTGGTTAGGGACAATCAGACAGGCAAGCAAGTGGTTAGGGGTGATAAGGCAGGGAGTGAGTAGTTAGGAGCAATCAGGCAGGCAAGCAGAGGGTTTAGGGGCAATCTGGCAGACAGTCAGATGAGTGGTTAAGAACCAGCAGTCCTGGATTGTGGGAGGGATTTAGGATGGGCCTAAGCCAGCAGTTGGACATCCCCCAAGGAGTCCCAAATTGTGAGAGGGTGTAGGCTGGCCTGAGCGATATCCTCCCTCAACCCCCACATGCAACCAGGCCCCTCTAGTGTGTGTGTGTGTGTGTGTGTGTGTGTGTGTGTGTGTGTGTGTGTATCATTGTCTTTATTCACGTCTCTGTCAATGGACACTGAGGTTGCTTCCATTTCTTGGCTATTTTGAATAGTGTTGCAATGAAAATAGACAATAAACTCTTTGATTTCAGTCCCATATATGTTTTGTGGATTTCACTCCAATGCCAAGAGAAACAAAATAAGAAATAAACTCATGGGACTACATCAAACTAACAAAAATGTTGCACAGCAAAGAAAACTATTAACAAAATGAAAAGGCAACCAACCAAATGGAAACAAATATTTGCAAGTCACACATTCATTAAAGAGTTAATATCTAAAATATATAAAGAACTCCTATATCACAACAACAACAATAGCAATAACAACAAAAATCTTAAGTAAAAAAAATTGGGAAGTGGGAGCCCTGGCCAGTGTCACACAGTGGTTAGAGAATTGATCCAAGCACCAAAGAATTGTGGATTCAATTCCCAGTCAAAGGCAAGTACCTGGGTTGCAGGTTAGATCCCTGGCCCCACTGGGGCAAGTATGGAAGGCAACCTATGGATATGTCTCTCTCACATCAATTTTCTCTCTATCCCCCTCCCTCCTTCCTTACTACTCTCTCTCAAAAAAAAAAAAAAAAAATCAATGGAAACAATATCCTCAGGTGTGGATTAATAACATCAGTAATAAAGGCAGTGGATCTGAATAGCCATTTTTCCAATGAAGACATAAAGATAGTCATAATACACATAAAAAAGTGCAACTTCATAAATTATTAGGGAAATGCAAATCAAAACTACAATATTTCAACATACATCTGTGAAATGACTCTCATCAAAAAGACAAGAATTGGCAAGTCTTAGAGAAGATGTAGAGAAAAGGGAAACCTTGTGTACTTTTGGTAGCAATCCAAATTGATGTAGCCACTATGGGAAAAAAAAAAAGATGAGGATTCCTCAAAAATATAGAACTACCATATGGATTCAGCTATTTCACTTCTGAGTATTTATTCCACAATAGGGAAAAAATTAATTAGAAGAGATACATGCATTTTTGGCATCACACCCATGTTATTTTTTCTTATACTTTTGTGCTTTCTATTTCATGTGATGGATTTACATGATGGAAGTATGTTAAGTCCAGCATTTTATAAAATGTGATTAATTAATAAAAGAAGTTTTACCTTATTCAAGAAATGCATTTAAATTATCTTTTATATAGTATTATTGATACCTTTTAACTCTCTTATCACAAATGAATATATCTAGAAATGCAACTTCCTGGAGGATTTAGTACCAAAGCACACACTGAAGAAGAAAACATAAAAAAAACAATTTGATGAATGATGTGGCATGCCAGTATATAAAACACATCACCACTTGAAAACCCTGCACTATACTATGTACAAACTCTCTGTCTTGTAAGTACATTATAGATGTAGCCAAGTGATGTTTAAATGTTTAAATGTCTACTGCATTTATATAACATCTAGATGTCCCTCAGCCCACCTTGCACTCTCTCCAACCTGAGACCCTTTGTGGAATGTTTGACTGTCCATATAGGCTCAATCCTACTCGGATCTGGCATAAACAGACAGTTGGACATCCCTCCCACAATCCAGGACTGCTGGCTCTCAACTGCTCTCATGGCTGCCTTCCTGATTGCCCCTAACTGCTTCTGCTTGCCAGTCTGATCACCCCCTAACTACTCCCGTGCCAGCCTGATTGATGCCTATCTGCTCCCCTGCCAGCATGTTTGCCCCTAACTTCCCTCCCTTGCAGGCCTAGTTACCCCTAACTGTCCTCCCATTCAGGCCTCGTCCCCCAACTGCTCTTCCCTGCTGGCCTGATCACCCACAACTGTCCTCCCTTGGAGACCTGGTCCCTCCCTAGTACTCTCCCAGGCTGGCCATCTTGTGGTGGCCATTTTGTGTCCACATGGGGGCAGAATCTTTGACCACATGGGGACAGCCATCTTGTGTTGGAGTAGTGATCAATATGCATATTACTCTTTTATTAGATAAGATAGAAGCCTAGTGCATGGATGGGGGCCTGCTGGTTTGCCCTGAAGGGTGTTCCAGATCAGGGTGGCATTCCCTTGGGGTGTAGGGCTGCCTGGGTGAGGGGCCTGTGGTGATTTGCAGGCTGGCCATGCCTCCTGGTGACCCAATTGGAGGCTCTGATATCAGGGATTTATTTAACTTTTACAATTGAAACTTTGTAGCCTGGAGGAGAGCCAAGCCTCCTGCTTGCTCCATGGTGGCAGCCATTTGTGTTGGGATTTATTTATCTTCTATAATTAAAACTTTGTAGGAGGACTGGGCCTGCCAGGGTATGTGGAAAGCTTGGATTCCTCCATTGCTAGGGAAACCCAAGTCTTCTTCCTGCTTGCTCTGTGGCTGCAGCCATCTTGGTTGCATTTAATTTGCATACTTGCTCCTGATTGGCTAGTAGGCATGGCTGGTGGGCAGCCTGAGTGATGGTTAATTTGCATATTACTATTTTTTTGGTTGGCTGAATATGACTGGAAATTAAAATAGACTATATGCAAAAAAAGAAAAACTGCTCTCTTAGAATTGTTTCAAAAGGTTTTTTTCTCTCTTTTTTTTCCAAATTTATCTTTGAGCTGTTTTATCATCCTATATATCAATAATAAAAGACTAATATGCTAAGTGTTCAGTCATCCAGTTTTCCATTCAACCAATCAAATCATAATATGCTAATGATATGCTAAGGCCACTCAACTGCTCACTATGACATGCACTGACCACCAAGGAACAGATGCTCTGATCCCATGGTTGGCAAACTGCAGCTCGCAAGTCACATGAGTCACAAGTAGCTCTTTGGCCTCTTGAGTGTGGCTCTTTCACAAAATATCATGGCTTGGGTGAGTCTATTTTGAAGAAGTGGTGTTAGAAGAAGTTTAAGTTTAAAAAATTTGGCTCTCAAAAAAGAAATTTCAATCTTTGTACTGTTGATATTTGGCTCTGTTGACTAATGAGTTTACTGATCACTGCTCTGACCAATATGTTAGCTTGCTGCTGGGGTCTGGCCAGTCATAACTGAGCAAGATAGGCCAGTCATGCCCTGGAACCCTCCCACAGTCCCTCCCCGGCTTGCCAACCTCCTGCATTCCTCCCCGGCCCAATCATGCACCAGTGAAGTCCCTTGGCCTGGCCTGGCCTGTGCCCTCTTGCAATCTAGTACCTCTTGGGGGATGTCAGAGAGCAGAATTCAGCCCAATCCTGTGGGTCAGGCTGAGAGATACTACTGGTGCATGAATTTATGTGCCAGGCCTCTACTCTGTTCAATAAAAAGTGTTTTTTGGAATAGTCTGGGGAGTATAGACTTTAACTCTTTTTTGAATGATCAGTAGAACTACCCTATAAAGCCATCCAGACCAGGGGCTTTCTTTGCTGGCAGGTATTTGATTACTGCTTCAATTTCAATTTCATGGGTAGTTATCAGCCTGTTTAGTTTTGGGTTTTTTTTAATTCTTCCTGATTGAGTTTTGGAAGCTTGTACTTTTCTAAGAATATGTCCATTTCATCTAGGTTGTCCAGTTTCTTGGAGTAGATTCGTTCATAGTATTTTTTATAATCCTTTGTATATCAGTGGGGTCTGTTGTTATTTCACCTATTTCATTTCTGATTTTGTTTATTTTGGTCCTCTTTTTGTTTCTGGGTGAGCCTGGCTAGAGGTTCACTAATTATGTTTATCTTTTCAAAGAATCAGATCTTGGTTTTACTGATCTTTTGTATTGTTTTTTTGTTTGTTTGTTTTTTGTTTTGTTTTGTTTTGTTTTGTTTTGGGGGGTGTCTATGTCATTTATTTCCACTCTGATCTTTATTATTTCCTTTTTTTCTGCTTACTCAGGGCTTTTCTTGTTCTTCATTTTCTTATCGTTTAAGTTGTAGGATTAGATAATTTATTACCATTTTTTTCTTTTTTCTTTTGAAAAAGGCCTGTTGAGTTATGAAATTCCCTCTCAGGATTGATTTTATTGAGTCACATAGATTGTGGATTATTGTGTTTTTATTATCATTTGTTAGCAAGATGCTTTTAATTCTTCTTTAGTCTCTTTGGTAATCCAATAATTGTTTTTATAGAGTGTTATTTGGACTCTAAATGTTTTACTTTTTGCAATTTTTTAATTATTGTCTATTTCTAATATTATTCCATTGTGATCTGAGAAAATGCTTGATATGATTTCTATCTTCTTGAATTTAAAAAGACTTTGCCTGCATCTTAATATGTCGTCTATCTTTGAAAATGTCCCCTGTGTATTTGATAAGAATGTATATTCTGTACCTTTGGGGTGAAATATTCTGAACATGTCAATTAATTTCATCTGTTCTAGTGAGTCATTTAGGATTGATGGTTGTTGTTTTTTATGACTTTTTGTTTAAACAATTTATCCAGTGGTGTTAGTGGTGTTAGTGGACTATTAAAGTCCCTATTGTAATTGTATTGCTATCCATCTCTCCTTTGATATCTTCCAGAAGTTTTTTTTTTTGTTTGTTTGTTTGTTTTATTTTTTATGTATTTGGGTTCCCCTATATTGGGTGTAAATACATTTAACAGAGTCATATCTTCTTAATAAATTTCTCCCTTTAGTATTATGAAGTGGCCTTCCTTATCTCTTGTTATGGCCTTTATTTTGAGGTCTAATTTGTCATATATAAGTATTGCTACCCCAGCTTTTTTCATTTCCATTTGCCTAAAAATTATTTTTTCATCCCTTCACTATTAGTCTGTATGAGTCCTTCATTTTGAGATAGGTCTCTCATAGATAGCAGACATTCATTCAGCTACCCTATGTCTTTTGATTAGAGCATTTAATTCATTTATGTTTAAAGTTATTATTGATAGGTACTTGTTTTATTATTTATGCCTGTGTTATTTCTTCCCTTCCTATTTCTTCTTTTTATAACAGTCCTTTAGCATTTCTTGCATTGCTGGCTTGGTAGTCACAAACTCCTTTAGCCCTTTTTTGTCTGTGAAGCCCCTGATTATGCCTTTAATTTTAAATGGTAGCTTTCCTGGATATAGTAATCTCATATTCAGTCCTGTGTTTTCCATCATTTACTATTTTTTCATTACATTCTTTTCTGGTCTGATGTGTTTCTGTTGAGAAATCAGTTGATACTCTAATGAGAGATCCCTGATAGGTAACTTTCTGACTTTCTCTAGCAGCCTTTAATATTCTTACTTTGCCATTGGTGTTTGCCAATTATGATGCGTCTTAGTGTCAGTCTTTTGAGGTTCATCGTGTTTGGAACTCTGTTTGCTTCTTGGATTATGTGAGTTTTTTTCTTTCTAATATTAGGGAAGTTTTCTGTCATTATTTCTTCAAACAGGTTTCCTAATCCTTGCTTATTTTACTCTCGTTCTGGTACCCCCATTATGTGAATGTTGTTTCATTTCATGTTTTCTCAAAGTGCCCTTAGGTTCTACTGCTTTTTACTTATTTTTTTTTCCAGTTGCTGCTTTGCTTTGGTATTTTTTTTAACCTTGTCTTCTAGCTTGGTTGATGCAATCCTCAACTTCTTCTAGTCTATGGTTGATACTTTCCATTTTGTTCTTTATTCTATTTATGTCATTCTTTGTTTACTCCTGATTTCTTTTTCATTTCCTAATTCTTCATTTCCTCTTGATTCTTATATATTTTTTATTTTGTCTTCCATCCTTTTCAGCATCCTTTTACAATTGCTCTGAATTCATTCTCTGACAAATTGCTTGCCTCCCCTTCATTTACTTCCTTTTCTGGTGATTCTTCCTTTTTCTTTTTCTTTTTCTTTTTCTTTTTTTTCTTTTTTTTTTCTTTTTCCTTTTTTTATGGGGCTGTTTCTTTGTCCTCCCAATTTTGCTTTTTCTTTGTAGTTGTTTCTATGTATTAAATCAAACTTCTATGTCACTTTAAATGTTTTTGAGTTTGTCTTATGTAGTAGAATAGAGGCCCAGTATATGAAATGTGTGTATTCAAGGAGGGTCCTTCAGCCTGGCTTGTGCCCTTTTGCAGTCTGGGAGCACTCTAAGGATGTCTGACAGCACACAAGGTTTCTTTACATCCTTTCCAACACTTGTTATTTCTTGTCATTCTGATGCTAGCCATTGTAACAGGGGTGAGGTGGTTGTCATTTATATTTCTCTGCTGAATAATACATTGAAAACCTTTTCATGTTTCTCTTGGCCATTTGTCTGTCTTCTTTGAAAAATATCTATTCTGACTCTCTGTCCAATAAAAATTATTTTTCTGTTAAGTCTTATGAGTTATTTTTTATATTTTAGATGTTAACCTTTTATCAAATATGATTTGCAAATATTTTCTCTCATCTATAGGTTGCTTTACAATTTACTTGATGGCTTCTTTTGATGCAGAGAAAAATTTAATTTGATACAGCACCAATTGCTTGCTTCTGCTTTTGTTGTTAGTATGAAATAAAAAAAAAATCACCAACATTAATGTACAGAGGATTCTATGTTTGGCTTAATACTCTGCTGTCATTGTCTTGAAACTTTCAGTAATTTTTAAACAAGGCCCATGTGTTTTTATTTTCTAATGGGCTCATAAATTTTATAGCCATTCCTACTACTAGCCATTTCCTCAGACATGTTTTTATAAACAATTCTCTGTGTCCCTAAATACTTATCATTTTGGCTGTACTTTCTCTTCTACTTTTAAATATTCGAGTAATATCACCTACATATGTCCAGCTAAAATCTAGAAGTCATTAATGATGTCTTTTCTTACCTAGCAAGTATTAATAGTTGGTCATACTTTTATGTACATTTTATCATTCTTGAATTTTCTAGATCTAATTTATTTTATCTGTTTTCATGATTAATTCAGGCCCTTGTTTTCTATTTCCTAGAAGATCATGACACCATTTTTATTGCCAAAGTGTGGGACTTAAAAGCCATATAGGACCATTTTGCTTGTGACGGAAAAAATAAACAATGAGTCCATGATGACATTGCCTACTTGCTTTAGTAGTGCCCACTTAGGTTTCTTATGATTGTTTCCCTGCACACTTGTCCTGCTTTATTTCTTATTTTTAACAGTGCAACAGAATTCCAGGTGCACTTAATTATTTACAATCCTAAGAGCATGTTTCTGCATTCCTCTGTGAGCATCCCAGGGATGGTCTGTCTGCCTGGAAAGTCTTTGGTCAGCTTGTTCCCCAAGGAAATGGGTTCATCTAGTTAATACAAATGCAGTCTCTTCTCCCAGACATGCATCTCCCCTCTGCTCAGGGCTGACCGTGCTCTGTATGTATTTCATTTATAGAATTCATCACTGGGGTTGTTGAGAAGGGTATTATTTTTATTGTATTGTTTGCTTTACCACAGAACTCAGCATAATGTGAGCAAGTGATGTTTCTTAAATATTATCCTATTAATGTTAGTGATAAAATTTGTCTTAACTAATCTTACAATACTTTTTTATCAAAAATCAATTGGTATACTTATCTCAGAATTAAATATATTACTAGATAATTTTTTAAAAAATTATTTTTAAAATAAAATAATTTATATTAATTATAATATATTTAATATAAGTGTGAAATAATTTATATTAAATATAATTATATTCAATAACTATAATTTATATATTATTATTAATTAGTCTTTAATAATAATATTGTTTTATTACAAACAAAATATTATATAATGTGTATATATATTTTATAAGCATGAAAATATTTTTGTATACAAAAAAGTACAAGAAAAACTATATCAAGGAACAAAATATTAAATGACAATAATAGAATTCCATGTCTTTTTACATTATAAATGCTTAATATTTCCTTTTCATTGATGTATGATGTTCACATAAAATCTGTGAAATCAGTACCATATACATATAATAATAGAAGAATAGGCAGGAGAGTTTAATGGCTTTTTTTTGATATTACATTATTTTTTCTCTGTAAATAGACCTGACTTTTTGGATCAGTTTTAGGTTCATAGCAAAAAGAAATTGCAATATATAAACTCTACACACACACACACAGACTCCCAAAATGCACTAGAGAGGTCTATTTGTTACAATAAATGATCCTACATTGACACATAATTATCATCTAAAGTCCATAGTTTACATTAGGGTTCAATCTTGATGCTGTACATTAAATGGGTTTTAATACATCCATAATGACATATATCCACTATTATAGTGTTATACAGAATACTTTTAGAGCCCTAGAAATTCGCTGTGCTCTGTAATGTCTTATTTTTTGTAATACAAAGAAAGAAAAAAATAGAAGAGCTGAGTTTTGTCATAAACCTAGGCATACCAGACATAGCACAAGCTCTTCATCTGTGCTCAGAACTTCATCAGGACATTTATACACATTTATGTTAGTCTCAAAACCACTTCACACCATGTGTCTAAAAGTTAAAGTACTAGGTGTCAAAGCAGAGGTTCTGCTTTGATTAAGCAGAGCCATCTTCCTGGAAGGGACTAGTTTATGGACTCCTAGGAAAATTTGAGCAGTCAACCTGTGGGAATGTCCCGGAATCTCAGCCACAGGAGCTCATTTGCTGTGCTGTTGCCACAGCATGTATACTACACTGATCAACAACGACTTCATGTTTGCACCTTCCATAACACATTGCAAGTGTCCTGAGTTTGACAAAAAAAGGAAAGAAGAGGACATGAAGAAAATGTGTGGTTATCTATCTGAGTCCTGAACAAGCAGCTGTGCAGAGAACAGTAGAAATTGTCAGCCATGGCGCGGTCCAGGAACTTCCACTGGGAAAGGAGAACCAGTCAGTCAGCCTCTCCAGCCAGTGGGCACCTGTCATCTTGGCTGCTAGACACATACATCCACCCACCCTTCATGACCACACATACATCCTTCCTTCCATATACTCAGTGATATCACCACCGCCAAGCTTGTTTTAATGGGAAAGGATGCAAAGTCACATCTCACCCACGTGCTGTGGATGATGTATCTTACTAGAGGTCAATTTTAAAATTATTTAATTCACATTATTTTTAAAAATCTGAAACATAATATATATTGAAGAGTGCACATCTTTTAAGTACATAACTTCATAGATTACCACCAATTAAACATATTTATCTAACAAAAGGAGCTCAAGAAATAGAACATGATTATCATGCCAGAAGACTTCTCATATTTCTTTTCTGATATTTTTCCCCGAGAGGAATCACTAGTCTAATAGCAAAATGTTGTAATTTAATCAACTTTTGCAGTTTACAAAAGTGTGGACATGCAGTTATACCTATATTAGTTTGTTAGGGCTGCTGTAATAAACTATCACTCACTGGGCGGCACAGCAAGCAACTTGTCACTCTTCTGGAGGCTAGAAGTTCAAGATGCAGGTGCAGGTGTTGGCTTATTTGGAAGAATCCCTCTTTGGCTCACAGGTGGCCTCTTCTCCCTGCGTCTTCACATGGTCTTCCCTGTCCCTTGTCTGTGTCAGACCCTCCTGTTCTTAGACCAGACCAGCCATATTTCAATTAGCGATCACACCAGAGGCCTAGTTCTAACAATTACCTCCTTAAAGGTCCTATTTCCAAATACACTTTCATTCTGGGGTTCTGGAGATATGAATTGGGAGGAGGCAAAATTCATCTCCAAATAATACCCTATTTTTGTCCTGACTGATCACCAATATGTCCAGATTATTCTTTGTAATTGTGGTGCAAATTTCCCAAAGGTGTATGTATTCTGTGGTGAAAATATACCACAATTGGTTAATTCCACTCTGATAGCCATTGGCATGACTGCTAGTGTGGGCTCTGACATCGTGCTATTACAGACTTTTTCAGCATGTCTCTAGTGAGCATGTGGGTGCAGGCCTCCTGGACGGGCACTGAGCAGGGTACTGGGTAGACTGCACAGCATGCTTCTTTACTAATGAGGGCAGAACCACACTTGTTTGTTCTCTCATAACAAGCATGAGACTCTGATGGTTCCACATTTAGACAATTGTGTGCATTTTTTAAAAATTGAATTCATAGTATTCCATTGTGTAGATGTACCACAGTTTTCTAATTGTTTAAAGTATTATATGTCTCCTCTTCCCCCCATTGACCTCACCCCACCCTCACCCCCCTACTGTCTGTGTTCATTAGTTATGGTCATACACATGCATACAAGTCCTTTGGTTGATTTCTTATCCCTTCAACCCTGCCTTCCCTCATAAGTTGAACAGTCTGTTTGATGCTTCTATAACTCTGGTTCTATTTTATTCATCAGTTTATATTGTTCAGTATATTCTACAAATGAGTTAGATGATGTGATAATTATCTTTCTCTGACTAGCTGTTGCAGATGGTAGAAACTCCTTCTTTTTTTTACTGCAGCGTAGTATTCCATTGTGTAGATGTACCACAGTTTTCTAATCCACTCATCTGCTGATGGGCACTTAGGCTGTTTCCAAATTTACAATTAACTATTGTAAATTGCGCTGCTATGAACATAGGGGTGCATATATCCTTTCTGACTGGTCTTTTTGATTTCTTGGGATATATTCCTAGAAGTTGGATTACTGGATCAAATGGGAGTTCTATTTTTAGTCTTTTGAGGAAACTCCATACTGTTCTCCACAGTGGCTATACCAGTCTGAATTCCCACCATCAGTGCATGAAGGTTCCTTTTTCTCTGCATCCTCACCAGTACTTGTTTTTTGTTGATTTGTTGATGATAGCCATTATGACAGGTGTGACATTGTACTCATTGTTGTTTTGATTTGCATCTCTGGGATGATTAGTAACTTTGAGCAGGTTTTTATATGTCTCTTGGCCTTCTGTCTTCTTTACAAAAGTGTCTATTTAGGCTCTTTGCTCATTTTTTTGTTTATCTTCCTTTTGTTAAGTTGAATAAGTTCCCTATAAATTTTGGAGATTAAACCTTTATCGGTAATAACATTGACAAAATGTTCTTCCATGCTGTGGGCTTTTTTGTTAAACAGGTTGTCTGAGGACTAGGAAACAAGAATGCGAATGTGAAATTACATGTTCACTCTGGAAAACAGTTTGGCAGTTTTTAAAAAAATAAACATACAACTACCACACAGCCCTCAATTATACACCAATAATAACCTATGTTATTGAAGTAAAATGTTACACCATCTAAAACCTGGGAACAAACCAGGTGTCCTCACATGAGTACTGTGATTTCATTTTAAATTTGCCTGACAAAAAAAATGAGTTGAAGAATTTTTTGTATGTTTTGCGATCAATGGAATAAGCCCTTTTTTATTTTTTATGCTTTTGAATTGTTCAAATTTCCCTAAGTTGGCTGTCATTTAAAATATATATTTTTGTCACTTTTTTAAGCATTTTTTATTTTGAGATAACTGTAGATCCACACTCAGCTGTAAGAAATAATACAGGCCCTGGCCCATGTGGCTCAGTGTTGTCCCATGCAGAGGTCAATGGTTTAATTTCTGGTCAGGGCACCTGAGTTGTGGGCTGGATCCCAATGTGGGGATGTGCCAGAGGCAGCAGATTGATTATTTTCTCTCTCTATTTCTTTTTTCTTCAAAATAAATTTAAAATGTTTTTTTCCCCAAATAAATACTACAGAGATTTAATGTACACTTTATCCAAATTCTCCCATTTTGCAAAACTATAGTAAATATCACATGCAGGATATTGACACTGATTAAATAAAGATATAATGCATAACCATTCCCACAACCATGCCTGATGTTACCTTTTAGCCATACCCAGATCCATGCAGACCTGCTCCTCTTTAGCCTCTGATAACTGTTAATCTTTTCTCCATTTCTATAATTTGTCATTTCATGAACATTATATATGAAAAATTACACTGTATATCTACTTTAAAACTTTGAGTAAGTTTTTGCATACATTAATAGCTTGTTCCCTTTAATTGCTGAGTAGTGTTCTTTGGGATATGCATACACAGTTTATTTAATCATGTGAGGACACCTGTTTGTTCCCAGGTTTTAGATGGCTATTATTGGTGTATAATTGAGCGCTGTGTGGTAGTTGTATGTTGATTTTTTTTTAAAAAAACTGCCAAACTGTTTTCCAGAGTGAACATGTAATTTCACATTCACATTAGCAATGTATAAAAGAGCCAGATTAGCTGAACCTTCATTGGCCTTTGGTTTTGTCACTACTTTCTTTTAGCCATTTGGATGGGTGGGTGGTGTTATTGGTGATAGTTATCATCTGCATTACTCTAATGGCTAATGATAGTGAACAATTTCTCGTGTTGCCATCTGCCAACTTTATATTTCATTTGTGAAATGTCGCCTGTATCTTTTTCCTATTTTTAAATTATATTGTATGTTGTTATATTGTTGGGTTTTGAAACTTAATTGTAGATTCTAAATACTAATTTTTGGCTGGATATGTGGTTCACCAATTTTTTCCCTAATCTATAGCTTTCCTTTTCATCATTCTAAAGGGTCTTTCACACATCATTTTTTTTTATTTTGTTGGAATCTGTTATTAATATTTCATTTAATGTAATGGATCATGCTTTTATTAATTTTATCCTATTTTTTCTAATTTTTATGTAGATTTACATTAATATCTACAATCCAATTAAAGTTAATTTTTTATGACATGAGCGACTTGGGTTTAAAATTTTTATCATTATTTATTTAATTATGAAAGTCTCATTGTTCCAGCCACTTTGTTGAAAACAATAGCCTTCTTCAATTAAATTGCTTTTGCTACATTGTCAAAAATCAATTGGTATATTTATTTGGGTCTATTCCTAAGTTCTCTGAACTCTTCTAATGACCTATGCTCCTCTTCCTCTAAGAGCATCACAATACCTTTATTATTGTGATCAGCTAATAACTCTTCAAATACAAAGACCAAATTCTCCCATTTTATTATTTTCATAAATTATTATAGCTACTTTGAAACAATGAACTGTAAAATAATCTTGCCTATATCTACAAAATTTTATAAGAATTATGTTAGACCTATATTTCACTGTGGGGATAAATATTTACTATTGAATTGTTCAATTCATAGACTGTCAGTTTCTCCATTTATCAACTTATTATTTTATTTCTGTCATTGGTGTTTCGTAGTGCTCATTATACATGTTTTGTTGGATTTATACCTATTTTTCAAATGTGCACATGTCCATTGCTAATATATAAATTATTTTTGTGTACCAGGCATTTGTCTTATATTCTGCAACCTGAAAAACTCATGCATTTAATTACTGAATTTTAAAAAAATTCTATGGGATCGTGTACATAGACAGTGATATTATGTAGAAATAGAACATTTTACTTCTTCCTTCCTGACATTTATGCCTCTTATTTCCTTTCCTTACCTTACTGCACTGCCAACAACTGTGTGGAATTGGGATGGTGAAAATGGACTCATTCTCTGCTCTTCTATCTTAGCGGTAAAGTGGAGGAAGTTCCCTAATATTCTTTTCTTTGTTTCTGAGAAATTTTATTATGGACTGCATTGAACTTTTAAAAATAATCTTTCTATATGGATTTATTTAATCATATGATTTTTCTATTGTAGCCTATTAACATATTATATTACATTGAATGTGCTTTGTATATTAAAGTATCTGGCCTGGAAATTGCTTGTTTCTTTATTGTTATTACTAGAGGCCCAAAATTCATACATGCAGAGGGAGGGGGGCTGTCTCACAGCCCAGCCTGCACCCAATCTAATCTGGGACATCCCTCTCACAATCCAGGACTACTGGCTCCCAACTGCTTGCCTGCCTGCCTTCCTGATTGCCCCTAACCACTTCTGCCTGCCAGCCTGATCACCCCTTAACCACTCCTCTGCCAGCTTGATCAATGCCTAACTGCTCCCCTGCTGGACCAATTGCCCCTTACTGCCCTCCCCTGCCAGCCTAGTCAACCCTAACTGCTCTACCCTGTCAGTCTGGTCACCCCTAACTACCCTACCCTTCCAGCTTGGTCACCCCTAACTGCCCTCCCCTGACAGCCCAGTTGCCCCTAACTTCCCCTGCCAGCCTGGTCACCCCTAACTGCCCTACCCTGCAGACCTGCCTCCCCACCCCCATTTTCCTTCCTTACAGGCCTGGTCACTCCCATCTTCCCCTCCTCTGCCAGCCTGGTTGCCCTTAACTGCTCCCCCGCCCCTTACTGGCCCTTCTGCCAACTTGGTCGCCCCATGCAGCCTGCTGGTCAGTTGTTTGGTCATCTTCCACTAACCCCCCTCCTGGCCTGGTCACCTCATGCAGCCTCCTGTTCAGTTGTTACTGTGAGGGTATTGTGACCAATTTGCATTGGTATAGATATAGATAGTTCCTTTATTATTATAATTTAAATATACATTTTTTTTGAAAGTACCTAGGATGCTCCAGCCTAGGGGTATAAAACCTTCTAAACTAAAAAAATAATCCAGCTCATGGTTTGGTCTTGGCCAGCTGAGTTGCCCACTCAGGTTCTATCTGACTATTTCTTTCCTACAAATGAATCCTCACCAACATTTGCTGGTATTTGTTGTCTCTTGTCTGAATTCATTCCTACAAGAAAGACAAGGACTGGAAGTGCAGAGACCCAGTCAGCACAGCTGACAATTTGAGCTCCTGAAAGTGTTGTCCAGCAGAAGGACTGAAGGTATGTAGGCATGTGGGCTGTGGGGAGGGTGAGGGCAAGCTGCGTGTGAGTGATAGGAAGATATACAAAACCAAACGTGTTATCCAAACGACATTTGAAAACCTGGAGCAGGTAGTGGCACACCTGGACACCACTGACCATGACGCTGACCACAGCTCTCAGGTTCAAGTGGCCGATGATGGTGTCCCTCAGATGCGGGTCCCCTGGCCACCACATTTCATGGTCACTGAGCTCTGCTCCCGGAGGTGGGCAAACTGGTTTCTTTGATGAGAAGGATATAATTAGAAAGATAAGAACAAGGATATTCAGGAACCTGATTACTAGTAGGGGGCAGGGAGCTATTCAGGAATATTCAGCACTTTCTCACAGTTCAGGAAGCTATATCACTGTTTACTGTGATGGAAGTACCACAGAATCTGAGAGCTACATTAATACAAGCAGAAGTATTAAATTGTTGAAATTTATTGCAACCAGAAAAGTATATATTTAAGGAAGTGGACTTCAGCACATAAGAGACTAGCTATGCTACCTCTGACTAAAATTTATATCAACAACAAAGCGGATGCAGCATTGGTGCAGTATTGGAAGCTCTCAGACTCCTGTGGACCTTTTTGTGTCCCAGGCAAGACCCAATTTTTGCCTGAAAGTGGAGGTCAGTGTGGCTTGATGCACCAAGCCTTTCCCTGGTGTCCATCAGAAGGGAAGGGGACACCCGGCCCCAGTGTAGATGTGGAGGGAGAGCTTCTTCAGCCAATTACGACTGCCAACACATTTTCCCAAAACTTGGTTTAAATATTGAAGGTCTCTAGAGACCTTGGTTTAAATATTGAGGAACAAAACTTCCATTTAACAGTTTTGAAAAATAAATTTGTGATTCCTTATCCTCAAGTAAATATCACTCTCTAGGAAGGTAGGCCTATTTGCTAGCTCATTGTTAATGTCCCTGGTTAGGCAATAGACCAATCCCCCAAAGCAGCTGGACCTAGTCTGAGACTCATAAGGGTAGGTAATTTTTTAGCTGCTACATTTTTGTTTGAATCAATGCATCACATTGAGAAAATGTTCCAATTGATGAGTTTGACAGCAAGGGCAATTAATTCTTTTTTTTTTCCTGTTTGATAAAAATCATTAGTTGTCACTGGGTTCAGGAAATGTAAAGAAATCCCCACTATAGGCCTGAGGGGTTCCATGTTTTATGCAGTAGGTTAGCATTTAATTACAGTTCCTGTGTAAAATCATACAGTGCTGAATTACTTTTTTCCATTAGCCATTCATTGTAAAAAATGAGATAAAAGTGTAACATAATAAAAAAGAGATACATATACCGGTAAAGTGTTTGACTGTGCTGATTGTTGATGTTTCTATTTCTCAATTTTTATTCTTTCAACTTGGAGATATATATATATATATATATGTGTGTGTGTGTGTGTGTATGTATATATATGTGTATATATATATATATGTATATATATATATATGTATATATATACGATATAGAACATATTTGTCAGAATTTTAAGATATATAAATATTGCTGTATTGCCGAAACTGGTTTGGCTCAGTGGATAGAGTGTCGGCCTGCAGATCGAAAGGTCCTGGGTTCGATTCTGGTCAAAGGCACATCCCCAGTAGGGGGTGTGCAAGAGGCAGCTGATCGATGATTCTCTTTCATCGATGTTTCTAACTCTCTATCCCTCTCTCTTCCTCTCTGTAAAAAATCAATAAAATATATTTTTTAAAATATATTGCTGTATTTATTATATACAAGAGGTCCAGTGCATAAAATTCATGCACAGGGGTTGGATCCCTCAACCTGACCTTCACCCTCTCCAGTCTGGGAGCCCTGACAGCTTAGGCTCACTCCTCTTGGTTCTCTGCTCTTTGTGGGGTCTGGCCAGTCCATATCCATTGCCCAGGGGCTTTCTGCAGCCCAGAGGCCCTCCGTGGCCGGTGGGACACTTGCCTTGTCATCACAGCCATGAAGCAAGCATTCCACCAGGCCTCTCATGCTCTCTGCTCTCAGTGGCTGCCCCCTCCAGGACTGGGTGACCCTGGTGGTGCTGAGGGGACTAGGTGCCACCATCTTTGTGACAGAGTGATCAGCCTTTTATTAGAAAGGATACTCATAATATATACACATATACATTGAGTGGCCTGATTATTATGATCTCTGAACACATAATAATCTGGCCACTCAGTGTATATTTGTTCTATATCTATCTATATCTATATCTATATCTATATCTATATCTATATCTATATCTATATCTATCTATATCTATATATCCAAGTTGAAAGAATAAAAATGCCCTTTGTAACTTGCTATGATGCCTGCAATGCTGCTATCTATGTATCTTTGCATTTATTTATTTTTATTTTTCATAACTGAATTTTTTTATTTTAAAATCTTGATTGTTGAAAGTATTACATATGTTCCCCTTTTCTTCCCATTGACCCCTTCTATCCTGCCTGCCTCCACCCCAGGCCTTCACCACCCTGTTGGCTGTGTCCATGAGCTACACATATACACATACAAGTTCTTTGGATGATCACTTCCCACCCACCCACACACCCCTGTCTTCGCTCTGAGATTCTGCAGTCTGTTCCATGTTTCTTTGTCTCTGGGTCTCTTTGGTCCATCACTTTATTGTGTTCATTGGATTCCACGTTTGAGTCAGATGGTGTGATGCTTGCCTTTAGACATTGCCTCAGTGGGTCCATATTTTGCTGTTCAGGTGGAACAAAACCTTTTTTTAAAAGGTCGGTGTTCTGTCTATAAACAATGCAGTGGTGCTTATTGTTGTTTCTAACAATAAAAGGTCTAAGGCAGCACACTTGCCCGAAGTGCATTTTAACTGGGGTTCCCTGTAGGCTCCCCTTGTGCTTGCTTCTCTGAGTGTTGTGAGAAGCCTGAGGCAGCCCTGTGACAGGTGCGGCTCCTGAGCCGGGAAGTATAATTTACTGAGGTGAGTGTGGAAGCCTTCTTCCTTTGGGTTAATAAACTTCTACCTAAGAAGGACAGGTGCACAAAGATTGGGGAAAGTAAAATTGAGAAAAGGTTAATAGAAGTAGAAGAGATATTTTTCCCTGGACCCTGAATTCCACTGCTTACTTCATGGACCTATCTACATATCTGT
Organism: Pipistrellus kuhlii; assembly: GCF_014108245.1. Taxonomy (NCBI): domain Eukaryota; kingdom Metazoa; phylum Chordata; class Mammalia; order Chiroptera; family Vespertilionidae; genus Pipistrellus; species Pipistrellus kuhlii. The sequence goes on from NW_023425573.1 coordinate 79,891,659, forward strand.
ACTATATATAGGCTGCTAACCCACTGCTATTGCTCAGAATAGAAGGTATCATCTTCCAAAACAGTGGAGGTTGTGATTTTGCTTTTTAGTTCACAATATAGCTAAATATTCAATGAACAATTTTAATTTTCCAGAAGATTAAAATATTACAATAATGATAAAATAATTAAGTGCTAACTACATACAAAACACAGTCTTAAAATCTTTACATATATTAATATTTTAATCCCCATAATAACTCTGTATGTAGTATCATAGTCATATACTTTTTCAGATGAGGGAATTAAGGCATAGAGATTTGAAACAGGTTGTCCAGGATACACATATTATAAGAGATATTTCAACTTACAAGCCTGAGTTAAGACCTTGTAAGACTGAAAACTGATTATTGGTTATTATTTATTGGGGTGACATTATACAGGTTTCAGGTGCAAAACTCTACAACATATCATCTGTCCACTGTAATGTGTGTTTACCACCCCAAGTTAAGTCTCCATCCACCAATATTTATCCATCTTATACCCTCCTCCATCTCCCCTTCCCACCTCCCCCTTCCCAGCATTCACTATAGCATGTCCATGAGTTCTTTCCTTTTTGTCCGCCCATTTTTTCTCAATCACTCAGCCTTCCCCAGTGACCCCCCCACTCCCCAACCCCCTGACAGATATCAGTCTGCTCTCTATCTATGGGTCTGTCTTTATTTTTTTGTTAGTTCATTTTGTTCATAAGATCTCACATATGAGTGAAATCATATTGTACTTGTCTTTCTCTGACTGGCTTATTTTATTTAACATAATGGTCTTAACATCCATGCCACACCAAAGGATAAGATGTCTTCTCCTCCTCCTCCTCCTCTTCCTCTTCTTTCTTCTTCTTCTTCTTCTTCTTCTTCTTCTTCTTCTTCTTCTTCTTCTGCTTCTGCTTCTGCTTCTGCTTCTGCTTCTGCTTCTGCTTCTGCTTCTGCTTCTGCTTCTGCTTCTGCTTCTGCTTCTGCTTCTGCTTCTGCTGCTTCTGCTTCTGCTTCTGCTTCTGCTTCTGCTTCTGCTACTGCTTCTGCTTCTGCTTCTGCTTCTGCTTCTTCTTCTTCTTCTTCTTCTTCTTCTTCTTCTTCTTCTTCTTCTTCTTCTTCTTCTTCTTCTTCTTCTTTCTCCTCCTCCTCCTCTTCTTCCAACAGAGTAATAATTCTTTGTATAAATGTACCACAGATTTTTATTTACATTAGAGAGAGGAGGAAGAGAGAGAGAGAGAGAGAGAGAGAGAGAGAGAGAGAGAGAGAGAGAGAGAGAGAGAGAGAGAGAGAGAGAGAAGGAAAGGAAGGAAGGAAGGAAGGAAGGAAGGAAGGAAGGAAGGAAGGAAGGAAGGAAGGAAGGAAGGAAGGAAGGAAGGAAGGATATGAGAGAGAAACATAATTTGACTCCTATAAGTGCCACACCAGAGTTTGAACCCCCAACCTGGGTATGTGACCTCACCAGGAATCAAACTTGTCAAACCTTTTGGTGTATGGTATGATGCTCCAAACAACTGAACCACACCAGCCAGCTGTGTTATTAACTTTTTAATTTACTCATCTACTAATGGATACCTGAGCTGCTTCCAAATCTTGGCTATTATAAATAATGATGCAATGAACACAGGAGTGCATATATTTGTGTGATTTTTCCCCCCAGTTTTCTTTATATAAATTCCCAGAAGTAGAATCACTGGGTCATAAGAAAGTTCCTTTTTTTTTTTTTTTTTTTGAGGTAACTGCATACTGCTCACCACAGTGATTGCATCAATCTTCATTCCCAACAACAGTGCACTAGAGTTCGCTTTTCATCACATCCTTGCCGACACTTATTTGTTGATTTATTGATGATACTAGAGACCCAGTGCATGGGGGAGGGGGAGGAGCGTTGTCCCTCAGCCCAGCCTGCACCCTCTCTAATCTGGGATCCCTCTCACAAGCCAGGAATGCTGGCTCCCAACTGCTCATCTGCCTGACCTCCTTTCTGATTGCCCCCAACCGCTTCTGCCAGCCATCCTGATCACACCCTAACTACTCCCCTGCCAACCTGATTGATGCCTAACTGCTTCCCTGCCAAACTGTTTGCCCCTAATTGCTCTCCCCTGCAGGCCTTGTCGCCCCTAACTTCCCTCCCCTGCAGGTTTGATAACCCCCAACTACCCTCCTTTGCTGGCCTGGTCTCTCCCAACTGCCCTCCCCACTTGCCATCTTGTGGTGTACATCTTATTTCCACATGGGAGCAGAATCTTTGACCACATGGAGGAATGAGTGTTGGAATGATGATCAATCTGTATATTAATCTTTTATTAGATAGGATAGAAGCCTGGTGCATGGGTGGGGGCCAGCTGTTTTGCCCTGAAGGGTGTTCCTGATCAGGATTGGGATTCCTTTGGGGCATGGGGCAGCCTGGGTGAGGGGCCTGTCATGGTTTGCATGCCGGCCACATCCCTCAGCAACCCAAGTGGAGGACCTGGTATCTTAGGTTTATTTCTCTTCTACAGTTGAAACTTTGTAGCCTGAAACTGAGCCAAGCCTTTCCGCTTGCTCCTTGGAGACAGCCATTTCTGTTGGGATTTATGTATCTTCTATAATTGAAACTTTGTAGCCTTAAACGGAGGCCTAGGCCAGCAAGGGTGTGCGGAAAGCCTGGCTTCCTCCATTTCTAGGGAAACCCAAGCCTCCCTCCTGCTCTCTTTGGCTGTAGCCATTTTGGTTGGGTTTATTTACATATTTGCTTCTGATTGGCTTGTGGGTGTAGCAGGGTGATGGTTAATTTGCATATTACTCTTTTATTATATACTATTTATTCTGCCTGGTGTAAGATAATGCTTACCACAGTGATTGCACCCAAAAAAATGAGTAAAATGAAAGAAATTATAAAAATCCAGCAGAAATGAACAATAGCTCATTCTCATTTAGGTTTTCAACTCTCTAATACTTAGTGACATTAAGCATATTTTCCCATGGTTATTGACCATCTGTATGTTCTCTTTGGAGGTGTCTACTCAGAACCTTTGACCATTTTTTAATTGAGTTGTTTGTTATTTAGGTGTTGATTTTTGTAAGTTTTTTTTTAAATAAATTTTGGATATTAAATGCTTTCAGATGTATCACTGGTGGGTATGTTCTCCCATACAATGGGTTGTCTTTTCCTGTTGTTGGTTTCCTTCGCTGCGCAAGACATTTTAGTTTGATGTGCTCCCAATTGTTTTTGTTTGGAAACTTATCAGAAAAAAAATTGCTACAAGAAAATTCCAAGATTTTACTGCTTATGTTTTATTTTCAGATTGTTATGGTTTAGAGCCTAACATTTAAGTATTTGTTCTATTTTAGTTTATTCTTGTGTATGATATAGGAAACTGATCTAGTTTAATTATGTTCCCATATTTTTCCAATTTTCCCAACACTATTTATTGAATAGACTATTTTTATTACTTATTTATTTCTTTTAAATCCTTAATTGAGAACATGCTTATTGATTTTAGAAAGAGAAAATGGAGGGGTGGAGGGGAAGATGGGAGAGGAGAGAGAGAGAGAGAGAGAGAGAGAGAGAGAGAGAGAGAGAGGTCATTGTGAGAAAGAAACATCCGTTGGTTATCTTCCTATAGCCTTCCCCACTTTGAAACAAATTCTCAACCATTCAATATATGGCATGATGTTCCAATAAACTGAACCTGAATAGACTATCTCTACCCTATTGCATGTTTTTGCTTTTCTTGTAAAAATATTAATTGACTATAAATATTGACTATCCATATTTCTGGGCTTTGTATTCTGTTCCATTGATTTCCATGTCTATTTTTATGCCAGCACAATGCTGTTTTGATTACCAGGGCCTTTAATATATCTTGATATCAGGTAGTATGATCCCTCCAACTTTATTATTTCATCAAGATCACTGTTGCTCTTCCTTGTTGTTGTTGTTTTGATATTTGTGTGTGTGCGTGTGTGTGCGTGTGTCTGTTTGTGATTACATATACATTTTTGAAATATTTGTCCTAGTTCTGTGACCTATGTAATTGATTTATCTTGATAAGAATTGCATTGAATCTGAAGATTTATTTGGGTAGTATGGACATTTTAATTCTTCCTAACCATGAACATAGTACATGCTTCCACTTATTTATATCTTTTTCAATTTCTTTATTCAGTGTCTTATAATTTTCTAAGTACAGGTCCTTTACATTCTTGGTTAAATTTATACTTAGGTACTTTCTTATTTTTGATGTAATTATGAATGAATTTTTTTTCTTAATTTCCCTTTCTGATAGTTCATTATTAGTGTATAAAAATGCAATTGATTTCTGAATATTTATTTTGTATCCTGCTACTTTACTGAATTCATTTATCAGTTATAAGAGTTTTTTTGTTTGTTTGTTTGTTTTGTTTTGTTTTGTTTTTGGTGTATGTGTGTGTGTGTGTGTGTGTGTGTGTGTGATCTTTTAGAGAACCTTAAGAATTATGTCATCATCAGAAAATAATTAGGATTTTACTTTATGCTTTCCAAATTGGATGCCTTTTATTTCTTTTTATTCTTGTCTGATTATAGAAGCTAAGACTTCCAGTACTATGTTGGACAAGAGTGGTGAAAGCAGACATCTCTTCCTTAGGAAAATTCTTATAGTTTCTGCCCACTGAGTATGATGTTGGCTGTGTGTTTGTCATATATGGCCTTTATTATGCCAAGGTATATTTCACCTATTCCTACATTGCTGAAAGTTTTTTTTATTATTATTATTATAAATTAGAAGCCCAGTGCATGAAATTCATGCACTCAGGGGGTAGGGGTCCTTGTGCTCTCACAAGGTAATGGGTAGGCTCAATCAGGTAATGGGGAGGATCCTACCACTGCTGCTGGGCTAGCCAGCCATGAGCCCAGCTTCTGGCTGTGCAATGCTCCCTCTGTGGGAGTACATTGACACCAGGGGTCATATCCGTCATTGAGCATCTACCCTCTGGTGGTCAGTGCATGTCATAGCAACCAGTCATTCTGCCATTCAGTCAATTTGCATATTAGCCTTTTATTATATAGGATGGGTGCTGGATTTTATTTAATGTCATTCCTGCATCTATTGATATTATCATGTAGCTTTTATCCTTTATTTTATGTGGTGTATCATGATACCTTAAAACAAATACTAATGAGAACACAACCACTCAAGATGTATGGGATACAGCAAAATCAATTATAACAGTCAAATTACTAACATTGTATGCCTATGTCAAGAAGCAAGAAAAATCTCAAATAATCAAATGTTACATTTAAGAAATTGAAAAAAGACAACAACAGAAATCAAAAGTGAGTAAAATAAAAGAAATTGTAAAAATCCAAGAGAAATAAACAAAAGAGATTCTAGAAAAATAATGCAAAATATCAATTAAATCAAGAGTTGGCTATTTGAAAAAATAAACAAGATTGACAAACCTTTAATCAGACTCATCAAGAAAAAAAAATGAAGACCCAAGTAAATAAAATCAAGAATAAAGAGAAAAGGTATACCTGACAACACAGAAACACCACAGATCATAAGAAAATATTACAAACAACTGCAATTACAAACAAATATTACAATTCCAACAAAGTAGACAATATGGGAGAAATTGATAAGTTCCTAGATACATACAATCTTCCAAACTCAATAAGGGAGAATCAGAGGATCTGAATAGACTGATTGCCATTAGCAAAATGAAATCAGTAATCAAAAATATCCCTGCAACAAAAGTCCTGGACAATATGGTTTCATAGGTGAAGTTTATCAAATTCAGAGATAACTAACAAGTTATTATTCCCAAACTATTCCAAAAATAATTCAAGAAGAGAGATGATTCCCAAGCTCATTTTTTTTGAGGCCAGCATTTTTCTAATTCCATAGTCAGGTAAACAGACTACAAAGAAATAAAATTATAGGCTACTTTTCCTGATGAACATGCATGCTAAAAATCTTCAACAAAATATTAGCAAACGAGATCCAGGAATACTTTAAAAATATGCCATTATCAGTTGGGATTTGTTTCAGAAATGCAAGGTTGGTTCAATATCTGCAAGATTGAGAATTTGAACCTAAATAATATGTCTATAGAAAACTAGCTCTTTCCCACTACTTTTTCCTCTCTCTGTAATCTCTAATAATTTCAAGGACCCCCATTATCATCCTTAACTATGATGTGGAATTCTTTTTTCAACCCAATGCTGCATAAGTTACCATAAAAATAATAAGTGCTAACAGATTGTAATATATAGGAAATGTTGTTCAAAATACTGTTTGGACATATGGGATGTAACAAGGCCAAATTCTTTATGCCTTTCTTTAACTTGATGGTGTTGTTATATGAGTCAAACTTAACTTTATGGGTTGATGTATAACCATACAGTCAAAACACTTTTGATAGTATCGGGAATCATTAATACCGTGTTTCTCTGAAAATAAAATATCCTCCGAAAATAAGACCTACTTACAGGTTTCCTTCTGAGTAAACTATAAGGCATCCCCTCGAAAATAAGCCCCCACCTAGGCTCTGTCTCAGAATGAAAATTAATTTACCATAAACTGGTTATTAGGGCCACCCCAACTGGAGTCTAGCAACCAGTGACTTTACACGGAGCCCTGACGTCACTGCTGTGTGGAGGCAGAGCGGAGGTCTGAGTGAGCAGTGAGTGCAGGGTGGGAGAGAGGAGGAGACTTTCGCAGATGTGTGTAGAAGAACAGGAGGATTTGAGCAGACAGGACTCGGCAAAGGTGGTGGGTGCTGGTCTGTCTCTGGTGACACTACCTGATGCTTGTGGCTGCCCTCATGATGACTGAAGGTTCTCAGTCAGTGGCAGACCCTGCTTCAGCCCAGATCCAGGCCCCAGCAAGCCCAGTGACAGTCCCCAGGCAGGCCCCCAGGGTTCAATGTCTGATAAAGGAGTAGGGGGGATGTTTGGTGAAGGTATTCAGTGGTACAGGGGTGGGGGGAGGGGGATCACTTAAAATGACACAGGAGGATCAGAGGGGGCAATCAAAATGACACAAGAGGATCAAAAGGGGTTACTAAAATGGTAATCCCCCCTGTGATTCTCCTGTGCCATTTTGATTCCCCCCTCAAGGCCCCCCCTGTGTCATTTTGTGATCCTCCTCCCCCCCACCTTGATACCTCAATTCCTTTTTTTTTTTTTTACCCCTAGAAATGAGCACAAAAAGAAAAAGCTACTCTGTGGAGTACAAGAAAGAAATCGCGGAAGACTCTTGAGGTGAAAATCTTACTGCTTTCTGCAAAGAGATGTTGAGTATTCAATTGGTCCAAAAATGGCGAGCAGAGTATGGTAACCTCATTGAACAAGTGGACAAGGGAAATGCTAAAAAGCGCAAGTATGGATCAGGTCGGCAACCATTATTTTCCGAGCTGGAAGACCTGATCTGTGAATGTGTTGTTCACAGGAGAGCAGAGACTTTGGTTGTGAATAGGGCTCAGATTTAAGAATTTGCCCTTGCAATGGCACTACAGTTTGACATAGTCCCCGAAGACTTCAAAGCATCACAACACTGGCTGGATAATTTTCTTCAGCTAAATGAACTGTCTTTAAGAAGATCTACAACATTGTTTAGATTGGAAGATACTCAAGTTACTAAGTGAGCACTTGCATTCAAGTCCTTTATTGATGATGCTGACTTCTCTAAATACAATCTTTCCAACATGATTGCTATGGATGAAACTGCAGTGTTTATGGGCCAATCATCTCAAACAACAATTGAAAAGCGGGGTGCCTTCTTAGTGTACATTCCCTCCACTGCTTATGAAAGTGCACGTGTTTCCTGTATTTTGGCAATTCGTCTGGATGGCACTAAAATCCCACTTTTAATCATTTCTAAGGGCAAGAAGGAAAAGATTGAACATGTTTTGGGCCTTTTGATTCTTGAGACTGAAAAAGCCTGGGCCACACAAGCAGTTATAAGGAAGTGGGTCGATTTAATGCTGCCGCTTGTTATGTGATGGAGCCAAAGAGGTCTGCTAGTCTGGGATGCAGCCAGCACTCACCATGCTAAAGACATGAAGACATTTCTTCATGAAAGAAAAATAGATCAGATAATGATTCCCGCAGAAATGACGGCCTATCTCCAGACTCTTGATATTGCAATAAACAAGCCATTCAAAGACAATTTGCGCATGGAAATTAATGACTACATTGAAAATAGAATGGAGAGAAATCAGCGTGGAAACTTTGTGAAACCTAAACTGCAAGAAGTTGTGACTTGGGTGAAGAATTCATGGGAGAAAATCACTGACCGTTGTATTGCAAATGCACTGCGAGCAGGCTACCTTGACAAGAAGTACTCATTTAAAGACAGTGTTATTGCTAAACATGAGAGATTTGGTCCACTGATTCTGAAAGAAATGGAGTTGCAAGAAATTCACCAGGAAATTCAGGAACTGGATTGTTATGATGATGTTCCAGAAGATGATAACATGATTGTCATTGAATAAATGAGTAAACTCTTGATACTGTAGGATTCACAGTTTGTCTGGTTTGTGTAGACAACTACAGTACTACTCTACTGTATACAGGTAATAAATTTGCTTTATTTTCATTTAACAATAAATGTGTACCATATTCTTCTTCATGGAAAAATAAGACATCCCCTGTAAATAAGACCTAGGGCATCTTTGGGAGTAAAAATTAATATAAGACACTGTCTTATTTTCGGGGAAACAGGGTAACTATGCAGAGCCATTGAGTTTGAATCATTGTTAGATATGTGGTTATCCTAATTAGATAGCACCTGATTTATGGTAAGTGCTTTAAATGATAACTAAAGGCTCAATGTACAAAATTTGTGCACTGGGGGGGGGGGGGTGGTGTCCCTCAGTGTGTATACTCTCCTATCTGGGACCCCTCGGGAAATGTGTGGGATCAGGCCTAAACTGGCAGTCAGAAATCCCTCTCACAACCCAGGACTGTTGGCTTCCAACCAGTCGCCTGCCTGACTGCCTGATAACCTCCTAATTATGCTCCTGCTAACCTGATCAATGCCTAACTGCTTACTTGCCAGCCCAATTGCCCCCAACTACCCTCCCCTGCTGGCCTGGTAACCCCTAACTGCTGGCCTGGTCACCTCCAACTGCCCTCCCCTTTCAGCCTGCTCACCCTCAACTGTTCTCCTCTGCAGGGCTAGTACCCCACAACTGCCCTTCCCTCCAGGCTTGCCCCCCCCCCCAACTGCCTTCTCCTGTTGAACTAGTGGCCCCTAACTGCCTTCCACTGCTGGCCCAGTCACCCCTAAGTGCCCTGCCCTGCTGGCCTGATAACCCACAACTACCTCCCCTGCAGGCCATCTTGTGGCATCCATCTTTGATCACATGGAGGTGGCCATCATGTGGGAGGATTTGAGGTCAATCTGCATATTACCTCTGTAATTTATAGGATCATCTGGGTCCAAAAATGATAAATCTTCCAGCTCCCACATAAATCAAGCTGCCAATATTAATGTCTATGCTTCTCACAGAATCTTTTATCTTAGGATGGATTTGCTTTGCTTCAAAACATAGGGTGAACTCTTTGATTCTCCTATCAGCCTTTTCCTAAATCATCATAAACTGACTAGGTCAGTGCAGTCACTCAACTTAATGAACTAAATTCTAACAGAATATTACAGTCCATCATTTTCATTGTGGCTATAGAAGATTAGCAGAAAGAAAAATACTTTTTCCTATATTATGTCAAGCATATACTAAAACATAAATGATTATAATGATTGTGACAAATTATATATAATTCTAGACCTAATAATAAGTTAAGTATTCACATATCTTATTGTAGAACCAGTGAATCTAGGACAGTATTTTTTATGGATATTATTTTCAATACCAATTCAAGCTTGAATCATTTTGAATATTTAATATATACAGGATAGTCCATCATAGCTCCCTCAATTTATTTTAAATAATTAGTGAAACAAAGCCAATGAATTACATTTCTCTCTTTACCTTGGTTATAAAAGAACAAAAACGTTTTATAGTAGTGCACTGAGAAGTAAAAAATAAGTTTTTGTGTCACAAAAAAAAAAGTTTTAATCACAAGAAAAAAATGTAAAATGAGAGATTAAATCAAGGTTACAATTGGAAGTAAGTTTTAAGTTATCCAAGGCTTCACTTTCTCTTGAGGATCTGCCTTGCTTTTATTCTTACATTTATTTACAGTCGTAAACTCTTCATATGCCCTTTCTTTTTCTCTTAAGTAAAACTACTTTTTAGAAAATAAAACCTGAAAGTTATATTTACATTTGAAAACATTACATTACCATCCCTCCTGATGAGAGAGTGCATGGTGTCCCTGAAATTTGAATAACCCAATTAAAAGCAGAGATCCCTAGGGAACCTATGGTCTCCTAGTGAATATAAAGACTTTCCTCCAGGTACTAATATAGAAATGGTTTTTAATTTATGATAAATAATTTGCATGCAATAATTTTATACAGTTTAAATGTATAGCTGAAGGATTTGGGAACAAATTATACCCAACAGTATAACTATCACCATGCTCAAAACAGAACTTTAAAAAAAACACACACAGAAAACTTTGATAACAGTATTCCTGCCACTTTTGAGAGTAGTAAAATACAAGCCTTCAGTCCAGTTCAAAACAGTAAACACAGAATTTTTCTCCAACTGTGATACTTAAATCACTTAAATTTATTCAATGTCCTATGACATATAATAAGTTTCTTATCAAGATAAATATGCAGGCCGGTATGATCTTTGCTCCCCATTTGACCTTAATGATGTAATATCTTCCTCAATTCTTCTGACACACAGGAAATACCCTCAAACAGGAAAATGTTTCCAGTAAGATCTGAAGTATACTTGAAATCATGAACCAAGAATTGTATGTGGTTCTCTCAAATATTCTTTACACCTCTAATATCAGAAAAAAAATATATATGAGACAACACTGAAATTGCCTAATTTTATATATATGTATTAGAAGCCTGGTACATGAAAATTCATACACTGGAGGGGGGTCCCTCAGCCAGACCTGCCCCCTCTCACAGTCTGGGAGTCCTCAGGGATGGGAGGTGACCTGGCAATCAGGATAAGATGACACCCCATCACACCACTGCTGCTGTCACTGCCAGCAGTGCAAGCCTTGGCTGGCCCTGGTTACCTGAGCCTCGGGCAGCCCGGGGTGGCTGGGCAGCTGCCATCTGAGGCTTGTCTGTCCCTTGGGCTGGCCATGGGTTGCCCCGGTGGGGCAGAGGGGACTGGACGCCACCATCTTGTGGCTGTGGGTGCCACCATCTTTGAGGGTGAGGCAGTCAGTTAGCATATTCCCTCCTTATTGGCTGTGGACATCGCCATATTTGCAATGGCCTGAGGATCAATTAGCAAAATTCCCCTTTTTAAATAAGATATATCACCTAAGAGAAATTAGAAAATAGATATCTTTCTATAAAGAAGCATACCATTTCAAACTGACCGCATTTTGCATTTGTTAATAATAAATGAGTTAGACTATGAGAAACATATTAAACAAAAGTAGGTTTGTTCAGTTTACAAATGGATATAAAGGAGAAGTGACAGGGTCTTCATCTTACACCCAATTTTAGACCCATTACACTAAGCCACTTCTGCATATGTATGAAAATAAAGTTTCTAGACTTTTTCTTGAAAATGGGCATACATATAATTGATTTATTTGGTTGATATAAAGTAGTTCTTAATAATATATATTATTATTTAATTCTGTTAAGGATTGTAGTAGATATAACTTTACTCTACCTGCAAACTAACAACTTACCTTGCCATGGTTTTATTGATTCAGGCAGAAAACCATGGATTCTGGAAAGGATAGTTTATTATTCAAAGAAATAACAATGGCTAGAATATCATTTTTGCAGTTTCCCAAAGCCTTATTGTAAAGAGTGGCAGAAAGAGGGCCAAGAGATACAATGAATTACTAGAGGAGTGGAACCCCAGGTTTTAGGAACCTACATATCATATAATGGACTGTGAGCACACCTGCATATTTCCCTTGGAGGGAAACATTACATTCATTGGACTGGATAATAATGATGCCTAATCTCTGCTCTAGAGGAAGATACAATCTCTATCTTCCAATATTTTTAAATTATACATATCCTTGAAAAGATATTCCTTTAAATATTATTTTCAAAAGGCCTCAGTACCTCTGTTCACCAAATGTGCAGAAACATGATAGACTTATGGAGAATTACCTTCCAACATGACCTGCAAAAAGGAAAACTAACATATAGACAAAGTAATAACTTTTATAAACTACATACCATTTGAGAATTAAAAGCAGGCTTATTTATATATTTTTATAATTAAAAACATAAAACGTGTTTGATATATTTATTAGATATATATGAGCATGAATGTAAGATATACATTGTATATACAGAAAATTATATTTAAGCCATATATATGTGTATATGTATATAATTTGCTTTATATATATCTATCTATATCTGCCTATATCTATATCTATAATCTATCTATATATAAAGGAAATTATGATGTTTGAAGATAAGATATACTGGTGATTTTTTTAAGCTTCTTTCTGAGTCTTCTGTATGCATCTGTTCTTAGAATTTTCAAATAAAATAGTCTCCCAATGCAATTTTTTTTTAATTCTCACCCTCGGATATTTTTCCATTGATTTTTAGAGAGAGTAGAAGAGAGAGGGAAAAACAGAGAGAAATGCATTGATTGGTTGCCATGGTTTTATGGATGCAGCGCCCTGACCAGGGCCCAGGGCCAGGGAGGAGTCCTCAACCAAACTGAGGCACGTGCCTGTCAGAGACACAGCAGCACTGCTCAGCAGCACTGCTCAGCTCTGCTGCTCTGAGTCCATGCATTCTTCTAAATTCTTCTCGAACCCTGCCCACTGTACAAACTGTGGGGCACTTAGTCCAAGTTCCTCCTTTACCCTCTGCTCACTAGTTATAGGTGCCAGTCTGAGCTCCCCTGCCTGGGGCTGTTCCTCTTGGACACTGGGAAGAAGCCATGAGAAGTTGTGGGTGTATAAGAATGAGTCTTTATTGCAGAATCCAATGGCCATATTGCCATCAGACAAGACAGTTTTTTACAGCAAAGTCCATACAGGCAGGTGGTCATACACTGGCTCATTCACATGTACATCTTTCCCACAAAGCAGTAGCGGTCTCTGTACCTGCAGCTCTTATCTGAGCAGTGGCACGCTGCCTCCTAGACCCACCATCTCACATCGTAGCTGTACCTAAGCTCTCTGCGTCAGTGGCTGCTCCAGCCTCTCTGGCTCAGCTGCTGCTCCTGTCTCCCCTGCCCAGCACACTGGCTGGTCTCTGTAGCCTCACATAGCAACCACCGCTGAGCTCTCTATGAGCTCGTAGTCTTACATCTCAGCAGCAGCTCTCAGATCCGTCTGAGCTCTCCTCTCTCCTGCACACATAGGAGCTACATTCCCTGTGCCTACCGCCTCTGCTTCTCACACTAACTAGTCAGTAACATATATTAGTCCAGAGACAAAGAAGGCTTTGTGCGAATAGTTACATCAGTCATATTGGGTTACAGACGGGCACAGTGTACTGTGAGATCGCTGTGGCCTTGCAGCTGTGTACGGTATCGAAGCCCAGGCACATAGTGGCCTTGGGCACTGGTGTATTGACAACAAGGCCTCTGTGCTCTAACTGGCCTTGACTATCAGGCGCCTCTGGACGGTTCCCACAGTGCCATTGATGGGAATCAAACCTGGACCCTTTGGTTCACAGGCTGACACTCTATCCACAAGCCAAACCAGCTAGGATGCTAAGACAATGAATGCCATTTTTTTAAACAGGGCAACAGAAGTGAAACTTTTATGCTCATAATTACCTCGTTGGTTGTTTTTCCTGAGAAAATTAATTACTGAGAATATCTAATACCTAAACATGACTCAGGGTGAGAATATCTAATACCTAAACATGACTCAAGGCAAAAATTGACTTGCTCCTGCCTTTCAAGGATTCCTGGGATAGGTACTTTTGTTCTCATTTTACAGAGGAGGAACCCAGGGATGAGTGTCATGTTGAGTAATGGAATTAGAATTCATTATATGTCACATCAGTGCATTGCCTTCCCAATTCATACAGGGCAGGGTGTCCCTCAGCCGATCTGCATCCTCTCCAATCCAGGACCCCTCGGGGGATGTCCGACTGCCTCTTGCAATCCTTGACCACCATCTCCCACTGCTTGCCTATCTGCCTGCCTGATCATCCCTAACCCCTCTGCCTGCCTGCTTGCATGATCACTCCGAACTGCTTCCCTGTGGGCTGATCACCCCTAACTGCCTCTACCTCGACCTGCACCTGGGCCCAGCATTCCCTCCTCCAGCCAATCACAAGCCCCCAGAACCCAGGCTTCCTTTCCTCTGGCTGGCCACAGGCACCAGGACCTGAGCCGGCTTCACTCAGGCTGGCCGCAGTTGCAGGGGACCATGGGTGGGCAGCGTAGCCTGGGCTGCAGCCCATTCATAGGTGCCCAGGACCATGGGGAGGAGTGACTTGTCCTTCTCCTGGGTCACAGCCCCACCTGCTGGGTGCCCAGGGCTGCAGGGCATGCTGCTTAGCCCTCTCCTGAACTGGCTGCAGGTGCAGGCACAGCTGCTGGTGCTTGATACTGCAGAGCGAGTGGCTTGTCCCTCTCCTGGGCCACAGCCTGGCTTGTCCTCATTCCTCTCCTATGAGTTCATTTGTGCCCGGCTCGTTTCCATTCCTCTCTCCCCTATGTGGACTGTATTAGTCATTATGGCATTATAGTGTAAGGACATGATGACCATTTGCATATTAGCTTTTATTATATAGAATATGTCTAATATGGGTTTAGGTAATTATACTGTAGAACATGAAAACATTTAAGAACAAGTATTGATGTAGCTACAACAATACAAACAATATTGCAATATTTTCAATGCAATATCTCTTAATTAAGTCTATATTTATTACTTAGAATTAAGTAACTCTGCTTCATATATAAGAACTAATGTGCATGAGACAAAGAGCAGATAAGAAAGGTAAAGAGGGTTTTTAGCACAAGAGGAACTGAGGCATAGGCCAGACTCATGTATAAGTGCTACATATATTAGACACATTTAGGCTGAGTTTGATCTGGAAATGTGAGTCTATTCGTTTGTATTACTACTATAGCAAATTACAGCCAGATTAGAGTATTAAACAACATACATTGATCATCCTGCAGTTCTCCTGGTTAGAAATCTGAAAGAGTCTCACTGTGCTAATATCACGGTGTCTAGGCTATGTTCCTTTCTGTAGGCTCTTGGTAGACTCCAGGTCCTTGTCTTTCTAAATTTCTCAAGGTAGTGCACCTTCATTAGCTCATGGACCACTTCCTTCACCTTTAAGGCCATCCATGGCAGATTGAGTCCTTCTCCAATTATGTTACTCTGACCTATTTGTCTGTGTTCCTTTCTCATGGTGAATTAGATTGGGTCCACCCAGAAGAACCAGCATAATCTTCCCACCTCAAGTTTAATCACATCTACAAGGCCCCTTTTGTCATGAAATGCTACATATTCACAGGTTCCAGAAAGTAAGGTATGAATATTTATGTGGGACATTATTTTGCCTACTACAATGAGAAAGGTTTAAAAATACAGAATAAGCCGGGACCGGTTTGGCTCAATGGATAGAGCGTCGGCTTGGGGACTGAAGGGTCCCAGGTTCGATTCCGGTCAAGGGCATGTACCTTGGTTGCGGGCATATCCCCAGTAGGGGGTGTGCAAGAGGCAGCTGATCGATGACTCTCTCTCATCGATGTTTCTAACTCTCTATCTCTCTCCCTTTCTCTCTGTATAAAAATCAATAAAATATATATTAAAAAAAACAGAATAAATACACTGATTTAAGACCAAAAAAAATGTGAGACTGAATGTAAAATAAAACAATAGAAAAAAAATGACATGGCTATATGTTGTCTATAAGAAACCTATATTTTTAACAGAAGACTCAGGTTAAAAGTAAAGGGACAGAAAAAGAGACACTGTGTAAACACTAATCCCCAGAAAACTGAAATAGTGATACCAATTTCACAGAAAATAGACCTTACAACAAGGAAAATTATCAGGAATAAAGGGTTGTCACTTTTCCAAGAAGACATACAAACTTAAACATATATGTCTCAAATAAAGCATCTCATGTGTTCATGAGACAAAACCCGATTGACCTTCAAGGAGAAATAGACAGAACCAATATTATAATTAGTGACTATCAGTCGGGCAATATCAGTTCTTTGTAGTTCAAGTAGGCAGAAAATCGTTAAAGATATTGTTGACCTGAATATCACTCTTAATCCACTTAATGTATTATAAAAGATATCATTAGAAAATTTTATTTCTCAACAGCAGAATACACAATATTCTCCACCTCAAGTAAAACATTCAGCATGATAGATGACACTTTAGGCTATAAAACAATATCTAAAAACTTTATAAAAATATAAATAATTTAAAGAATGTTATAAATCCATAATAGAATTCAACAACAAAAACAATAGCAGAAATATAGTTGCAAAATACACAATATTTATTGATTAAACATCCACTTTTAAGTAACATATAGATAAGAGAAGTCTCAAGAAAAATTTTGCGGCAAATAAAATTTTAAATGCAATTTATCAAAACACATGGGATGCAGCAGAATTAATATTCAGATGAAATATATATCATTAGAGAAGAAAATGATAATATATTGTTTTAATATAAACCTTAACCTAAGAAAATAGAGAAAGAAAAGTAATTTAAGCATAAATAAAAAGAAAAAGATTACTAAAAATGAAAGCAAAATAAATAATTTTGGGAAAAAAAATGGAGAGAATCAATGTACTAAAAGCTCATTCTTTGAAATGATCAGTGAAACTGATAAAAACCTAGTCAGGCTGAGTAATGACAGGGTGCTTACAATTTCCTATCCCACCACTCGACCTTGGCTGGGCCGATCTTCAGCTAGGCCTCTCTCCCCCAAGGCTCCTAAGAATTGGCTTGTCCCAGGTCTGAGCAAGCAACAACACACTGAACATCCTCCTTAACACTCAGCCTGAGAATCAACTGATCACAATCAGAAAGAAACATTGCCTGTCAGACCACCATAACGATTCTTTCTGTTCATTCTCACTCAATTTCCCCTCAAAAGTGATGGCTATTCCTACTTACTGTTTCTTAAGAAAGGATAGCTTTTTGTTCTTGTTTGATTTTGAGAGGCTTGTAAATCCTGCATTTGCTGTGTCCTCCTATTGCAATTTTTTCAAAGCAATATCTCCTTAATTAAGTCTATATTTATTATTTAGCACCATGAAAACAAAGAAAAGATAGCAATTACCAATATCAGAAATGAGAAGGGTCATCAAAACTGAGCCCATGTGCATTAAATTAATACTAACAAATAATAAAAGAATACTATGAACTATAAACAACAAATCCTCACAAATTTGATAAATGAAATGGACTAATTCCTTGAAAGGTGCAAATTACCAAAAGCAACTCAAGGAGTAATGAATAGTCTAAATGGGCTTGAATATATTAAATAAATTAAATCAAATCTTTCTAACCTTCCAAATAAGTAAAAAGGAAGAAGAAACTTTCCAGGTAGTGTATATACATAAACCAGGATCCTAATGTCAATGTAAGAAACAGTCAAACCTGTAGAGAATTTTTATGAGTTTACTAGTGGCCAGATACTCGAAAATTTGTGTACTCAGTGGGGATGACCACCTGCCAGCTTAGGCCTGTTCCCAGGGGATTGGCTCTAAGCTGGCAGTCAGACATCACTCTGCCAGCCCAGTAGTCCTTGGGAGATGTCCGAGGGGGAGCAGACCAAAGCCATGGTCAGACATCCTTAGTGCTGCCTAAGAGGTGGGAGAAGCTCCCTCTACCACTGCTGCACTGGCAACCATTAGCTGGGCTGTGGCTGAGCATAGCTCCCCCTAGGGGAGTTCACTGACATCAGGGGGCAGTTCTTCGTTGAGCATCTCCCCCTTGGTGGTCAGTGTATGTCATAGTGATCAGTCATTTCTGGTCATTCAGCCCTTCGGGTCAATTTGCATTTGACCTTTTTATTATATAGGATTTGAACCAAACTGTTGACAATTGCTGAGAAGCAAAAACTCAACTGATTGAGAAAATGCTCTGGAAAATGGCAGTTCTGCACCCTGCTTTATACATTACAATCAAAAGAGAAGGCATAAGTGAGTTACTTGAAATCCATTGGTGATATATTAGTGAGGTGGGAGAAAGCAATGGGGAAAACTCTGGGATTGGATGAAAAGTGAAATGATCGGCACATACTTCTTTTACACAAGTGAGCACAGTATAGTTAACAGCAATTAACATGATAACAATGACATTGAAGGGATTTGTGCTTTTCACTCTGGTGCAATATCCCTTGTCCATGCTTTGAGGAGTCCAGAAAAAGAGAAATTACTTTGTTTGTGCAAAGGCATGTTTATCAGGTATGTTGTCGTAGATGCACAAAGACAATAGTCAGGCTCAATTAAGGAGAACAGTGACCTTTGGCAGGGAAGATTCTAAGCTAGGACATGCTACCTGCCATGACTGCTTTTAGTTAAAAAGTTTTAGTTTTGGGCCATCCTTTGTGGTGACCGTAGGTGTCTGAGTGTGTGAGGCTGTCACACAGGCCTCTTCTGTGCTTGTCAGGTTCAGAATGTGGCCCCTTTTTGTCCACTCTGAGATGGAGGTTAACAGATTGTTAACAGAAAAGGTGCAAAGTGCTTTCTGATTAGCACAGAGCAGAGAAGCACTTAGGAAAGTCTCTGTTTGCTAGCAGATGCCAGTAAGCTATTCCTCCCAACATGGAATTATAGGCCAGAAGTCTCCAGGGGCACTTCACACTCATCAGCATAAGTTACGCCAGAGAGCCAGCTTCCCTTGATCTGACTGCCTATTTCTTGGCAGACTGGGGAGACAGAGATGGAAACCATTTGTTCACCAACTCTGACATCTGAGATTCAGCAGGACTCTGTTATTGGTGGGCTGTCCTCTGCATCCCCACTTGTTACCTGTGGAGGTGGAGTTTTTACAATACCACAAGGAAAGGACCTTGTAGTGTGGCAACAGATTTTTATTTCTTCGTTACCATTGTCATTCTTAAAAATGTTCTATCTTTTACAAGAGCCTCTGGGAAAAGCCTCCAGGGTCAGACCTCTGATGTCTTCTTTGCAGCCAGTGCTGCATTCACTACTTGAAGTGATGGAAGACATTGAAGTTTATCATGAATTTTGGTTTGAAGAAGCCACCAATTTGGCAACCAAACTTGATATTCAGATGAAATTGAGCTGGGAATTCCACGGAGCTCAGCCAGGGAACCCGGAATCTCAGCTGACCTCCTAAGATTACTGGAAAGAAGCTGTAAGTGTTCCAACAGCGGAACACATGATTCTGGAACTGAAAGAGAGAGTCTCACAAAAGCACCCCGAAGCTCTTAAATGTTGATCTCTGGTCCCCTCTGTCATGGGACGTTCCAATTCAATATACTGGAGGCACACCATGTTGACTGTACAGAAGTGACTTATCCAGTCCCAGTGCACTCTCCGCTGAGCTGCATTGTGGGAGAACCAAGTGGAAACCGAGAGGAGAAGATACAGAGCTTCCACCCACCATTTATGAAGCCCTCCACCTGCCACACATCAAGTTTTTTTCCTAAAGTTTATGCATTGCGAAAGGTCACATGTACTCTCCCTGTGATGAAGGTTGAGAATGAATGCTATGAAAATAGATGAAAGCTTCTCAAAGCATACCTAAAGGAACACTGACCTTTGCATAACATAAATTTTGATATAAAACATGATTTGGATTTAAGGATGGACACATATATCAAACTCTATACAACTGAGTCAAAGCTTCCTACAGATAATTCCCAAAGTGTTGAAAATACCCGAGACTTTTAAAATGTGGTTTCTCTTATATTTGATATTGAAAAAAATCTAAGAAATTTGAAGACATAGAAAAGCTATAAGATATATGTAGGCCTCTTAATAACTGGATAGCTTGAGTGCATTAGTTGTTGATAATCTGACTGTTTAAATGGCCCTCTTTGAAATCTCATGCTTTGGAGAACTGACTGTTCTTCCACAGGATGGCGTTAAAAGGGCCACCACGTTGCACTTCTGCATGATTCTCTGCTAATGGCACTTTGGACTTGTTTTGGTGAAGTCATTATAGACATAACATTTATTATCACTGTGGATCCAGTTGTTGGGTATTGGGTTATCAGGTATTGGAAGAAATAAATTTTGAGAAGGTGTGGGAGGAATCTGTTTCATAAAATTGTACAATGAAGCTCGTGACTAGCCTTTGTATAGCAGGAGGTTTTTTGTTTGTTTGTTTGTTTGTTGTTTTTTTAAAATATATTTTATTGATTTTTTATAGAGAGGAAGGGAGAGGAATTGAGAGTTAGAAACATCAATGAGAGAGACATCAATCAGCTGCCTCTTGCACATGCCCTACTGGGGATGTGCCCTCAACCAAGGTACATGCCCTTGACTGGAATCGAACCCGGAACTTTTCAGTCCGCAGGCTGACGCTCTTTCCACTGAGCCAAACTGGTTTTGGTTGCATAGCAAGAGTTTTAAGTATACTATTAAAAATCTGTAATGGTCAGTTAAATTGCCAGATAGTGAAAGAAATGTGAACTTGCCAAACAAGGATTTCAGTGTCTTTATTTGTCTTTATTCAATGATTTTAAACAAGTTACTGTTAAACATTGAAGGAAGAACCTGACATTGTTCCACATCTGGGTGTTGCTGTTTACATTTCTTTGTTGAGCCTATTTACACTGACAAAAGAGTAACGTACTAATTGACCATGCCTTCGTGATGCCCACCAGCCTACCAGGAGTGAGTATGCAAATTAACCTAACAAGGTTGATGGGTTAATTTGCATAGCAGGTGCTGATCAGCCAGGGTGGGGCGGGGCACTTGTGTAGTTGCCATGGCCATAATGCAGGTGTTCAGCACCATCCCAGCCACTCCAGGGCTCTGGGCAGCATGGAAAGGCAGAAGCTCCAGCCAGAATAAAGGTGGTCCCAGCAGCCAGGGGAAGGAAGGTCCATTCTTGCATGAATCTCCGTGCATCGAGCCTCTAGTATTTTTATAAGTTTTTTAGCTAGTATGTGTTGAACACTTCTGATTCATGGTCAAGACAGGATCAGAGGCCATGGATACTGACAACAGGTTGGTCTGTTTTATTCTGTCTTTTTCCATTGTTGTGGAACAAACATGAGTGAATGACCACTGGAGTCCAGACCAAATTAAAATTTAGGGATCCTTTAATAGCTGGCTGGTGACTGCTCTGCATTTCTTCACTCAGGGAGTCCAGAGAGCAGCCCCAACCTTTGTGCAAGACCACTTCTAAGCACATTAACCACATCCTGTTTTGCAGAGCAAGCAACCCAAGACAAAACAGTTTTTCCCAAGCAACATCAGAGTCATGCCATTGATGACCATGTTATTCACAGGGTCATCCTGTTCTTCAGAAAGCTGACAGTGTTCTATGCAAAAGGCCTATGAGTTAGGAAGGGGCCATGAGATCATATCTCAAGGCCTGGCCTGGTGTCAGCACTGAAAACTCTATCTGGTGCATAATTCATGGCCTCACTAGTGCTCAAAAATTCCCACTCTAACACCATGATTATATCTACTGCCTCATCTTGATTTATAAGCAAAACCTAGACAACCTATAAAATTATCTTTTGTGGTTTATCTAGGAATAATACAGAAAATATTGCTATTATTTTTGTTGAAGAAAGTCAATTTTGTACAGTGTATTTCAACATAAATAAAATGTGAGTTTATAAAAAATAAAAAAATTAAAAATCACCTTGTTTTTATATAAAGCACAACTTCTAGTTATATCATATCTAAACTATAGACCCATTCCCAGAAAATACTGATGTGGGCTCTTGGTTGGCAACCTTGATTCTTGAGTTGGGCTAAGGAAGAATTCAGAGCCAAGAACTGGAGTCAGAGATAAAGTTCATTCAGGGAGCGAGATGAAAGTGCACTAAAGAAAGAATAGACTGGACTGCTCAAATGGCTGCCTTGGCCTTGTAAGGCAGAGTCACAGAAGCAGTAGGAAGGAGCCAGCTGGGCTGTGTGGACTCAGAGAACAAGTTACATGAAGGGTCAAGTTACAAGCACAGACCCCTCAGGAAAAAAGGGGAAAGGCTGGGCATGCGAGAGTGAGCATGTAATGTGTCCTCCCCGTAAGGGCTTTTATCTGTTTTCTAAAGGCGGGAGCTTAAGGAGGACTCAAGGGAGCATCTCAATAGAATATTCTTCGGCTGTCCACGTGTGTCCTTTCTGTGGCCTGGTTTCCACTGGTTGGTAAGTGCTAGTTCCAATGCCATAGGAAAGTTTCATCTGGTTTTACTGCTTTTCTGTTCCTGGAGCTGAAACACTACTGAGGCCTAGATGTTATCTCTAGTTTGACCAAGACTCTGTCTGTGTGGTCAATAGGCCCTAGGTTTGGTTCCTAAGATTACTTGATATGATTAGAACCTCATTGTCCTGAGGGTTTAATGATCAAAGGAGGGATTGTATAAGGGAGAAGTAGGCAGGTGAGTCAGGGTACAGTTTCAATCAGCTATCTGTCTCAGTTTCCCTATGCCCTAAATTTTCCTGGCTAACTATTTTGCCTCACTGCTACTCCAAATACCCCCTGTTTTTTCTTGTTTGTTTGTTTTTTACCATAATTCAGTTTCCATTCCTAGACCAGAATCCATTTAGGTTGGGTTTCTAAAAGATGCAAAGCTGAAGATACCTAATCAAATGAACAGTCTACAATCTTAAATTCCTATGCAATGTCATAATCTGGTAGGCATGGTTGTGCCATAAACCAAATTCTGTCTTTTTAACTTCTCTCTGTGAAAGCTTAGAGCTGATACCATTGTAATAACCTGGTTATTAATTATCAGGAAATAACTAAAAGAAGACCACTTAGTAGGCATGCCATTTATACAGCTGTGCCAGGAAGCCGCAGGCTAACACCCTGCAGGCCTGTTCCTCGAAGATCACTGGGGAAGAGACTACACAATAGATACCTGCCCAGGAAGGTCTAGGTGACATGGGAAGGGGCTTGTCAATCACACTTGGGAGCAGGGCTTAGGACAGAGTAGGCATGTAGGCCTGGCCACAGCAATTTGTTAGACCCCCAAACAAAGGGAATTCCCTTTCTGGGGCCTCTTGAACTTCTGGCTGTCATTGCAGAAGGCATGCTCCCCTGCATTCACCCACGTGGTCCTCAGCCATGTGGGCTCCACACAACTAGCCTGATGCACTGTGAACTATCCCTTGGTTGACATCTAGCTAGCAAATAAGCCAAGAGGAGCAACTTGGCCAGCACATTGTTCCCTTGTATAAAAATTACAAAAGGAGAATTTCAATTTGCCTTTTTCTCCTCAAAAAGTAGTTCTTTGTCTACCTTTTTAACTGGAGGTAGGTTAAATATGAGCCCTTCTTATTCTTTCTAGATGGGCTGCAGTGATCTTTCTTACTTACCTTTTTAAGTTATTCTGTTCTGGCCAGTATTTGAGCATGGTCCATTACTAAGCTTTTATGACTTCTCAATGTGGCCAAATATAGGATTCTGATTATCCCTGTGTGGCCTCTATGCTGCTGTTTGTCTGCCTTGCCAACTTTCCACAGGCCCTTGCTTGGGTGCTCAGCTGCTGCAGGTCAATGGGAAGCTCCATACCACAGAACACAGCTTTCCAAAGAGACCTGGCAATCAAGCATCCCTTTTATAGAAGAGTTCTTATTTTATGTCAGTTTATAACAGCTTAAAATATCGAATTTTCCAAGCATGCAATGCAGTTAGAATGAATCACTGATCAGAACAAGACATTTTAATGGGTTTTCACTAAAATGCCCAAAGTGATCTCTGAAGTAACAGCCTAGACCAGCCAAGTTGTTTAAGTATGTCTTGGCAAAACAACAGCTTTTTGTGAAATGCCTGAAAGTCATCAGGATACAACATGTATATTTACCTTAACTTGTCCGCTCTGTCCCTGACTGGCACACTTTCAATGGCTTAACACTTGTCAAAACCAGGGGGTCTTGAATCCTGACAATAGTGAAAAATGGCAGATCATCTCATCTTCACTTTTTATTCTCAGCTGTCACTCTAGCCCTGAGGATGGTATCTGGCATGTGTACATCCTGAACAAATATTAATTGAGCTAATTATCTAATTAACAGGTGAGAAAACAGAGGTTCTCTGTCTCACTACTAATTCCTTGTGCCCAGCAGGATCGCTACTATTTACCCACTACTTCAGCCTTCACACACACACACACACACACACACACACGCACACAGATGTGCATGCACATATAGGTGTTTACTTGTACCTTTATCTCTAGCCTGGAGGGATATTTTGAATATGTCATCCAACATCTAAAGCTTTGGGGAGTCTCTGTATTATGTATGAATTTGATAAGCACGTTCAATATGCCTTCACTCAAGCTGTCAGATCATCAGGACACTCTTTCCTATTAGAAAGTGAAACTCTCCTTCATGTGGCTGTTTTGATATCTATCGATATATCTCCATGGATTTGTATTATCAGCCAGCCAATGTTTCTCCATCCTGTTCTCAAGAATGTTTGGAGTCATCATTGAAAAACAAAGAAAACTGTTAAGTTTTAAGCAAAAAATTTTTCAGTGCCTTTTTATGTTTTTCATTGGTATGCCCTTGACCTGTAGGCCTGGCTTAGTGCAATGCATTTCGTGGTAGAAATAGGTTTCTTCAAAAAGTTTCTTTTTTTTTCCCCCCTTCTAGACAAGCATCACTTTAATTATCCATCAAATGAGAGTAATTATAGTTGTGAAGGTAAATCATGTTAACAAGAAAAGAGCCCATGACATACTAGTGGTCAATATATATCAGTCTCATGTGTGTGTGTGTGTGTGTGTGTGTATTTTACTTTATTTGTTACATTTTCTTTGTTCTCAACAATCTCATGAACCATATAAACTTTTAATAACATTTTGTCTGAAGGACCATTAGTTAATCCAGATGTCATAATTATAGGCATTCATAATTAAACCAAACTAAAACTGACATTGGTTTACCCCAAACCAATGCCTTATGTGTTTTATTTTTTAACTTGTATGGAGTAAATACAGCTCTTTGTGGTAGGCAGCTCAACGTATTTTCACAGCATCATATATCCGTCACCACAGGGAAGGAGAGTTCCTCACTTCAAACAATTTCTTCATGTTTTATCTGTGGTCAGATGCTATCCAGCCTTAAATCCGGGCAACCACTGATTTGTTCTCCATGCCCATTAGATTGTCTTCACCAATTTCATGTAAATGACTTGCGAATACTTTTTTGTTTATCCTCTGTAAATACTTAGAGGGATGTTGCTGGATCATGTGGTCAATGGATCTTTACTTTTATATAAAACTGCAATTTTTTTTTAACAAGTAGTTGACCAATTTTTCAATCTCACCAGCAATGTATGAGACTTACAATTTCTCTGCAGGCTTATTGATACTGTGTGCTGTCAGATCTGTGTGTGTAGAGAGGGTAATTTTAGCTACTCTCACAGGTGTCCATTGTAATCTCATGTGGTTTTAACTTGCATTTACTTAATAGTGTTGAGCATCATTCCATGTATTTGTTTGCCTTGTATTTATCTTTTTGGTAAAGTGTCTGTTGAAGTGGTTTGCCAATTTTTAAAATTTTAATACTCTTGTTGGGTTTTTAAAAGTCCTCTATATATTCTGTATATGCATTCTTTGGTAATTGTGATTTGCAAATATGTTCTCCCAGTCCGTTGCTTGTCTTTTTATTTTCAGAAAACAGTTGTTTGCTTGTAAAATCTAAAACTTGTGCAAAGCACCCTGGCCAATGTTTCCCAGTGGTTAGAGCATGGGCCTGCACACATTAAGGCCATGAGTTTGATTTCTGGCCAAAGGTAGGTACCTGGGTTGCAGGTTCAATCCCTACCCCAGTCAGGGCGTGTTCGGAAGCCAACCAATCAATGTGTAACTCACATTAATGTTTTTCTCTCCCTTCCTCCCTTTCTCTCTCTAAAAATCAATGGAAAACATATGCTCAGCTGAGAACTTAGAAAAGAACATTTGTTAAAAGCCAAACATTATTATTAAAAACTCACATGAATCATTATGGGTGTTTGACCGATTTGGAGTTTGACCATGGACTATGATGTGCACTGACCACCAGGGGGCAGCACGGAATGAAGGAGGGTCCCAGCTGACAGCCAAAGTCCTCGATTGGCCCTGATTGCTGGCCAAGCATAGGAACCCTACCTACGCATGAATTTTCATGCACTGGGACTCTAGTATGTTTATAATTTATTTTGAGTTAATTTTATATAAAACATAAAGAATAGGTGGAAGTATTTTTTTCTTAAACAATGTATCACTTTTCCAGCATCGTTTGTTAAATAGACTATTTTTTTTATTGAATTGCTTTTGCATTTTTGTCAAAAATAAATAGACTCTATTAATTTGAACATATTTCTGGACTCTAATTTGTTTCATTGTTATTTGCATCTATTCTTTTAAAAAATATATTTGGCATACAATATTATATTAGTTATAGGTATACAATATAGTAATTCAACATGTTTATATTTTTATGGCATGATCATCACACTATTCTAGTAATGGTTTGTCATTGTGTGACATCATCACAATATTATTGGCTATAGCCCTCTTCACCTTTTTCAACCATGTCCCTCCCTCCCTCCCCTCTGGCAACCATCAGCTAGATCTTTCTTTCAATAAGTTTGTTTTATTTAGTTTTGTTTGTTCATTTGCTTTGCTTTTTTACATTAAACATTAAACTGAAATTATACAGTATGTATTTTACTCTGTCTGACGTATTTCACTTAATGCCCTCTAGGTCAATTCAGGTTGTTACAAATTGTAAGATTTCATTTTTTATTGCTGTGAAATATTCATTTATCATTGTATATATGCACCACATCTTCCTTATTCATTCATCTATTGATGAACACCTACATTGTTTACATATCTTGGCTATTTTAAATAATGACATAATGAACATAGGGATGCATATGTTGTTTTGAACTAGTGGTTTTGTGTCTATTCTTTCACTTATTCCATTCCATCTTAGTTACTCTAACTTTGATATTTTTTAACAACTTGGAGGTTAAGGATGCCAACCCCATACAATCGAAATTCAATTAACTACAGTGGTCCCTTTGTATCTACCAGAAATTTGTTCCAGGATCCTTATAGATACCAAACTCTGTGGATGCTCAACTCTCATATATAAAACTAAAGGATCCTCAGCCTTGCCTGAACCTTATCACATTCAGGGACCCCTTCAGGGATGTCATACATCAGGTTTGGCCTAGTCCCCACAAGCCAGGCCAAGGGACCCCACCAGTGCATGAATCTGTGCACCAGGCCTCTACTATGCATATAAGATCTTTAGTTAATCTCTTTCTGCCCTCCCCCCACCCCCTTTCCCTCTGATACTCAGCAGCCTGTTCCATGTTTCCATGCCTATGCATTGAACGTCTGCACAGTGGTCAGTGTGTGTCATAGCTACTGGTCGAAAAGCCAAACAGTCAAACAGTTGAATGGTCGCTTAGGCTTTTATATATATAGATGTTATAGAAAAATCAGTAGAGTTGTCTCTGCTTCTGTGGACTATTAACTATGGGTTGAAGATACTGTTTATCACCTGCAGTTGGTTAAATCTGTAAATTTACAAAGGGCCAATTGGATATTTATTTTAAAAATCTTCATATAACTGGAACTGTGCTATTCAAACCCATGTTGTCCCAGTGCCAACTGTCAATTTCCCCATCCCAGGTAAAATTTTGCCAGAAATTTTTTTTAATATATTTTTTATTGATTTTTTTACAGAGAGGAAGAGAGAAGGATAGAGAGTTAGAAACATTGATGAGAGAGAATCATCAATCAGCTGCCTCCTGCACACCCCCTACTGGGGATGTGGTCACCCCCTCCTGGGGATGTGGCCGCAACCCAGGTACATGCCCTTGACCAGAATCGAACCTGAGACTTTTCAGTCAGCAGGCCGATGCTCTATCCACTGAGCCAAACCGGTTTCAGCTGCCAGAAATTTTTTTAAGATTACACTGAATCTGTAGATTTCTTTCCCCAGCTATACTGATCCATGAAATGTTTTAATGGAACTATAATATCTCTGTCCCTGGCCATTCTTGTCTAAACACATGTCTTTTTTCTGTTTCCACAGCCACCAGCAATAGGCTCTCTTCCTCAACCTTGTCTTCCTTTAATATTTTCCAATATCAGTTATAATTAGAATTCAGTGAACAAAAGTTACATCTGGCCCTGTTTGTAGCACAGGGCAGAAAAACCCTGAGGAACAAAAGTAAAGTGACAAGTAATTTAGTAATCTCTACATAAACTCATTTCTGATCCAGCAGAATAATCTATATTATCCCAGCCTAAACCTACATAAACCTTCCCAAAACCCAGGCATGTTTTCAATAGTAATTTCCTCAAGTCACTAAATTCAGCAAGAACTCTATAGAAAGGGAAGGTGAATGTTTTCTGTGATGGACTCCTGTCTGAGATGCCAGGACAGCACTTCATATGGTGGTAGCTTTGATATTTAAATTTGCCAGCACTTTGAAGAAGCCCAGCTCCTCTTTGGGTACAAAATTGCTTGCTTCCCATTTCTGATGAGACAAAACATCTAAAGGCAGTAGCAAGGTCCAGCATTAAAATGTAACAAGCTCCTCAGAGGGAACAATTCAAGAACCTTACCTTTAATCAAACAAACTACAAAATGCATACTGAGACTGTATAACGAACAGAGGATTAATGTCTCCAGTTTTTACCCAGGCCCTGTAGGACTTCGCTAACAGAGTGCTGCCCAACAGAAAAGGAAGCTGGCCATCCTGCACTGGGGCAGCAGGGCCCTGGCCCAGCAGAGATTCCCACCTGAAATGCTATATTCTTCTCAGACCCTCCTGGGTGACATGCACAAAAGATTTATTTTCTTTTCACTGCTCATTACTCGCCTTAGAAATAAGCCTATTTAAATTGGACCTAATGAGCAGTTGTCGTCTTTAATATTGTATGAAATAAGGCGGGGGTGGTGGAAAACAGATACTTCTCCTCTGGAGCTGCAATGTGCAAGGCGCAGGGAGGAGGCAGAGGCAGGAACGGGCCGCTGAGAGGCGTCCATGAGTCCCAGGACCTTCTGATCTGCCATGAGGTTTCTGGTGTCTTTAGGTGAAACTTGCAGATCCAGAATTAAATCCAGGAAAAAAAAAGAATAGACCCAGATAAATGAAACTATTCCTAAAACACTAACCATGTTCTATCTGTAACGGTACAGACATTTGTGTATGGCCCTGCCTGCCTGACATCCTCTTTCTGGCAGCAGCTATTCTCACCAAAATTTCAGCCATGAAAAATATGCTTGCTAGGCCTAAACTTTGAACAAGGAGAGGAAAATAGTCTTGAAATATATATGAACAAGGCTTGATTACTAACTTATAACATTGTTATGTCATCATTTCTCTGTCCTGCCTGGTGTTGGACATGTGATCAAAGATGGCTTCTTAAATCTTTGTATTACATTTACATGTTATTGACAAATATTTATTCATTGTCTAAAATTTTACATATGCCTCCTTTTGTCCTAATTGACCCCCTCCCCAATCCCCCAAGCAAGCCCCCACTGCCCCAGTGTCTGTAACCATTGGTTACACTAATATGCATGCATATAAGTCCTTTGGTTGATCTCTAACCCCACCTCCCCTACCATTTGTCTCTAGATCAATCTATTCTTGTTCATCAAATTATGTTTATCATTATATCCCATGAAATTCGTGCACAAGGGTAGGTGTCCCTCAGCCCAGCCTGCACTGACTCCAATCTGCACCCTCTCACAATCCAGGACTGCTGGCTCCCAACTGATCACCTGCCTGCCTTCCTGATTGCCCCTAACCTCAGCTTGATCACCCCCTAACCACTCCCCTGCCAGCTTAATTGATGCCTAATTCCTTCCCTGCCAGCTTGTTTGCCCCTAACTGTCCTCCCCTGCAGGCCTGGTCATCCGTAACTGCCCTCCCCTGCCAGCCTGGTCCCCCCCAACTGCTCTCCCCTTCAGGTCTGGGTCCCCCCTCAACTGCCCTTCCCTCTAGGCCCAGTAGTCCCCAACTTCCCTCCTCTGCTGGTCTGTCACCCCTAACTGCCCTCCCCTGCTGGCCTGATTGCCCACAACTGCCCTCCCCTGCTGGCCATCTTGTGGCAGCCATCTTGTGTCCCCATGGGGACAACTATCTTTGACCACATGGGGAAGCCATCTTGTGTGTTGGAGTGATGGTCAATTTGCATATTACTCTTTTATTAAATAGGATATGAGTGAGATCATGTGACATTTATCTTTCTCCAACTGACTTATTCCCTTTATGGTGAATTACATTTGACTATAGATTGCGTTAAAATCATAGAACTATCTAAGTTTTAGGCACTGTTTGCAGTCCCTAGGCAGTAAATATCCTCACTCTCCCACCTAGAGTTGCCTGATGCCTCCAGACTGACCATTTCCCAAACACCCAGGCATTCACATGTGGCTTCATATAGGCTGAAGGGTACAGCCTGATGCCTAAGGCAACTGACAAGAAACACATTATGATTATTTAATCTATAGTTATTGAGAACTATAGTATGCCTAATTATTAATAATCACTATAAAAGGTGATTACCTATCAGTTCCCAAACTCAAGCATCCGAATTCCTCTTGTCCTATAGCTCCTTCTAGACATGACATAGCTCAAATCTAGCTTAAATACTGTTCTTGTATTCATTCACAGCAGGAGTTTAGCTAGATTCCTAACATCCATCTCTGGGACATTTTTCTTCAACTCTCTATTATTCAGCATAGATAGGAATCAATATTTTTCTAAGAATTAGGTCTTTCAATGTTGGGCACTCTCTTTTAGAGTAGGTATTACTTTTTATATTTATTTCATCTGTCTAAGTCATGTCCAGCTTCCCATTCAGTCTCATATGTTATTTTGGACAGAGGAAACCTGTTAACCTACTTTGGAGACATATGTTGCCTTGCAAGAGTATTTGGGAAAAAGCCCAAAAGGTTATATTGGCATGGTCTTGGGGAACACTGAAGGTCAAGCAAATGACTCCAAATTTCTTTATTAGACAATAGAGGACTATTAGAAAGTTGTTTTGAACACAGCCATAATGAAGTGTGTTGCAAGATAAATCTGATGAAACTGTGTAATTCAGGTGTCCATATAAGACATATTATATTCAGGGAAATTGTTTGAAAGTTAATAGATTATTCCAAAATTAAAGGAAATATTATTTAAATAGGATGCTATCGATCATTATGGAAACAAAAAGTGACTGTAAAAAATGTTGGCACAAACAAAAAATATTTCCTGAATGAATAAATGATTAACTCAGTCAGTCATTTATTAATCACTTCCTCTCATTTCATTTTCTGAAAGAACTCGAGTTGACTGACGTGAAGGATGGGGGAGAACGAAGGAGCACAGGGTGGTTCTCAGAAATGAACGGCTGAGAGTGATGCCTCAGTGGGTCTGGTTTTCTCGCCTTTGCCCTCACAAGAAAAACCATGCTCCTGAGGCACAGGGGAAAAGCAAGTAGTTTTCAGTTCTGCTTATAATAACACTATAGAATTCAGATTACTAAACTTTAAATGCAGAGTTATTTCTTCCTCAGTATACTGCCAAAAGAGATATATAGGATCCAGAATAAAATAATATTTTATATATTCTTTGATAAACAGATATACTATAGTTTTTTTGTGTTAATTCTTTCCTAAAGAGATTTTTCCCATTGATTTTTAGAGGAAGTGGAAGGGAGGGGGAGAGACAGAGAGAGAAAAACATTGATGTGAGAGACACATTGATTGGTTGCCTCCTTAGATTCCCTGAATGGCACCGGGACCCAAGCCTGCCAGTGAGGTACATGCCCCTGACCAGAATCAAACCTGAAATCCTTCAGTCCAAGGACTAACACACTAACCACTGAGAAAAATTGGCCTGGGCTACTATAGATTTTTTGATCATGAGAAGAATAAACATGAATATTACAGACATGAAAAGAAAAGGTTCTTACAAGGGTATTTCTTGGATCACATGATCTCACACATCTAGAGGAAATAATGAACAACACAAACAGACCCAGAGAAAGAGAACCAGCGATCAGACTCTCAAACCTGAGAGAAAATAAGGAGGAATGGGGATAAGGTGAAGAGATCAACCAAAGGACTTGTGTGCATAAATATGGGCCTAGCCAGTGGCCATGGACAATGGGGGAGGGGGGATGAGGGGCATATCTAGGGAGGGGTTTGGGATGGGAATGGGGGAATAAGGACAATTATGTGAGACCATAATCAATAAAAAATAATAATAATAAATTTAAATGATAAAAATAGTTAACAGCTGAAACCGGTTTGGCTCAATGGATAGAGCGTCGGCTTGGGGACTGAAGGGACCCGGGTTCGATTCCAGTCAAGGGCATGTACCTTGGTTGCAGGCATATCCCCGGTAGGTGGTGTACAAGAGGCAGCTGATCTATGACTCTCTCTCATCGATGTTTCTAACTCTCTATCTCTCTCCCTTCCTCTCAGTACAAAATCAATAAAATATATTTTAAAAAAAATAGTTAACAGCCAGCCCTAAAATTGACCCATTCTAACTAATCATATAAAAACCATTTTGAAATGTAATCTAGTTAATGCCTAACTTCCACACTACAGGTTTTCAGTCTTTAAAATTGCAATTGACTAATTTAATTTATAAAATTGCTATTACATTTTCTTTTTGTGTGGCCTAAATTTAAACTATTAATCCACTTGCAATTTGTGTTTCTTACTTTTCTACTTATGAATAAACTATGAACCAGTTCATGAAATTCATGCACAGGGGAGGGGGTAGTCCCACAGCCTGGCCTGCACCCCTCGAAATCCGAGACCCCTTCAGGGGATGTCCAACTGCCAGTTTAGGCCCGATCCCACAAGGATACTGGGATCGGCCTAAACTGGCAGTTGGATATCCCTGTCAAGTCCAGGACTGCTGGCTCCTATCCACTTGTCTGCCTGCATGATTGCCCCTAACCGCCTCTTCCTGCCTGCCTGATTACCCCGAACCGCCTCTGCCTCAGCCCCTCCAGCTGTGGCTTTGTCGTGAAGGACATCAGGAAGGTTGTTCAGCTATCTGGTCTAATTAGCATATTATGCTTTTATTAGTCTGGAGGTGTTACAGTTTTCTTAAGAGCTAATGACTTGGTATTTTGGGTGCTTTAAAAGTTTATTTCATAATATTTTGAATCTGTATTCCAGACTCTATTTTGTTAGGCACAGTTTCTCTTTCTCTGTAGATTTACAAGGTCAATAAAATATGTATTGAGTTCTAATATGCTCCGATCATTGGTTGTCTAGGAAATCTTTTACTTCTATACTAACCTTGAAATTTCTTTTCTACCCAAATGATGTTTCCTAAAATGCTAATTCAGCTACAAATGTCCCAATGGAGCCTGAATGCCTCACAGACAGTGGCTGAGCGGCCTTGTCTGAGGCTGAGTGACCGTGTCCAGGGCATCCCGCACTGGACTGTCACAGGGGAGAGAGAGGACCTGGGTAAGACTGGGCTGGGAGCAGAGGAAATGAACATGCCAGGGGCCAGGGTCTATGGCGCCCGGTCAAAATGAGAAGAAAATAGAACCAAAATCAGAACCCCTCCCATATGGTACTCATGTCAGAATTTGATGCAAAAAGAAGAGAACTGGGGGTTAGTGGTACATCTACAGAGTCCAACTGAAAAACCTTTCCAGAAGCCATCTCCACATGACATTAAACATCTGTTTAAAATTAAACTAATCTTTTAAATGAATACTTAGAAATGACTTGAGAGTTAAAATAATTTTAATTTTTAAATTTATTTTATTTTTATTAAGGCAAACTCACACACACACACACACACACACACACACACACACACACGCCTATAAGCACTAATTCACCATCCCTCTGCTATGATCTGCCATTTGGGCTGTGGGTATGCGGATCCCTTTGCCCAGTGTATACCTTATAAGCTGGAAAATATGGTATTTATTCTGGCACATAGCTGTTGCTTTCTTGAGTCAAATTTGAGAGATTTCTATTTTAGGTGCTTGCTGTGGCCTCCAATTAAAGGGCTCTGGATCTGACACCTTTCTCAGATATGGAAACAGTAACAGCACAATTTTCTTTTGTAACAGGTAGATATCAGTAGTCTCTTCCTCTGCTCTGGATCTGTTGGCTATAAATGAAGCCATTTCACCAATGGCTGTTTTTGAGTCTCTAGTAATGGCCGGCCTGTGAGGTAGGGTCTCTTGATTAATATTTGGGTTTTTTGGCACACACATTGATTAGATTCACCTGGTCACTAATAGATTAGTGACACCAACTGGCATTCTCAGTGATACAATGAAAACTCTTCCCAGAGCAGAATTTTCCACTTTCCAAGTAGGCCTGCAGAGGCCTCCACTGAGATGCTCAGCAATGCCATGGACCATCTGGCGAGCACACTCCTTATTGCTATAATAGTAAAGACAGAATCTCAGCCGCACCCCTCCCCCCCCCACCCCCAGAAACAAGGTCAGTTGGGGGTTCTTTGTTGTTATGTAACTAATTCTAAGGTGCTTAAATCTGGAACTTTTATCCATTTGTCAATATTCTTCTCAGGCAGGGCTGTTATCTCCACTTCATTTTTAATATCCCATCATTTTCTTTAAGCTTTAATGATCCATTTCAGCAGTGTACTGGCACTTGTCAGAACATCAAACTCCAAGTTACAGAAGTGTTCCCAGCTCAATCAAATCCCTGTTATTAATCCTACCACCAGCTTCTGCAAACTCTAGAATAATTCTTAAGTTCTTCTACTAATTATATCCATTCATATTAGCCAGTTTCTTTAGTACTTTAGGAAATAATGTCCTTCCTGTAGCGGGAATAGAACTTTAAGACCGAGACATCCTGAGACTTGACCTCAGTTATTGCATAAAAAATGCAAGGAAAAAGCTTTGATGATGGCAAGCATGATGGCACTGAGAGGAAGTGCCACAGGTAAGGACTCTTCATGGTCTCCAGGCATGAGCAGGCTGCTAACTCGAGCCAGTAGGAGCCATTCCTGCCACCTCAGAGAATTCAGGAGAAACTGATGGCTCTGGTTCTCAAGCACATTCACCCCCTGTTTCCATCCCTCAGAGTTCCATCCTCCCCTAGCAGGTCCTGACTCCCACATAAGAAGCCTCTTGGAACTATGCATTCAGCTATGTTTAACCCTGCAACTATCCTATCCCACACCTGGTTTTCAGTGCAAGCTCCCACCCAGTGACAGGAAATGTATATCTTTAAATTGACAAGTAAAAAGTTAAGTTGAGAGTTGGCTAACCTGAGCCTATAATTTTGCTCTTTCAGAGTTTCAGTGACAATTGAAGTAATCAACAAAACCACCATTAAACCTTTCAAATGCTAGAGCTACTGTATGAAGTCAGCTTCTACCTCTATATCACCCCAAGTCACCATAGGTAAAATCTTCACAATTTTGATGACATAACAGGTCAGAAGTTGTTCACATTCATCTTATCAGCAGCAATAAGGTCATCCTGGTCACTTTGGGTAACCGATTATCCAATCCGAAGAGAATCCTAAGGTTTGCTTCCTAGAAGTAGTTGTATTAACAAAAGTCTTAGCTTAATTTATCTTAAATAAATAGTTTGGATATGAATTCTAGTGCAGTTAGTTTATTTGGAATGTAAGCTCAGCAAACATTAGTAAAACACTAGGAACTGAGACAAGGAATTGAAATCAATACAGAGCAGGGGACTAGAGCAAAGTGAACAAGAAAGCATTAGAAAGTGAGGTCATAGAGATGATAGGACCAGGTTTTATATAGCTTGATAGGGCATCAGAAAATTTGGATGTTATTTTGGATAAGATTGGGAGGCAATGTAGATGTTTGATCACAGGAATAACTGATATAATTTAATTTTTGTTTTAATAAAAACACTTTGACTACTGTGATAAATTGTGCATTGAATGAGTGAAGTCAAGGACAAAATTCTGAAGATGAGAAAGTTTTCATAGTAATTCAGAAAAGACAGTATGATTGCTTGAACATGAATGATAGAAGTACAGGAGTGAAAAGTATTCATATTCTGAGCATATTTTGAAGCTAATGCTCACAGGATTTGTTAACAAATTTAATGCAGAATTTGAGAGAAAGATTGGAAAAAGGATGGTTCCATAGTTTTGGTCATAACAGCTCAACTTTTCTTTAATTGAGAGCAAAAACTGGGAGGAATTGCATTTAGTAATGATAAAAGTGATTTGTTGAGGATGCTATTGAATATACATGTACAAAGGTAAGGCAATTATGTGCTATAGAGAAATAAAATTATTTGAGTTAAGTCAAAGGGGAAAATGTAGGAGAGCTAATAAGTCTGAGCTCTGAACTCTTGGTTATGCTAACTTGACTTGTCAAAGAGATGGGGAAGAAGAAACAAAGTTGAGAGAGAATGAACAGCAGAGAACAAGGAAGAGAATTGAGGGACTACAGAGCTTGATAATTTACTGAAAAGTGTTTCAGAATATTCATAGTATACTTTTTCAATTTGATTATTTTTATAAATTACGTATATATTTGAATATTAATTCTTTATCAGGTATGTGTTTGCAATATAATTATTTTATATATATTGCTGGATTCACATTGATATTATTTTGTTGAAGATTAGTCATTATTCATCTTTTTATTTTGAAGAGTGTTATAGATGACAAGGACATTTCCCATTATTCAACCTGGCTGAATAGACACTATAAGACCAGCAAACATTCTTATATAGATGCTAGTATCCCTGCATACAAATCTGTGCACCAGTGCTTCTCCTTGGGGCATGACTGCTCAACACCCCCTGCTCAGAGGCTCTCTGTGGCCCAGAGGCCCATCCACACCCTGGCCTATCCAGAGGCCCATCTGAGGCCAAGCGTTACTCCCAACCCCCAGCCGCTCTGTGCTGGCCGCCCAGAGGCCCCCTGTGGCCAGGGTGGAACACTTGCCTTGTTGCCACAGAGAGGAAGCAAGCGTCATGCTGCCCACTCTCAGCAGCTGCCCCCTATGGTCTGGGGGACTCTGGAGGGAGCTGAGGGGACTGGGTACGACCATCCAGTGGCTATGGACACCTCCATCTTTGTGATGGAGTGATTGTTAATTTGCATATTACCTTTTTATTAGATAGGATATTCATTACATTTATAACTACTATTAAATAAAAGTATTTATAACAAGGTAGGTGAAAAAACAAAATATCCCTTTATTTTCAGGACCACAAAACTGTAAAGGAACCACCATTGTACAATTTTATTAGAGAAATGACTTTTATCTAGCCTTTGTACTGTATTGTTTTCTTGTCAATATAATGAAGAATAACTGGCAGGGTGGAAATGTTTAATTGCATCCTGGCACAGAACAATGGAAAATACATTTGCTTGCACACAGACAGATGAGTTAGGTGCCTTTCCACAAAGCTAAAGAGAAATTAATTGATCTCATTGAAGTCTTTGTTGTTATTTTCCATATAAAAAATGCCAAGTGAATCTGATATGTTAGTCTCTTTCATATCTTAGACAATAGTACTTGGATTTTTAATCTGCTAGAAATAAACCTTGCTGGGTTCACTGATTCCAATCAAAGTTGTTCTTATTGATTTTTAAAACATTCAGTGAAAAGTAATCCATAATTTAATTTGCCAAATCTTCCAATGTTTGTGTTTCTAAATTTAGAGATTATGTCTTCAGAATGGCTACCATCAATAAATCAACAAACAACAAGTGTTGAGGAGGATGTGGGGAAAAGGAACCTTTGTGAACTGTTGGAGGAATTGTGCCCCAATTGAGGGGGCCAGCAGGCTAACCTCCCATGGTCCCCTCCCCAGCTGACGGCCCCCCAATAGGCCTCAATCACTGGCCAGGACAAGAATCCCACCTGTGCACAAATTCATGCACCAGGCCTCTAGTAAATGTATAATTCTTCACCCCTTTGGCCTCATGTGTTCCCCCTTCGGTAATCCTAACACTATTCTAACCTAAGACTTCTCCATTGTGCTTACTTACTGCAGAGAATTCAAATACACTGGGGCTTCCTTTAGCTTAAATCTCTATATGCTTTTAACTACAATGTAGCACCTTCTTCTCATCTTAAAAACACTGAAGATTGATTTCAATAAGGAATAAAAGCTGTCCATTTCTTCATCCTGCTAGCCTATCATTGGCTATGTTGTCTGATTCTTTCTTCTCGGGGAGGCAGTTGGGTCATTTATACACTGATAAGATTCATAAGCACATGCTTTCTCAAGGCACTCCTTTTCCCCTAGATGTTCTCAGATTCCAGGAGCTTAAGTCCTAAAATATAAAATAGAAAGTGGTATGGGAAAAAGAAAGACAAGCTGTGCTTCTGATAGACAGAGAGAAAAAAAGTTGGCTTGATTTTTTTCTACCTTACAACCTCCAAATACCATAATTCCAGTAAAGATTTGGTAATTTTTTGTGTGTATTTGTGTGTGTGTGCTTTTCTTTCTTCATATGCCAAGCATCTCAAAATGGGTAGATCTGTCTACTAAGCTATTTTCTTGACAGTGTAAATGAATTTCCATTTCATAGTTGCATAGTATGTATTTCAAAAATTGACTTAACAAATACATTTTAAGATATAATTTTTCAAATTATATTTTCCTGTGAGTGTTGATGCAGAAATAGGGTATTTGAAAAAGTAAAAGACAGTACCTCTGATTCTGTTATAATCCATTTTCAACTGCAGTCCAGGCTGTCTCTGCATGACCAAAGGCCACTTAGCAGCACACGTAACCCTCTTTGCCATCTGACTGACAAGAAGCAAGTATGTGCACAGCAGCAAGTGCACAATGGGCAGGCAGGTATCTGATCGTCCAAAGTCGCAGTTGAAAATGGCTCT
This sequence comes from Pipistrellus kuhlii, assembly GCF_014108245.1. Lineage (NCBI taxonomy): Eukaryota > Metazoa > Chordata > Mammalia > Chiroptera > Vespertilionidae > Pipistrellus > Pipistrellus kuhlii. The sequence goes on from NW_023425573.1 coordinate 79,930,709, forward strand.
CAACCTAATTAGCTCTCAAAAATATTTAGAAGGACAGAAACTAAACATTTAGAATATTAGAGGAGAGTCAGAGTCAGGTAATATGTTGTTCAGCTTTGAAACAGAAACACGTCATTAGTAGAGACTTAAAAAGATTCATATGAGAGAATGAGAATGATAAATGTCACTCAGGATCAATCTCTACTGTGACACATTAGACTCAAGCTTCCTAAATCTCTACTGTTAGCTTGTCAGGGGTTTTCCTTTAAACATGGGTCTACTCTGCCAGGGTCCCTGCTATTGCCCTCACTTTGTTTTGGTCCAGTTCTTTTAGCGTCTTTAGTTTTTGTGTCTTGCCATTTACTCCTGGGTCTGAACTTCTAAATCCAACTTCTTCTCTTAATCTTTGCCTTTATCATGGGCCATGTCTTTTCACTTAAAATTCTGCACAAGTTTTCCTTGCTTGGGGTTTTCACTTCAAAAAAATTCAGGAAAGAAATGTCTGAACAAATAATGATGACAAAGTTAGTGATAGTCTGCATTCATAAACACCTAAAATGCTCCATTTTCTCAAAATACCCTGAGGATTCTGTTGTTTTGTTTTGTGGATTAATATTAGGACTTTCCCAAAAGGCTAATTTGAGAAAGCATCTGAAGTTGCCTCCAAAAGGACAATTTCTTAAAATCTCAAAATAATCAAAACAAATATTTTATTAGAGAAAAAGTAAATTACTACCATCTCTATTATGCCTTTCTTTGCTGAAAATATTTTCTACACCCTATATATGATATGAAGAGGTTAATGCTACTTAAATATGTAAGTATAAAAATGAATTTATAATCTAACCTGAAATATTCTAACATAGAGTAAAAAATTTATTCAAGAACTACTGATTTTAGCATATACATTTTGGTAAACTTATTAATTTTTAACTAGAGGCACAATGCACTAAATTCATGTATGTAAGGGGTCCCCTTAGCCCAGCCTGCACCCTCTCATAATCCGGGACCACTGGCTCCTAACAGCTTACCTGCCTGCAGGCCTTGTTGCCCCTAACTTCCCTCCTTGTCAGCCTGATCACCTGTAACCGCCTCTGCCTGCCATCTTAGTTGCCCCTAACTGCCCCCCATGCTCTCCTGGTTGTCCCCAACTGCCCCCCCCTCTTGCTGGCCTGTCTGCTGGCTTTGTCTCCCTCAACTGCTACCCTCATGGTCTGGTCACCCTCAGCTACCTCATGCTGGCCTGGTTGCCCCCAACTGCCTCTCTCTGTTAGCCTGGTTGCCCCTAACTGCCCTTGCTGGCTTGGTCACCCCCAACTCCCCCGCAACCTGATCACCCCCAACTGTTCTCTCTGCTGACCTGGTTGCCCCACACAGCCTGCTGTTCAGTCATTTGGTTGCCCTCACTAACCTCCCTGCCAGCCTTGCCATCTCAGGCAGCCTGCTTGTCATTACTGTTACTGTGATGGTGTCCTGGACAATTTGCATATTCCTTTATTATTAGTATAATACCTAGAGTATAATTTTCATCTTTACAAATAATGCGAATAAACTGAAAAGTGTTGTGTAGATATAAAGAAATTTTCTATGTTCCAACCATTATTTAACTTTCTTTCCAGATTATCAGTCTAATATGTTTCAGATAAATACAAGGACCCTTTTCTGAAACTAAGTCTTGGATGGCAGGCTGGCATTGCATTCTGGCCACAGCTGTTAGTAGCTTTGTGGCATTTACCACTCTAACCCCATGTTCCCATGTGTGGTACATGGATAATACTGCAAAAGGCAATCATGTGTGTCCATTGAGATGATGTTTGTTAAATGCATTACAGTAGAATTAGTAAAAGTCACTGACTTTCTTCTGCCTTTCCCCTGAAAAGTTTGTTATCTTGTACATCCCTTCTGTGCTGGTCCTGAGTCTTGGTAATCTCTGAACCCCTCCCCAGCCCAATACAATACTTACTTTCAGGATTATATCTTTTGCTATTCAAACTCCCCATACATTTGTATTTCAGGATGACTCCTATTTTATATTGAACCACAGTGTGAATTCCACTACCAAGAAGTACACCCCATTTCTTCTTCCTGTTATTTTTTTTTTTTACCTTCTGCAAAAGATCACTCTCAACTAAGAATAACCCTGCTCTTCGCAGTAGAGAACACAGTGTTAAGGTGACATTATTCTGAGGTTTCTCTCAGAGGCATTTTCTTTGCCAGATTCACGGAACGTGGTTGTGAAAAATACCTATTTCCACATTTATATAAAATCAAGTTGCTACCCTTTAAACAACTTAAGACAAATATAAAATTTTATGTAATACAGAAATTTTATATATTAGTTTCAACTCTGACTAATTATTGACTTATTGTTGTAAGGAAACAGGTATCTTCTTTTCTCACTCAGATGCACTTGATTTTATTAGTCAATGATACTCTCCTCTCTCTCTCTCTCTCTCTCTCTCTCTCTCTCTCTCTCTCTCACACACACACACACACACACACACACACACACACACACACACTGTTTTCATGTGGGTGAGGAAGAGAGGAGAAAAGAGAAGTTCATGTCATATAGTAAAAATTATGTAATTGTTTTTATAAATGCAGCTCCTATCAAATAATCTCTCTGAACTTGATCTATAAATATTTGAATATGCAAATATATTTTAGATATTTATTAACTTTCCTTCCTGAGTGGCATAAATAGGATAGATGCTGAGTGTTTTGTCTTCCAGCTGGCAACTTGAGAATTTTGCACCAGAATTCACCCAGAAACCCAGGGCTGCATGGGCTGCTGCTCAAGGAGAGAAGCCAACAAGGAGATGGCTCCACGGGGGTCAGCAGAAGATTAGTCTGCCATTCCTGAAAGCAGAAAATGTTAATTACAAAGAAGATTACTTTCTGGGAACTTCTAGAGGGAGCAGGTATAGAAACTCTGCAGTGAGGTGGTAATGGTCTGTCAAAATCTGCAGCTCCCTATGAAGGGGGACACTGCACCACCCTGACCTCCGCTCAGACTCCTGGGCCTGGAAGAAGTGATGAATCAAAGCCGTGCTTCTTTTTTTCATAATTTGGAACAGGCTGCAGGACTGTGTTTTCCTCATGAGAAAGTGGAGGTATACAAGGCGTATGAACTTGGATCAGTGTTATTCAGTTTTGTCCTGACTGTAAACAATGTTGGTTTCCATAAGGAGGGGAAAGAAAAGGAATCTATAATTTCACAGTTGTGTTCCCACTTACTTGTCCTTTATCAAAGCTGAGTGCCATGGACTAAATTATAGTGTCTCCCCAATATTCATGTGCTGAAATGGAAACCCCAATATGATAACGTTAGGGAATGGGATCTGTGGATTAATGTCCTTATAAGAGAGACTCCAGAGGGCCCCCTGCTGCTCTTGCCAAGTAAATACACAGAAAGAGGCCTCCCCAGACCCCAACCAGGCAGGCACCCTCAAATCAGATTTCCAGCCTCCAGGACTATGAGAAATAAATTTATCTTGTCTATAACTTACTAGGCTATGGTACTATTTTTTTATAACAGGAAAAACTGGGTAAGACACTAGTATTTACTTAAAATGCAATATTCTGACTTTCTGACTTACCAGAAATATTTGAGTACCCTGAGGTTCAGGTTGAAACAACATACTTTTTCTTTAAAAAACATATTTTTATTGATGAGATAGAGAATCCTTTATCAGCTTCTTCCTGCGCACCCCACACTGGGGATTGAGCCCACAACCCAGGCATGTACCCTGACATGAAATTAGACTCTGACCTCCTGGTTTATAGGTCATGCTCAACCACTAGCTACGTTGGCTGGTCAGGACAACATTCTTGCTGGTGGCCACAAATGAAGTCTTGCGTGCATGTGTGAGCCTTTTCTTCATAATCCGAGCTTAACTGACACCATCTTCACTTTACCAAGGGTACCTGCTGCCTGAGAGTCCCACTCTGCAGCTTTATCAGCTCCTCTTTGAATGAGGCCTGCACTGCTCATTGAATCATAGCCTCTGTGAATGTCAGGAATCAGGGGTGGATATTCTATTCCTCAGCCTTCAGAAAAAAAGATAATGCAATGAGATAATTGGCTTTAGCTTGTTGGAGATTATGTCAAGGATAGAGCTACCTGGTGATCCCGAATGTTCTCCAGTTCTCAGCCCTATTGGATGCTGTGTCTGTAATGCGTACGGGTCTGCCAAGCCTGAGGCATGTGAAAGCCAGGGCAGTATCATCTCCCTTCATCACTTTACTCATGCTTACTTAATGTGGAAGGTGTTACTGTGTCTGTGCCAGGCACTGAGGCCTCAGCAGCAAACAAGGCCATTCTGGTCTCAGACCTTTCCCTGCTCACAGCCTCCACTGTCCCCTGCTCCTTCGTCCTGCATTCCCTCCTGCTCCACCACATGCAGGATGTGACCTCTGTGACCTCGTGCCTTACTGGGCATCAATGCCCTCGTACTTGCTCCGCAGTTGCTGTGGCTCTTCCCTGACTGACTGCTTCCTCCCTAGAGCATCATCTGCACAGCGGCAAATAGACCCAGACCCCCAGCTCTACCTTGGCCTGGCCTCCAGGCACAGCCAGTCCTCGGCACAATGGAATCAAGAATCAAGCAGAGGTGTGGCAGAACTGAGGATGTGGGCTAAGGACTGGGTCCACCAGCAGGCTGTTTGCTCCTGCCATACGGCTCCCGCCCGAGAGTCCCCTGGAACAGACGCACACAGCCTGCGACAGCCCCTGCTTGGTTTCCAGGCTGCAGTGGAGACTGTGCTCAGGGTATCAGTACCCCGCAGGGGATCTCAAAGATACTGAGCATCCTTGGCCTTTCTTCAGGGTGGTTATGTCAGTGTGTTTGCAACTATTACTCACTCCCAAATGCTTTATTTGGTGGCACTTACTGTAGATGTTGGGGAACATTTCATAAGGTAGCAAAAACAACTTCCATAAAATAATGACACCTTCATTCAACAAGAAGTCATACTCACCAGGAAACAGGCTGGCACATCCGTGCTGAAGAATTCTAGTGAGAAATACCTCCTATCATTATCAACACACACACACACACACACACACACACACACACACACACACACTGCATCTCAATTCAGCAAATAATTATTAAAAGTATCATACAATATAACACCAAATAGTAATTATTATATGCCAGTCATGAACACATATACCACTTATATTACAATTTAATTACACTCCAGCCACTGTTCTAAGAAATAATTTATTGAATTATTACATTCTTATGCATAAGTACTGTGTTTCTCACATGTGAGGGAGCTGAGGCACTATAAGTTGTCCAAATTTACATAGAATGTAAATGTGGAATCTAGATTTAAGCCCAGGGAGTCTAACCTCAGTGCCTGTTGTCAAAATTGCTCTCATTACTCCTTCCCATGTGATTGCTAAGAGAACATGATGCATTAATTCCATTCATATTATTCTAAACAAAGCTGTATCCAATACCAATTATGGTCAGTAATTGCTCTTGGTGTTAAAGATTGAAGTAAAATAAAAGACTGTCTTTGCCTTTGAGGTATCATAGTATAAAGGTTAATAAATATACATGTCAACAGATACTTGCATTTTAAAATTTTAAAGTATATTTTTATTTATTTCAGAAAGGAAGGGAGAGAAAGAGATAGAAGCATCAATGATGAAAGAGAATCATTGATCAGCTGCCTCCAGCACACCCCCTACTGGGGATTTAGCCCACCACCAGGCATATTCCCTTGACCAGAATCAAACCTGGGACCTTTTAGTCCCAGGCTGAAGCTATCCAAACCAGCTAGGACAGATATTTGTATAATGATAAAGGCTATGCTAGATTATAAAAGACTCCACAGTAACAGCGATGACTGCCTGCATCCCCCATACGATGGATGTTGTAACAATGGAAGGCATCAGCTGTATTCTAGAAAGTTGCCAGGGTGGAGAGGAAACAGCATCAAGTATGTAATAGACAGAACCATATGAAACTGCAGATAAGTGGAAAAGGCAAAACTGAAAAACTCAACATCTTTAAGAATAGATTTCACCTTAAAAAAGGGAGAAATTATCCTAAATAATAAAGAGCTAATATACAAATGGTCATCATGCCCTCACTCTGTCACACCTTTAAGGGCTGGCTCAGATGCTCAACACTGGGAAGAGAGAAATGGGACCAGCCAGGCACAAATGAGGTCATGAAAGAGGAATGAGGACCAGCCAGGCTGCGGCCTGGGATAAGAATAAGCCATGCACTTTGCAGTCCCAAGTGCCAGCGGCTGGGACTGTGGCCCAGGATGGGCAAGCTGCCCAACTGGCAGTGCCTGTGGCTGTGTCCCAGGCGAAGCTTCCTGCCCATGGTCCCCTGTGGCTACAGCTGGCCCAGATGAATCCAGCCCAGGTCCGTGGTACCTGCAGCTGACCAGAGGGAGGAAAGCCAGGGTCCCAGGTACCTGTGACTAGCTGGAGGAGGGGATCCTGGGTTCTGGGTGTGTGGCAAGGCCAGCATGGTGATCAGGCTGGAAGGGGGCAATTAGGGGTGATCAGCAGACAGGCAGAGGTGGTTAGGGGCAAGCAGATGGGTTAGGGGTGATCAGGCAGGCAGGGAGACAAGTTGTTAGGAGCCAGCAATCCCAGATTACAAGAAGCAGTCAGACACCCCCTGAAAGGTCCCTGATTGGAAAGGGTGCAGTCTGGGCTGAGGGACCCTTTTCCCCACATGCACGAATTTCATGCACTGGGCCTCCAGTAGATTACAAAAAAAGTTGATGACATATTACCCAAAGCAATGTGAAAACTTGGTTTACATTAGATTTGAACTAGTCAAGTTAAGAGCAATAGTATAGTGGGGTCAAACTTGGGGCCATTGGCACTGTCATTTGTCTCATTTAATAGTTACATAAAAGATGTTCTGTAAAATGTGTTTGTTATTTATTAGCAAGATTTTACCTTCCTGAGCTTTAATTTTATTATCTCTTAAGGGAAAACAATAGTATTTTATTATTTTAACAGTGATCTTTATATTTCTATGGACAAGGCGACACCAAGGAAGACAGATTTTAATGCAAAATCCACACAATAAGGTTTAGGAGTTTACATAGGGCATAAATAATCATGGCCTGTGTAGATGGCCCCTTACTGGGAAAGGATTGGTAGGAAGAGTTTGATTAACTGAAGAGAAGCACAACGAGGAGTGCCCCATTCATTTCTCCACATTCACATCCTCTTAAACAGTAAACATTTATTAGTATTTAGCATTTAACATTAAAAAATAATTCCTTAATGAGGACATTATATTTCATGTTCAGATCCAGGGATTTAAATCTGAGAAGTCAGACAATCTTATCCACCATTTTACTCAGAAAATTAATGGCAGAGTCTTCCTTTTCAAATAATTTTAAAATATGCATTATTTTATACTAGAGGCCCAGTAACAAAATTTGTGCATGGAGGCAAGGGAGTGTATGTCCCTCAGCCCAGCCTGCATCCTCTCTAATTTGGGACCCCTTGAGGGATGTCCAACTGCCTCTTTAAGCCCAATGACACCGGGATTGGGCCTAAACAGACCATCGGACATTCCTCTCAAAATCCAGAACTGCTGGCTCCCAACCACTTGCTTGCCTGCCATGAAGGCACAGTCAATTAGCATGTTATTCTATTATTAAGTAGATAATGCTAGTATTGATAGAAAAACTTAAGTCATTTGAAAACAAGAAAGAGGGACCTTTGTAAGCTTCCATATCTTCCTGATGATGTACTAGTAACAGTATCCTCTATTCTTGAGCTTCTGTTGCCCACCCCACCCCCCATTTTGCTTTGTCTGAGACAATTTGGAATCAGAAAGAATGAAGGTCTGCTTTTGAGATGTGGACCATCCTTGCAGATATTAGGAGATTTGTTCTTGGGCAAAGTAGTCTTCTCAATAAAACTCTGATCTCCTCACTGAGGCAGTGGGAATTTGCCCATGTATAAGATGAATTAAAGTTCTGTCAATGACTTCCATATAAGAAGATGCTGTGCACTACTTATAGGGAAGAAAGGCAAGTGTGATGGACACAAAGACTTTGAAAGTAAATTGAAAAACAAAAAAAGTGGAAACGATAAATTGTAAGAGATATTGCTGACATCAAACAATGCTATGTGCCAATTTTATTTGGATTCTGATTTTAAATAGTGAAGTGAAGATCAGTGTGGAATAAAGGAGACACAAAAAGAAGGAAGGGGTGGGGAAGAGAATTGTGGTCATTTCAGCACTTAGTTGATACTTTATATCATCAACTAACTTATTTAAAAAATTTGCACATGGTATGATAATGGGTTTGCAGATGTCAGTTTTAATGTAAAAGCTTCTTATCTTTTTATAAATATATCCTATTTACAGATTAAATTCTATGTTGTCTGAAATTAGGCTAAAATAGTCCGTTGAAGACAAAATGAAGATGGTAGCATAAAAAACAGAAATGTTCATAATTAAGATTTTTGTACGATAGGAAATAAATACACAGAGTTCATTATACTATTTTCTATATTTTGTTTTATATTCAAACTTTTAAAATGTAAAAAAAAAAAAAGAGTTACATTAGACTATTCTTAGGCAAGAAAACATGGCACAGTAAGGGATAGTGAGACCTATGAAAACTGAACTATATTTGTGACAAATTCCAAATAACTCAAATTGTAGAAATCTGCTTCAATTGGTTTCTGTGGCTGACACAATGAATTAGATATTCCCAACATTAGCTGTTGTTGAACTTTAGAAATAGAAAAAAATTAAAATCTCACTAGCAACAAATAAAAATGTTACTCTAAGATTCCAAAAGTGTCTTGAGCAAAAAATGGGAGGATAATCAAAATGGAAGATCAAGGCAAGGAGAGGTAGGGAAAATGCACAGTCATGTCACTAACAACAGAGATTGATAGAGGAATAATGAAGAGCAAGGAGCAAGGGGCATAGGAGATGAAGCCACCTTTTCCAGATAACTAATTTCAAAAACTCTAGGCAACTCTGGACAGCAGAACTTCTTATGTTTGCAGGGTCCTTAGACACCATGCAGTCTGTACAGATGGCCCTAATTAGACTGCCTTGATAAGATGACTTCTTCCCTTGGGGATGAGTGATTGGTTTTTTTATCCCAAATTTTGCATCTGTGAAGCTGAGTGCCATTCTGGAAATGCTGACTATCTGCATTGCTAATCAGATGTAGTACTTGTAGATAATCCCCTGGAGATCACTAGCAGATGGACAACTTTAATACACAGGCCCTTTGAGTGAGATGGAGAACATAAAATTTGATAAAGAATGGCCCTAGAATCCAATCATTGATGGCTTATTGATTTTATTTGTAGGCCATTAAAAGTCACTTTTCTTTTGATCTATAAGATGATATAATTAAAAACCTGTTTTTTGGAGGTCACTGAGCACTTTCTTGACAATAGTTTTTGAGCAGCTGGAACACAAAATCTTGGTAATATGTGGCATGAAATGTAGAATCTGAGACTTGTGACAAGAGATAAAAAGGACCTAATGGCTGTTGAATTAGGTTTGAACAATACAGGAGCATTCCTTGTGGAGTGAGTTTTTGGGAGACTAGAAATATACTACCGGTATGCACATTTTCTTGAGACCTCATCCCACCCAACTTGCACAACTGACTCTGATCTTTTTCCAGCAGCTTTTCCACAAACGAATACTGATGCTGTTCACACTGCAGAGTTTCTAAATTCTCTCAAACGTCCTCAAACCTCGGATAAGCAGCACGTGGCCACAGGTTGTCCTGTGCCTCTTGATAAAAGGCCACAGAATGGAACAAGTAGCGATCCATTGAAACTCGCATGAGGTGTCCCCAAACGTGGCATAAGCTTCAGCCAGTGTTGACTTGGAGCACAGCCTCAATGAAGAGGCTACAGTGGACAGAACAAGTGCTGGCAGGCCTCAGGTCACATTGTGGGGCCCATTCAAGTGCCCCAAGGTCATCACTAGTGACATCCAACTTTGGTTCACAGCATAGGCTTTCTCAAACAACTTCAAGCCCTGCAAAAGGGAAACAACTGGAGATCACTTTGCCACTACCACGCGGTGATCTCAAACTGAGCACAAAAGGCAGATCCTCTCCTAAGGGCTTCAAACCAACAGAACAAGTGGCTGGCTTCAGAGCACTCAATTAACTAAAAAAATTATATGCCTGAGAAGAACCAGAGTCCTGCTGAAACAAATTCTTCTCTAAGGGGACAGCTCTTGCACATCAGCTCATCTGCTGTAGTCATGGCCAGCCCTCAGAGTCCGTTAGCCTCAGGGTCAATCCTACCCACTGATATACCAAAGGAGGAGAAATTAAGGCTCAACCACAAAAGGGCACACACAACCCGTACAAGAAACCCATAGAAAACCTGACTGAAGTAAACAGGAAGACTTCACCACAGCCCCGCACAGAACACCTACTATATAAGGCCACTCTACCAAGACTGGGAAACATAACAGATTTACCTAAACAGGTGGGCAAATGCCAGGAGTCAGCCTAAACAGGGAGACAAAGAAGTATGTCCAAAATAAAAGAATAGAACAGAACTCTAGAAAAAGACCAAAATAAAATTAAGGTAAGCAATCTTTCAGATGCAGAGTACAAAACACTGGTTATAAGGATTCTCAATAATTATGGGAAGAATAGATAAACTCAGTGGAAACTTAAACAAAGAGATATAAACCATTAAAAAACACTTAGAAATGAACAAAACAGGAACTGAAATGAAGAATACATTAGCAGGGATTAACAACAGACTTGAAGAAGCAGAGGACCAGGTCAGTTGTCTGGAAGACAAGGTAGCAGAGAAGCCCCGATTGGAACAGCAAAAACAAATGTGATTTTAAAAAAATATATGAGAATAGTTTATGTAAACTAAATAGTATGGTACTAAATAATGAATGGTTTAGCAATGAAATCAAGGAAGAAATCAAAAGATACCTTGAGACAATGAAAATGAAAACACATATCTATGGGGAGAGCAAAATCAGTCTTAAAAGAAAAATTCATACCATCATAAGCCTATCTTAAGAAACAAGAAACATTTCAATCTATTAGACATAAAGAACTAGAGAAAGAATAACAACAAAAAGTACAAAGTGAGTAAAAGAAAGAAAGTAATGAAGGTCAAAGCAGAAATAAATAAAATGCAGTGTAAGAAAACTATGCAAAAGGTCGATAAAACCAAGAGATATTTTGAAAATTAAAAAAAAATTAATAAACCATTAACCAGACTGATTAAGGGGCAAAAAAAAGGACTAAAATGAAAAAAAATCAGAAAACAAAAGAAGAGAAATGACAACTGACACCTATGAAATATAAAGTATTATAAGAAATCTAGAGGCCCTGTGCACAAATTTGTGCACTGGGGGATGTCCCTCAATCTGGCCTGCACCTGTTCCAATCTGGGACCTCTTGGCGAATGTCCCTGTGGGATCAGACCTAAACTGGCAGTTGGACATCCATCTTGCAATCAGGGACTGCTGGCTCCCAACCACTCACCTACCTGCCTGCCTCATTGCCCATAACCACTTCTGCCTGCCAGCCTGATCACCCCCTAACCACTCCCCTGCCAGCCTGATTAATGCCTTACTGCTCCCCTGCCAGCCCAATCACCCCCATCTGCCCTTGCCTGCTGGCCCAGTTGCCTCCAACTGCATGCCCTGCCAGCCATCTTGTGGTGGTCATCTTGTGATGACATGGGGTAGCCATTTTATGATAATGTGAGGGTCATATAGGCTTTTATTAAGTATATATATAAACAATTGTATGCCAACAAATTGTACTTTCTGGAAGAAATTGATAAATTTCTGAAAATACAATATTCCAAGACTTAATTAAGAAAAATCAGAGAATCTGAATAGACAGATTGCAACCAGTAAAAATGAAGCAACAATAAATAAATAAATATACCCCAAAACAAAAGCTCTGGACTGTTGGCTTCACAGTTGAATTTTAACCATTTTTTTAAAGAATACCTATGCTTCTCAATGTATTAAAAAAAAAATCAAGAGGAAGAAAGACTCCCAAGACCATTTTATGATACCACTGTTATCCTAATAGCAAACCAAGACGGAGACACTACAAAATAGAAATAATAGGTCAACATCTCTGATGAACTTAGAACAAAAATCCTCAATAAAATTAGTAAACAAAATTAAGCAACACTTTAAAAAAGTAATATATCATGATCAAATGGGATTTATTCCTGGGATGCAAATTTGGTACAATATTTCCAAATCATTAATTTAATACACCTCATAAACAAACAAAAGATTTTAAAAAATTAATTGTATCAATAGATGCAGAGATAGCATTTTACAAAATTTAGCATTCACTTATGATTAAAACTCTTAGTAAAGTGAGAATAGAAGGAACATAACTCAACTGAATAGAGGTCATATATGACTAATAAACAATTAAACATCACACACAATGCGGAAAAGCTAAAAGCTTTCTTAAATTTTTATTTTCCCAACTCTGCTTTTTTTTTTCTTCTTTTATTTTTTAATCTTTGTTGTTGAAAGTATTGTAGATAATCATCTTTTTCCCCCCTATTGATCCCCTCCACTTCCTTGCCATCCACTCCTCAGACTTTCTCTGAACTATTGTTTGCCCATGGCTATGCACATATGCATATAACTTCTTTGTTTTATGTCTTTCCACCTTGCCCTCTGAAATACATGAACCTGTTGCATGTTTCAAGGTCTTTGGATCTGGGTTTTTTTTGTGTGTGTTTTTTTATCAGTTTTTTTTGCTCATTAGCTTCCATATGTAAGTGAGATCATGTGAAACTTGTTTTTCTCTGAATTACTTATTTTGGTTAGCATAATAGTCTCTAGGTCCATGATGTCTCTAAGAGTAAGAGATTCTTTTTGCCAAAACCGGTTTGGCTCAGTGGATAGAGCGTCGGTCTGCTGAATGAAAGGTCCCAGGTTCGGTTCCGGTCAAGGGCATGTACCTTGGTTGCTGGCACATCCCCAGTAGGGGGTGTGCAAGAGGCAGCTGATCGATGATTATCATTGATGTTTCCAACTCTATTCCTCTCCCTTCTTCTCTGTAAAAAAATCAATAAAATATATTTTTTTTAAAAGAGAGAGATCCTTTCTCACAGCTGCATACTATTCCATTGTATAAATATACCACCATTTTTAATCCATTTATCTACTGACGAGGGGTTCAGTGCACAAATTTTTGTATTTTGAAAGGAACTGTGGGCTGCAAGGCTGTGGTGGGCACAGCGAGGGTCTTGGCCCATCCTCCGTGTCCCCACCTGGTCCCTCTTGCTGGGGCCCCAGTTCCCTGACTGCCAGCAGCCCTGCATCCACCATCACTCCCATGTACTACTAGTGTTGGCCCTACTCACACCTGCAAGTAGGGCTGACACCACCAGTGAGTGTGAGCAGTGGCTGCTGCCCTGATAGCCCCTCAGGAGCATGGGAAGGTGGGGAAGCCCTCAGGGATGATTGGGGCTGGCAGCTGCTTCTTGCACCCACTGATGGCACTGAGTGATCAGAGCTGGTGCAGGCAGCAGGTGTGAGTGCCAGGCAGGACCAAGGCATGCAAGAACAAAGAATTTTCCATAACCAGCAGAGGCTTGCCTCATGACAGCAACCAGCATCCCACCTTGGTCAGGCACCCCCGCTCCCTTGCTTCACTATCCTGCCACAGCCAATGCCCACCATGTTCTGCGCTCTGCTGCCTGCTGCCTACGCCTGCTAAGTTCTGTGTTCAGTGCACATCTGCCGTTTGGTCTATTTGCATATTAGCCTTTTATTATATAGGATGGGCAATTGGGCTATTTTATTTATTTTTGGAACTTAGCTTAAAAATCTTAGAAGAAAACAGAAGCAGTAAATATTTTACATCATTCATTAATTTTTTGAGAATATGTCTTCTCAGGCAATAGAAATTAAATAAATAAATAAATAAATAAATAAATAAATAACTGGGACTATATCAAAATAAAATCAGTTTTGCATAGTAAGAAAACCATAAACAAAATAAAAAGACAACCTATTAAAAATATTTCCCATCCGCCGAGACCGGTTTGGCTCAATGGATAGAGCGTCGGCTTGGGGACTGAAGGGACCCGGGTTCGATTCCGGTCAAGGGCATTACCTTGGCTGCGGGCATATCCCCAGTAGGGGGTGTGCAAGAGGCAGCTGATCGATGACTCTCTCTCATTGATGTTTCTATCTCTCTATCTCTCTCCCTTCCTCTCTGTACAAAATCAATAAAATATATTAAAAAAAAAAAATATTTCCCATCTATCTACATAATAAAACAGTAAGATGTACCTTCATGACACCCACCAGCCAATCAGGAGTGAGTATGCAAATTAACCTAATAAAGATGGCAGGTTAGCTTGCATATGCAGGTGCAAGCTGCCAGGGATGGGGCAATTCCTCACCACTTCAGCCACTCCGGGCATCTGGGCAGTGTGGGAAGGCGGGAAGGTGAAAGGTGTCTCCAGGCCTGAGCGAAACGTTGGCTCTGGCCAGAGCAAAGGTGGTGCCAGCAGCCAGGAGAAGGAAGACCCATTCTTGCACGCATCTTCGTGCATAGGCCTCTAGTATTCAATAAGGTGTTAGTATCTAAAATATATAGTGAACTCATCTAATGTAACACCGTAAAAACAAACTATTCAATTAAAAAATGGGTTGAAAACCTGAATAGACATTTTTTCCAAAGAACATATTTTGTTTAATTTTAAAAAGCCAAAATGGCAGAAGGAAAGAACAAACTGAAAAAAAGTCCACACTTTGGTCTCATTGTTTGAACCAAAAAACCTTCCTTATTGTTTAAAAAAAAAAGTTTTAAAATTGGATTATGGTGATGGTTGTACAACTCTGTAGATGTACTAAAAGCCATTGAATGTCATATAAAGTGAATTAATTTTATGGGATGTAAATTAGATTTCAATAAAGCATTTTTAAAGGACAAAAATTGTTTTGATAATCATTAGAATAAATTTTAAATAGATGGAGATTTACATTTTAAGAGATTTACATTGCAATGTCTATACTCTTCCTCCACTTTTTACACTGTGCTTCCTTTTCTGAGTGTTAAGCAGAAAGGATTTTAATATGTATATCTTTGAAGAAAATAGGTCGCTTACAGCTTAACTCCAGGGTGACCCCAAATAATGGATACACACAATGTCTGTAGATTCTATTACATTTTGAAAATGAAATATATTTAATAAACACTGCATTTATAATGTATTCAAAGTGTGTATACATTTTTGAGACACCCTATATTATCTGAAGTATTTTCCTCATTATTTAAAACATAACTCTTACTTTAAAATTGAGTAATTACATGTATAACTGTTTGCTTAAAATTGACTACTCATATTGTTAGGGTAAATATGAATAAGTGGTGTTCATGTTAATATATAGATATAAAATATAATCTCTATATGTAAAAGCCTAAGTCACCAGAATTCTGAGACAACCAGAACAACTGGTTACTATGATGTGCACTGACCACCAAGGGGCAGATACTCAATGTAGGAGCTGCGCCCTGGTGGTCACTGAGCTTCCACGGCCAACCACTCATGGCTGGTCCCTCTCCATGGCCAGCCAACATTCCACAGTCCATCCACCCATCTGGCGGGCAGCAGGAAGGCCCTGATCGGCTCCGTGTGTGAATTTTATGCACTGGACCTCTAGTATATAACAATAGATAGCAATATCATGTTATGTAGTACATTATGTATATAATATAGATATATACACATGTATGCATGCTGTCTATGGGGACCAATGAAAGTTATTACTGTACAGACAAGGAACACATTGCTGGTAGATGAATTGTAATTTTAGAACTCAGCTTATTAGAAACACTGTATCAGTGGAAACAATTTCATATTTATTTTATATATCAATCAGCTGCCTCCTGCACACCCCCTACTGGGGATGTGTCTGCAACCAAGGTATATGCCCTTGATTGGAATTGAACCTGAGATCCTTCAGTCCACAGATCAACGCTCTGTCCACTGAGCCAAACCAGTTAGGACACAATTTTATGTTTAAAATACAAAAGAAAATAGGTGTATCAATTATCTAAATATAAACTCTTAAAAGAATGTTCACTTTTTTTTTTTTTAAGAGATCAACCAAAGGACTTGTGTGCACACATATGAGCCTAACCAGTGGTGAAAGACAATATGGGAGTGGTGGCATGAGTGAGAATGGGTGGGAGATTGGAATAGGGGGTTGAAGACAAATATGTGATACCTTAATCAATAAAGAAATTAAAAAATAAATAAAATAAATAAATAAATAAACAAAAGTTAAACCTTTTTAATTCTAATTTTTGTTTTCTTTCCCTCCGGGTACAAATACTTTCTCTAAGCTAACAAGCATTCTGTTCCATGGCCTCACTTGATAGTTGCTCTCTGGACGTGTGATATGATTGAAAGAGCACTGAGCATGGCTGTGCTTCTCATTTATGTGATCTTGAGCCTCTGATGGAGCCATGGTGCATTGGCCTTGGTGTGTTCATCTGTAAAATGAGAAAAATGTCTGCTTCGCAACATTGCTGTGAGCATCAAACGCTCAGAACATTGGCACCTGACAAACAGTCCGTGCATGTGATTTCTTGCTCTTATGTATTAAAATCATAGATACATATGTTGCTTTGTAGATAATACTTCAGATGCAATTCAACGTTAAAATAAAAACAAAATCAGCCTATCATAACATACAACAATTTAATATATTCTTTTCCCAGCTATGTATAGACACTTTTTAAGAGATGTAATTAAAGAACAGATATATTCATTTTCCTTTTTTTACTTAGTATTAAACTATTATTTTAACATTATTATATAGTTATTATAGCAACTAAATAGCTTCAGCTATTGAACGATTGTTATTTTTGGCCTTGATAGTAAAAGTTTAGATTATTTCTAAATTTTGTCACACCAAATGATTTTTGTAATAGCAAATATGTATATATATATATATATATATATATATATATATATATATATATGTGTGTGTGTGTGTGTGTGTGTGTGTGTGTGTGTGTGTGTGTAACACACACACACACTAAAAGTTTTTCTCCTTTTCTATAGTTGAGCACACATTTATGGGCGGGAGCATTTCTCCACTAAAATCTATGAGCAACTGACATTTTTGGCCTCCACCTATATGTCATTTAAAGCCCCTGGATGCTTCTCATTTCCCAGTGCTTCTTTATAGGGCTAACCAAAATGCCCCAAACAGCAGCAGCAGCTAAATCCAAACTACATCACTGATGGAAAGCTAGCCAGTCATTGAGCTTTTGTCAGCCTTATTATGAGGAGGGAATAAATGATGGTGCTAGGTTGAAATGCAGCCCTTACTTTCTGTACAGCAGCAAGTGTCAACTATAGCAACTGAGGAAGGTGTCAAAGGAAGGCAGAGAGTTTTAGGACACCTCACCATCTGAGCTCCAGCTCTGGATCCTTCCCTGGTGAGAGCGACTAGGGTTCACCTGCAAGGCCTCAGGCGTCTGTGCAGGAGTGAGATGAGCCTGAGATATCCAAAGGCCTCCGGCAGCTGGGCCTTGCCTGTAGCTAAGTTAGCATCCCAAGCTAAGCACAGGTCCTTTGGGTTAAACGTAATTTCCTTCTAAGCATCAGAAGTGGGGTAGTTGCATGTGTTTTTAGGCAAGAACACTAAGAGGACACTTATTCCATTTGGCTCAGTACTGAGGATGCTTATGAGGATGGCAAAAATAAGGACAGGGGTCTCTTTTTGAATTGAGACAACCTGTAACTTTGAGAAAGATTCAAACACATCTCGTGCACACAGCATTTTATTTAAAATTGCTTAAAAAGCAACTGAAAACCTTCCAAAAGTAATTTCTATTAGCAATAGACAGTAATCATTACAAGAACAGTATCTGAAATTTATGAATGTAAAATTATACTTTATTACCATATAATTTTTATGTATTTGTAAACTGTTGAGGTTAAACATTGTGACTACTCCCACTCCAGGGGTCTGTGCCATTAAATTTTGAGGTAATTTAGAAATAATCTGTTTACAATACCAGACCCATATATATGTCTCAGGCATCTGAGGCTAAGAAAGTTAAATGATCACTAGGTCACTTAAATAGACCAGAGCCCAACAATGAAGTATTTTGAAGCACAATCATGTTCTATTTTAAACTAAAAACTTAAGAAAAAATTTACAAAATCTGCTTCAATAGATGGTCTAATTGGGAAGACTTTTCTATGTCATTTCTCTCGATATCTTTAGCCCATTTTGCTTCACAGTTTCCACTTTTTACCCACTGCAGGGTTTATATAACTCCCCTTCATCATCATTTTGTTTGTACATAAATTAAAGAAACCAGGTTGGTGTCCAAAAGCTATAGAGGAGTACCAAGACTGAAGGAGGTGCCTTGCCCAGCTCTGCTGCTCATTCTCTCCTCCATGGTTCCAGGTCATCTTAATCTGTGATTTCTTCCTCTTGCCGATCTGCCTCCCACAGCTGAAAGTGAATAGAATAAAAAAAGTCATCTCCCTAATTTCTGGCAGTATCCCCAACTCATAGAGAACATCAAAGGTGTTCAATAAATATTTGTTTCATAAACAGGAGACTAAATTTATGAAAACTGCCCATTTCTATGGTTTTAGTCTCCACAACAAAATTAGAAATTTGTGTCAACATGTGAATGAGATGGCATAACTTTTAAAGCTCAACTCAAACCAAGAACACCATAGGAAATAAATGCATTTACTTCTAGACAGTGGTGGTATTGGTGGTGATGACTGTTCATACTGAAAGGGAAAGAGAGATATTTGGAATAATGTCCTGAGGGAGAGTAGTTTAAATAAAATTGTAAATGAGGATTGGAACTGAAATATGATGAGATTGGAGGAGTAAGTGAAGCTACATTGACCCTGTCCCAGGACCAAACTGGAATTACAACTAAATACAAAAAAAGCACCCTGGAAAATAAACTCAAGACCAGCGGGAGAGAACCCTGATAACAAAGGACAGAAAGTGGAGACTGCATAGACTGGCAGGAAGTGCAGAGATGCAAAAGTGCTGCCCAGGCTCCTACAGGCACCAGCTAAAGTTCTGGAGGGATATCTCAGCTGATGGAGTCCCTCTGAGAACTCTGGAGTCTAAACTCCCAGCTGGGCTCCCCATCCCAGAGCACCAGAACTGAGTAAGATGCCCACATAACATCTGGCTGTGAAAAGCTTCAGGGTTGCTATCTGCCAGAGAGAAGCAGCTGGAAATGCAGGCACACTCCTAAAGGCCAACACAAAAATTTGAGTGCAGTCACTCAACGTGGGCTCTGGCAGAGGGAGCGCGGAGTAGATGTGTGAGCCGAAGCCTGGGTTAGGGGCCCCAGAGCTGGAGCTCAGGAGGTACTCACCCTGGTTTCCTGTGCTGGGTCATTCCCTCCTGCAGCAGAGGGCATTGTTCACAGGTAACCATCACCATCCAGCTTTGCCTGTATGGGAGAAGCAATTGTCCCATCCTGTTGGAAAGCCTCTCTCTTACCCCGTGGTCCACAGCATGAACAACAATCAGCCTATAGGGAGAGTTGGGTCTCTGGAGGCTGTGAGTCTTTGCCTGATCTCCTTATGAACCAGGAGCTAGGAAAAGCAGACCCTGGTGTACAGCTTGGTTCTTTGGAAAGAACCAAGATGTACACCAGGGTCTACTGTTCCTAGCTCCTGGTTCATAAGGAGATCAGGCAAAGCAGACCCTGGTGTACATCTTGGTTCTTTCCAAAGAACCAAGCCCCATCAGAGGAAGCCGCAAGCTGTGGATTGTTGCTAGCTC
Organism: Pipistrellus kuhlii; assembly: GCF_014108245.1. Classification (NCBI taxonomy): domain Eukaryota; kingdom Metazoa; phylum Chordata; class Mammalia; order Chiroptera; family Vespertilionidae; genus Pipistrellus; species Pipistrellus kuhlii. The sequence continues at coordinate 79,950,505 of NW_023425573.1, forward strand.
AAAACATGGAACTCAGGGGGAGTCACAAACAGCGTCTGACGTTGCCCTGCATTAGGGATTGGAATTTGTAGCAAATATGCCCAGTACACAGACACAAACCTAAACAAAATAGGCAGACAAAATAGGAGACTAAAAACTAAGTCCCAAATGAAAGAATAAGAGAATTCTTGAGAAGAGATAAATGAAATGGAGAAAATAAATTTATCAGATGTAGAGTTCAGAATAATGATGGCAAGGATGCTCAACAGCATGAGAAAAGATATAGTAACTAAAAAAAAGATTGTACTGAAATATGATTCCAATCCAGCTGGAAATGAGGAATGACATGCCACTAATAAAGAACACATTGAAAGGAATACACAGCAGATTAGGGCAGGCCAATGATTGGATTAGAATTGGAAGACATGGTAGGAAAAAAAATCACTCAATTAGAGATCCAGAAAGAAAAAAAAATAAAAAAATATATATATATAAAACAGGGGGACATTTTAAAGGAGCTGTGGGACAACATGAAAGGTAAAAATAATCCGCATCATAGTTTTATCAGATGGGGATGAAAGGCAGGTATAGCGAACATGTTTGAAGAACTAATGACAAAACACTTCCCTAGCCTAGTGAAGGAAACAGGCACACAAGTTCAGGAGGCACAGAGTCCCAGGCAAGAAGAACCAAACTGGCCCACGCTCAGAAATACCACAATAAAAGTGCCAAAATTAAAAACAGAACATCGCTTATGTAGATATCTCATGTGTCTTATAATTTTTCCAGTACATGTATCAATATTTTACTTTCTTGATTAAACTTTTTCCTAGGTGTTTGTTTTTGATGTCGCCAAGAATGGGGTTGTTGGGGGTATTCTTGTTTGTTTACTCTTTCTTTCTGATAATTCATTATTGATGCATAAATGTAACCTAATTCTGATTATTCATTTTGTACCCTTCTACTTTACTGAATTCATTCATCAGATGTAGGAGATTTTTGGTAGTATTTTTAGGGTTGTCTATATACAGTAATATGTAATATGAAAACAATGAAGATTTTATTTTACTTTCTAATTTGGATGCCTTGTATACCTTCTGATCTGATTGTTGTAGCTAGAACTTCCCATACTATGTTGAATAAGAGTGGTGATGGTAGACTTTCCTGTTTTGTTCCTGGTCTTAAGGGAAATGCTTCTGGTTTCCCAGTTGAGTATATGTTAGATTTGGATTTGTCATATATGATCTTCATTACAACTTTGCTGAGATTTTTTTCATCATAAATATAAACAAAACAGCCTAGAACTGACACAAGAACAGACATATAGATTGATGGAACAGAACAGAGAACCCAGAAATTTAACCAACTCACTATGCTCAATTAATATTTGACAAAGGAGTCAAGAGCATGCAATGGGGTCAAGACAGGTTTTTTTAAATGGTATTGAGAAAATTGGACAGGTACATGGAAAAAATAAAACTAGACCACCAACTTACACCATACACATACAAAAAAACCCCTCAAAATAAGCAATTATTTAATGTAAGTACTAAAACCATAAAAATCTTAGAAGAAACCATAGGCAGCAAAATCTTAGATATCTCTCATAACAATATGTTTGACAATACATATCCTAGGGCAGGGGAAATAAAGAAAAAAAATAAATGGGGCTATATAAAAATAAAAAGCTTCTGCACACAGAAAAAAAACTATCAACAATATGAAAATGATACATCTGATAAGGGGTTAATATCCAAATTATATAAAGGACTCATACACCTTAACAAAAAGAAAGACAAACAATCCAATTTAAAAATAGATAAAGCACCTAAATAGACATTTCTCCAAAAGAGTATATAGATGGCCAAGAAAAACCTGCAAAATGCTCATTCATCATATAAATGAAAGTTAAAGTGATAATAAGGTATCACCTAATACCTGCTAGAATGACTACCATTAACAAGTCAACAAATGACAAGTGCTGGGAAGGATGTGGAGAAGAGGGAATCCTACTACTCTGCTGTTGAGAATGCAGACTGGTACAATTATTATGGAAAACAGTATGGAGTTTCTTCCAAAAATTAAAAATGGAATTGCCATTTTACCCAGTGATTCCACTCCTAAGAGTGTAACCTAAGAGTCCCAAAACACCAATCAGAAAAAAATACATGCACCCCTGTGTTCATAGCAGCACAATTTACCATAGCTAAGATCTGGAAATAACCCAATTGCCCATCAGCAGATGATTGTATTCACATCCGGGGGCCTGTCTGCAGAGCTGGTCTCTATAAATCAAATAACTCCTGTTTCCTGGCTGCTGGTGACAGCCCTCCTTGCCTGCTTTTTCCTAGCGGGTTGGCACATCTCAGCTTTGCTGGGTGAGGGAAACTGAAGAGGCTGCTCTGTGCCATGCCCTGAAGACCTGCAGAACCTAGTAACTCGCCTTACTCTTCATTTTGGCAATGTCCCCAACCTTGTTTATACCACGTGGCTTCCAGCTAATTGTGAAGTTAAAAATAAACTCTATAACATTGTTTACGGGTAATGCACCCAGCCTTAATGCACAGCATTGAGGTAGCTGTGCATGTTCATAACAATAAGCAGACCGACTTTTAGTTATTCATTATTTTTTCAAGTCTTAACATAAAAGGCACCCCTTATGATGCCTGAAGGCCTGCACTCACTTCCACCAACCTGCCTGCAGCACACACGGGTAAGGGGCTGGCCAGCACCTGTGCATGCTGCAGAGGAGGCACTGGGAGGCAGGGGTGACTGAGAAAGTCCTACTTTGTGCTATCCATTAAGTAAGCACTCAGGTCAATATATTCTCCAATCAATTCTTGGCTCAGGAATTTGGCATAGATCCTGGCAAATGGAAATGGTCATTTTTATAAAAAGAGTCAGTTTTCTGGTCCCATGTGGTTAACATCTAAGCCAGTTTATTTCATATAAGTTTTAGTTTTTGAATAGATATATGAATGGTATCAAGAAATGGTACAATATGATGAATACACAGTGGGAGGGCAATAAATATTTCTTTAATTGAGTTGGGTTTCAGCCCAAAGCATGTGTCATTTCCACCCACAGAACACCACTCCAGCACATGGCATGGAGCATGTGAGAAGCTGCCCTGAGGACTCTTACCTGTTGGAGGTCACACTGATCCTACAATATTGTTTCCTATACAGTTAAGTTCTCACCTTTTTAGATCATAAGCACAGTCACACATCTTTCTGTTCTTTACCCCCAAATATCATCTCAGTCCATGTCCCAATAGCAAAAACAAATAAAATTATATGACTGAATTAAAACTGTGTTTCATTTTGACAACTGTAAAAAAATGGTTAATAAGTTGGAAACTTATTGTGCAATATCATTTGAGTGGGGTTGCTATCTTTCATATCATGGTAAAGTGAGGGTACACCATGGTAACAGTTTGATATTTTGGTATTTAGGCTTTAAGGGTGGAAAGTATTACTAGATTTAAAAAGCAGCAATATCAGACATTACAAGATTGGGTTGAGAAAGATTTGAAGATGAACTATTCTTAGGAAATCTAGAAACTTGTAGTGCCTCACTTAATCCAGTTCATCCAAATTTGTTTTCAGAACTGCTGACAGCAAGATCAATAACCTTAGGAAACGGCAACTTTCATGGGCATTAATTTAAACTGAATAGGAAACAGAGATCTCAAAATTGTCATGAGATTAGAATGAAAAACATTGCTTAAATCAGGGTAGATATTAGCTGGAACACAGTAGAAACCAAAGGCAGTTCAAATCCTATATAATAAAAGCCTAATATGCTAAGTGTCCAGTCTTCCGTCCAATCAAAGCATAATATGCTAATGATATACTAAGGCTGCTCAGCCACTCACTATGATGTGCACTGACCATCAGGGGGAAGATGCTCCAACAGGTAGGTGAGCTTACTGCAAGGGTCTGGCCAATCAGGACTGAGCGAGATGGGCCAGACACATGTAGGAGCCCTCCTGCAGTCCCTCCCTGGCTGGCCAACCTCCCGCATGTCTCCCACACCCAAATCCTGCCCCTGTGGGGTCCCTCAGCCTGGCCTGCACCCTCACACAATCCAGGGTCCAGGGACCCCACTGCTATACATATTCATACACCAGGCCTCTAGTATGTTAATATGACTATAGTGGCTGATAAATGCTAAATGCTCCAAGCCCTCCTGGTACTGACACCCGCCTTCTGGTCAACCCCACCTTTTTCTTGGGACCTTTCTACCTGATCAGTGTGCATAGCCAAGAGTAACACTTTGGTTATATTCTCTACAAGCATCCCATGAACATAGTACATTCCCACTGCATGATTGTTAATTGATCAATAGTCCAAGTGAAAATACTTTCAATAGTTAGACATGACATATAATTATTAAATATGATTTTATATTTGTAAACATATGAACATTTCAAGGTTGTTGTTTTTTTTTAAATAGCTCTTGATTAATACAATTTATTTTCAAATACACACAGGATGTACTAATGAAAAATTACAAGAGCACAAGCAACACAAGCTGAAAGACAGGCTTTCAGCCATATTTGGACTGCACCATGGAGCTGCCAAAATAGCCGCTAGGAGCTATGTCACTGCTGGGGAAAATACTTCCACTCCCACACGTTTAATTCTTTCATTACTAATTAGCCTCATCCCACAAAGAGCTAAAATTATCCCCTGAGAAAGATGCTTTGCCTATTTAGCTACTTTTAAACATGACACTGTCTGCTATGAAATCAGGAAGGTATATCTAGGACATGCTAAAACCCAAGGACTGTTCTATTAATAGTTTGTTACAATGACTGGTGAGTGTCACAGCCAATCTCTCCTAAAATTTACCCCCATTTGCTGGTCAACTTCACCTCTCCCTTGGACCCTTTCTACCTACTCAGTGTGTATATCCAATGATCATTCAATATTTTAATTATCATCTAATTACAACAATGATATTCACACAATACATACCCAGTGAATGAATGCCAATGGATATCTGTGTGGAAAGTACCTTTAATAATTAGAAATGACATATGATTATTAAATATTATTTTATATTTGTGTATGTAAAATCAATTTGAGAGGAGGAAACAAATCCTCTATCATACTTTATGAGGGCCACTCTGCACTTTTCCACTAGCTTTCTCCCACTCCAAAGGGAGCTCCTCATTCTTCCTGATACCAGCTGAGCACACCCTTGGTACTTGCTATTTTTATGCATTAGATATTTTCTCCCCAGATAGAATCATTTTCCTCAGATACCCTTTCAAATGTCACTTTACAGACAAGGCCTTTCTTCTCTACCCTACACATAACACTGAGCCCCCACATAGCAATGCATCACCTTACCCATGCTTTATCTTTTCCAGAATGCTTATAACTATCTCAAATATTATATAAGTACTTGTTTGTAAATACTTTAGATTTCTGTTTTCTAATAGAATATAAGCCCCAGGAAAGATGGCAATGGTTTGTTGTTGTTATTTTTACTGTTCTGTTCTCAATGCTTAAAACAAAGCTTGTCACATAATACTCAATTAGTAAATATTTTTAAATGATGGTGTTAAGTGCCCACCATATATTAAGTATCTTACTAGGGTTACAACAATTACAGGAACTGATCTTTCATGGTGCTCATAGGTTGCTCTCCCTTGGTCTGTGCTTGGAAGAAGAGAATCATACTTTGTCTGTCTATCCTACTATACACTGGGCTAGTTTTCTCAAAATAGATGCACCAAGTGTGTACCCCTCATCATACATGCTTCTATTGTAAAGTTGAATGAGTTCTTTGGGAAATTTTGAACAGTGAAAATGGGAAATGATTAAATACATTTATTCTTACAAATGTGTTTACAAAATGGATTAAATCACCTCAATAATAGTCAATAAATAATTATAAAAGAAACTAGAGGCCTGGTACATGAATTCATGCACAGGTGGAGTCTCTTGGCCTGGTTGGAGATCAAGGCCTATCAGGGTTGTGGGAGGTTGGCCAGCTGGGTGAAGTGGCTGCAAGAGGTTGGCTGTGAGAATGCACTGACCACTAGAGGGTAGCTCCTATGTTGAGTGACTGCCTCCTGGTGATCAGTGTATGTCATAGCGACTGGTCAACTGTTCGTTTGGTTGTTCACTCATTCCGTTGTTTAGGCTTTTATATGTATACTAGAGACCCAGAGCATGAAATTCGTGCACGGGGGTGTGTGTCCCTCATCCTCTCCAATCTGGGACCCCTTGATGGATGTCTGACTGCCAGTTTAGGCCAGATCCTAGCAGAATCAGGCCTAAGCAGGCAGTCGGATATCCCTCTCACAATCCAGGACTGCTAGCTCCCAACTGCTCACCTGCCTGTCTTTCTAATTTCCCTAACTACTTCTGCCTGCCAGCCTGATCACCCCCTAACCACTCCTCTGCGAGCCTGATTGAAGCCTAACTGCTCCCTTACTACTGTTTGCCCCTAACTACTCTTCTCTGCAGGCTTGGTCACCCCCAACTTCCCTCCTCTGCTGGCCTGGTCACTGCTAACTGCCCTCCCCTACAGGCTTGATCATCCCCAACTGCCCTCTTTTGCAGGCCATCTTCTGTTCAAATGGGGTCAGTCATCTTTGACCACATGGGGGCAGCCATCTTGTGTGTTGAAGTGGTGGTCAATTTGCATAATACCCTTTTATTAGATAGGATAGAGGCCTAGAGCACAGGTGGGGGCAGCTGGTTTGCCCTGAAGGGTGTCTTGGATCAGGGTGGGGGTTCCCATGGGGCAGGCTGGCCAAGGATCTTGTGGTGGTTTTCAGGCCATCCCCACCCTCTGGTGACCCAAGTGGAGGCCCTAGTATCTGGGATTTATTTATCTTCTATAATTGAAACTATGTAGCCTGGAGCAGAGATAAGCTTCCTGCTCATTCCATAGACACAACCATTTTTAGGGATTTATTTATTTTCTATAATTGAAACTTTGTAGCCTTAAGCAGAGGCAAAGTCAGGCCAGGGCTGTGGAAATTTGGCTTCCTCCATCGCCAGGGGCAACTCAAGCCTCCTGCTCTCCCTAGCTCTGTGAATGCTGTCATTTTTGTTGGGATTTACTTATCTTCTAAAATTGAAATTTTGTAGCCTTAAGTCAAGGCCAAGGCAGGCCAGGGCAGGCAGAAAGTTTGGCTTCCTCCCTTGCTGGAGAAACCCAAGCCTACTGCTCTCTCTGTGGCAGCAGCCATCTTGGTTGGGTTGATTTGCATACTTGCTTCTGATTGGCTGGTGGGTGTGGCTTGTGGGTGTAGTGGATATGCAGTGATTTGCATATTATTTTTCTATTAGATAGGATAGATTGAAAATATTAAAGCAAATGAAATTTGAATATTTATCTAGGACATGTTTATTTATACAGCTAGTTAAAAGAAAGAGAAAAAAATGTGAATGGAATATAGATCTGAGTATGCTTCCTCACAAGATTCTTTTGTGGGCTCCTGACACTAGTTGTGAGAAACTTCAACTTAAGATACTAGAAAAATGTTTGTGGGATCATGGGTTGTATACAATTAAGAAGAATCTGGTCAAATTGGACATGTAGGAGCAGTCATACCAATAATTATTTAATTCAGCATCCAATGTTGAATCTATCAGTCATTCAATCAAGAAATATGTCAAAAAACACTCCTGTGATAGCAATCCATTATTTTTAATTCAATTGTTAGTTATTTTTCTTAAATAGACAATGTCTGATATGAACCTAGGCAACATAAGCATTATGAATTTGCAAAATAAATTTGCCATTTTTTCTAAGTGAGAAATAATAAAATTGCTATTTTACATTGCCAATGAGTTCTGTAAATCAAAATAAAATTACATTAAATAATAATGTATTACTATTAAGCTAACCACATTAATTTTGTACATATTTACAATTTATAGCAAAATCTATGTTCATTTTTGCCACTCAGTTTACTTAGCACATTTCCTAAACATGCCTTAAAATATTCAGACAAGATTGAGCACCTGATTAATTCAAATACCTAAACATCATTGACTGATTTTTGGCTAATTTTTCTTGTATTAACAAAATCAAAATACTTAAGAAATAAGCATGCAGAATGTTACTTACCATATTGTAAATGCCAACCTTATTAGACGCAATATTATGTATGGAATGCTTGCTTGATTCAAATTTCCTAGCATAATTAAAAATGTTTTAAAATAAATCTTTCATATTAAAAATAATCTGATTACAACAAGACAAGGAAAATTACTCTTTTCATATTATTCTCATTTAAACATTTAGCACTACACTTGTACTCAATGATTGTATCAAGTAAATCCTCCAAATTGGCAGTAAAAACATAATTGCCTTAAAAATAATATAATAAAAAAACCTGAAAGCAAATATATGGAATCTTCATTATAACTTTAGAACACTTCAGAAACAAAAGAAAATTGACAGTGTTCCTTTCTTAATATTTTAGAGGTATCATTTTATACTGCTTAGATTGCAGCTATGTAAATTTATGGGTGATATAAAAAACTGCAATGTTAGATAATGCATTCCTTTCTATACCTTAAAAGCACAGATTAAACTGCCAAATGCTTACTTATGAAGTAATTAAAGAAAATATATTATTCTTAGGAAAACATAGATTCAATAAAATTCACTGTATTTGGCTCAACTCTATCCACAGAGCTGTTCCTTAATCTTTGCTTCTCATGAAAGGGGATCAATTCTCCATTCCATCCTCAACTTTGACAAGCTGGCTAATTTCACTTTTCAACTGGACCTTGGGATAATAGAAAATCCCCCAGAACCTTTCATCTGAGGCTTCTAAGAGAATCACACTTTTTCTTGCCTCTGCAAAAGTACAATTACTAAAGCACTAGTTACACTATATTTTAATTTACAGTGAGACCTTTGAAAGGGTGTATCAAGAGTTTAGAGGTGTTTCAATACCAAAAGGGAAATTTGTTTTAATAATCTCTAGATTATTATTGAATGTATTTACTCATTCTAACAGCAGTATGCCAAAAATTATAGGTTAATTATAGTGAAAAGATATCTCTCAGACTTGAGTGATAGGATAACAAAATGCAAGAAAAATCTCTGCCATAAGAGTGACTGTCTTTCACTCATATATCCATTAAGAAAGCATTTTCCAAGTCCCTAATGTATACAGGACATTGGCTCATTTCTGGCAATACAAAAACATGCCTTTCCTCAAGGGTCTTCAAACATACAGGCTGTTTGCAATTATGTTACAGTATGTAGCCCATACAGGGTGCTGGGTATCTTCTATACAGCAGCTATTTCCCCAGCACCTCATTACCAAAGTTAAATTAGAAGGACACACATAACGTGAGTGTGAAATACTTAATATTGTCAAACTAAAGTCATCACTGCCAATTGGGTGTGAGAAAGGGGAAAGATTTTATTCACACAAAAAAGTAACTCAATTGTGAAACGGGTTCACTATGGCATAGCATGGCTGTGAGATAGAGCCTGGCTGTGGAGCAGCAGGACCATGGTACTAGCACAGGCAAGGCAGCCGTAGGTGTTACAGCACTGGTATTTACAGGTGAGCTCAGTTGATGCAGCACAACTCGGGAATCCCTGTTCAGCTCAGGGGTCCCAGCTCAGTTCAGGGGTCCCAGCTCAGCTCAGGGGTCCCAGCTCAGCTCAGGGGTCCCAGCTCAGCTCAGATGCCCTGGCTCAGCTTTGGAGTTACAGCTGTAGCCCAAGAAAAACAGTGTTTGATAAAAAGTGAAAGCATACCTCTTAAAGGCACAAGTGAAGATGCCACAGGTAGAGAAGAGAGCCGGCCCCTGGTTCCTGATTGGTCCACTCTCATTCAAATCAGTGCTGGACTAGAGCTGCTCTGATTTGTTGGTAAAGATAACTGCACAGCTCCTATTGTATGAGGAGAGTTTTAATCCTACTGGTAAAATGTTGATCCTAGGAGCTCTCTTACACACATAAGGGTCTACTCAGAGGGCAGGAACACAGTGCAGAAGGCTTTGCCGCTGGGCCTGGGGCTTTGCCCTTAAAAGCACTGAGGGGCTTCTAAAAACAATGATTACTATACTCTGGTTAGGAATTTGAGCCCAATTAACAGTGAGGGGTCCTTTTTAGTAGGCATATTCTTTTGGGGTTACTAATATAAATTTGTAGACTCACATAGATCCTGAAAATTTCCAGTAAACCTGGGACTTTCAATAATCATGGCTTTCCTCACCAACATGGTTTCCCCACACAAACTCAATTAGCAGATTCTGACTCTCTGTGGACCAGGAGCCTCCTACTACTCTGCTCACCAGGCCTCAATCTGGACAGTCCCATCTCAGCAGGAAGCTCTCTCTAGCCTTCCGATTGCTTCTTAGGGAAGGAACAAGAACAGTTTCCCCAGCTGGCTCCTCCATTTCTTCAGTGGCTCCTTACCTTTGTGCTGGACACATGGCCTCTGGTGCTCCAAGACTTTGGGTGCAGAATTCTCAATAAAGGCAGTCAGTACTTTCACCACTGTCTACACTCTGTGTGTCCAGCTATTGGATCATTGGCTTTTCTTTTGTCTTAGGAACAGTTGTTGAATACAAGCATAAAAATGATAGGATGGGAAGTGACCTTTGCTTTTATGATATATGAATTTTTTTAGCACAAGAGCATTGTAGGGCTATGTGCCTTTGCTCCACTATGTTTTCTCTTCCTGGTATTATTTTAACAGCTAAACATGAATGCCCACTACTGATTGGTGTGTGTGTGTATGTGTGTGTGCACATGAGTGTGCATGTGCATTTGATACCGCGTCTATCTTCCAAACACACACACAAGCACGTAATCCTAATAAAGAAAATATATATTTTTCTTTTTCTATAAAAGTTTGCTCACTACATGTAGATCACATTTTCTTTCTCTTTTCCCATTACAGGATATAACACAGTATTTGGTACATAGTAATTCTTCCATGAGCACCTGATGAATTTACACTAATAAAAAAGAAATATGTAAATTGACCTGACCATCACTTTGAACCACCCACCAGCCAATCAGGAGTGAGTATGCAAATTAGTCAGACTAAGATGGCAGAGGCCATGGAGCCAGCCAGAGCAGGCTTGGGTATACCTGGCAATGGAGGAAGTCAAGCTTCCTGACTGCCTGGGCTGACTGCCAAAGGAGGGGCCTGTGGACAGCAACCACAGAGCTGGCCTAAGCACAGAAGGCTTGGGTCACTCAGACCGGCCGCCGAGAGAGGGGCCTGCAAAGGGCCCTCAGCCCCTCACCCAGGCTGGCCATCCCACCATTGGTGTGAGGGTCCCCACTGGGGTGGTGTGGCCTGCATGAAAACTGCCCTCAGCCCCTTACCCAGGTTGGTCATGCCCCCAGGTGGTGAGGATCCCTGCTAAAAGGCTTGGCCATCCTGCAAACAGCCATCAGACCCTCACCCAAGCTGGCCAGGCACCCCAGCAGGGACCCCCACCTGAAAGGGGTGTGGCTAGCCTAAAAATAGCCCTCAGCCCGTTACCCAGGCTGTCCATGCTCACCCCATGGGGGCATGGCTGGCCTACAAACTGCCCCAGTCCCTTGCCCAGGCTGGTAGCATCCCCAGTGGGCCCCCATCCCAATGGGGGTGTGGCTGGCCTGAAAACCAACACAGGCCCCTTGCCCAGGCTGCCCCGCCCCCAAGAGAATACCCACCCTGATCCAGGACACCCTTCAGGGCAAACCAGGTGGCCCTCACCTGTGCACCAGGCCTCTATGTATACTTATAAATGGGTACTATGCTAATTATACTGGGAGACCTTCTGGACATTCTTCTGGACAAAGCCATGATGGCGGGGCTGAGGTAGAGGTGGTTAGGGGCCAGAGGGGAGGGTAGTTGTGGGTGATTAGGCTAGGAAGGAACAGCAGTTGTGAGTGAGCAGGCCAGCAGGGGAGGACAGTGGGGGCAATCAGGCCAGCAGGAAGGGGCAGTTGGTGACTAGCAGGCCAAGGGGGGGAGCAGTTGGGGCCAAGCAGGCTGACAGGCAGGTTAGCAGTTATGAGCCAACAGTCCTGGATTACAAGAGGGATGTCCAACTGCCAGTTTAGTGGGATCCGGTCTATACCAGCAGTCGGACATCTCTTGAGGGGTCCCAGTTTGGAAAGGATGCAGGCCAGGCTGAGGGACACCCCCCACCCCCACCCCATGTATGAATTTTATGCACTGGGCCACTAGTAAATAAACAAGTAAACAAATGATCCACCTACATTTGCAATTATGGGAGCAGTTAATTTTTTAAGTAAAGTTGATAATTTGTGATATAGTACTATTTCCAAATATTGATTGTTTCTGTCTGTATGATGATTATATTTTCCCACTTCCTTGATGCTTTGTTGGCTAGGTCATGTGATACTTTTTGGCCACTAAAATGAAGTAGAAGTGGGGCTATTGGCCCTTGAGCAGAAATATTACAAATAGCTGCACATTTCCATGACTTCTCTCTTTTCTCCCTGTGCTCTGTGACCAGAACGTCCCAACTTTTGGTTCAGGCTACAGGAGAAATGGAACAGTGCTTCAGCTACACTCACTTGCTGTACATGTATATAGAGCAAAAATTCCAGGGAATAGAAATGGAGTGGGGAGGGCACAAAGTGATTAGATATTTATGAACCTTTGAACAAGCTGTGAGGCCACAGTCTGACCTTGACTTTCCCCACCATGGTAACCAGACTATCTGCACTGTACAACCTAAAAGGAGTCATTCAGTTCATCAGTTACCAATCTCCATTTGCATAAATGAGGTTGGAACTATCTTACTTTCTTGCTTACTGTAGAAATACATCCTGTAATTTGCTTTACCCTCAGAGTCTCACCACTCAGACCTGACCAATTCATGTTTTAGTTTTTTTTATTTATTTATTGTCTAAGGTTTTACATATGTCTCCCTTTTCCCCAATTGACACCCCCCCCCCTCCAGCCATTCCCACCCGGGAAAACCCTCCCTGCCCCAATATCTGTGTCTGTTGTTTATGCTAATATGCATGCATGCAAGTCCTTTGATTGATCTCTAACCACCCATCTCCCCTGCCATTTATCTGTGGATCTATTTTTGTACATCAAATTCTGTTGATCACTATTTCCCACATATTAGTGAAATCATGTGATATTTATCTTTCTCTGATTGGCTATTTCACTTAACATAATGCTCTCCAGGCCCATCTATGCTGTTGCAAATGGTAAAAGTTTTTTTTTCCTTTTTATAGCAGTGCAGTATTTTATTGTGTAGATGTACAATAGGTTTTAAATCCACTCAGCTGCTGATGGGCACTTAAGTTGTTTCCTATCTTAGCTATTGTAAATTGTGCTGCTATGAACATAGGGGTGCCTGTGTCCTTTCTGATTGGGGTTTCTGGTTTCTTGGGATATAGTCCTAGGAGTGGGATTACTAGATCAAATAGAAGTTCCATTTTACTTTTTGAGGAAACTTCATACAGCCTTCTACAGTGGCTGTATTCCCACCAGCAGAGCACAAGGGTTCTTTTTTTTTTCTATATCCTCACCAGCACTTGTTGATTTGTTGATGATAGCCATTCTGACAGCTGACAGGTGTGAGATGGTATCTCATTGTTGTTTTGATTTGCATCTCTCAGATGATTAGTGACTTTGAGCATGTTTTCATATGTTTCTCAGACTTCTGTATGTTCTCTTTTGAAAGGGTCTATTAAGATCCTTTGCCCATTTTTTATTGGGTTGTTTATCTCCCTTTGTTAAGTTGTCTTAGTTCTCTGTAATTTTGGAGATTAAACCCTTATCTGAAATATCATTGGCAAATACATTCTCCCATGCAGTTGGCTTTCTTGTGGTTTTGTTGATTTTTTTTGTTGTTTGTTTGTTTTTAGATAAGCTTGTAAAGCTATGAACGTTTCTTTCAAGACTGCTTTCTCGCTGTGTCCCATAGATTTTGGATTATTGTGTTTTCATTGTCATTTGTTGCCATGATTCTTTTATTTCTTCTTTGTCCTTTTTTGGTAATCCAATCATTGTTTAATAGCATGCTATTTAGTCTCCAGGGTTTTTTTATTTTTTTTCATTGCTTTTATTGTAGCTGCTTTACAATTTTATGCCATTGTGATCTGAGAAGAAGCTTTATATGATTTCTATCTTCTTGAATTTGAATAGACTTTGATTATGTCCCAATATGTTTGAAAATGACCCGTGGGCACTTAAGAATAATGTATATTCTATGGCTTTGAGGTGAAATGTTCTGAAGATGTCAATTAATTCCAGGTCTAGTAAGTCATTTAGGATTTATGTTTCTTTGTTGATTTTCTATTTAGAGGATTTATCCAGTGCTGTTAATGGGGTACTAACATCCCCTACTATGATTGTATTACTGTCAATCTCTCCCGTGACATCCTCCAGAAGTTGGGTTGTTGGGTTTGTTTTATTTTTATGTATTTGGGTGTCTCCTGTATTAGGTGCATATACAATATGTTTACCAGAGTTATATCTTTGTGTTAAATTGTTCCCTTTAGTATTATGAAGTGGCTTTCCTTATCTCTTGTTATGGCCTTCACTTTGAGGTCTAGTTTGTCAGATATAAGTATTGCTGCCACAGCTTTTGTGTGTTTTTTTGTTTGTTTGTTTGTTTGTTTTTGTTGTTGTTGTTGTTGTCATTTCCATTAGCCTGAAAAACATTTTTCTATTTCCTCACCATCAGTCTGTGTGAGTCCTTTGTTCTGATGAGGGTCTCTTGTAGAAAGCATATATATGGGTCATGTTTTCTTATCCATTCAACCGCCCTATCTTTTTATTGAAGCATTTAATCCATTTACATTTAATGTTATTATTGATGGATTTTTTCTCACCATTTTTATTATTTATGCTTGTATTCCTTCTTCCCTTCCTATTTTTTTTTTTATTCTTCTTCTTTTTTACAGCAGTCCCTTTAGAATTTTTTGCATTGCTGGTTTGGTAGTAATAAATTCCCTTAGTCCTTTTCTTTTTTGTTAAGCTCCTGATTTTACCCTCAACTTTGATTGATAGCCTTGCTGGGTACAGTATTTTTGGATTCAGACCCTTGCTGGCCTGGTGTGTTTCTGATGAGAATTCAGTGAATATTCTGATGGGAAATCCCTTGTAGATAACTTTCTTTCTCTCTCTGGCAGCCTTTAAGATTCTTTCTATGTCATTGATGTTTCCTAATTTAATTATAATGTGTCTTGGTGTTGGTCTTTTTGAGTTCATCTTGTTTGGGACTCTGTGAACTTCTTGGACTTGTGTGAGTTTTTTCTTCTTCCCAATATCAGGGAAGTTTTCTATCATTTCTTCAAACAGTTTCCTCTCCTTCTGGGACCCCTATGATGAGGATGTTGTTTTATTTCATGTTGTCCCAAAGTTCCCTTAGGTTCCTGTTTTTTAAGTTGTTGGGTTTTTGTTTGTTTGTTTGTTTGTTTTTTCCAGTTGCTGCTCTGCTTGGATATTTTTTCCTACCTTTTCTTAGCTCACTGCTGTGATCCTCTGCTTCTTCTAGTATACTGTTGGTGCTTTCTATTGTGTTCTTATTGCAGCAATGACATTTTTTATTTCTTCTTGGTTCTTCATTTCCTCTTGGTTCTTACACATATTATTGAATTTGTCTTCCATCCTTTTCAGCATCCTTATGACCATTTCTCTTAATTCTTTCTCTGACATATTGCTTGCCTCTAATTCATTTACTTTCTTTTCCAGTGACGACTCCTTTTCTTTCATATGGGGGCTGTTTCTTTGTCTCCCCATGTTCATTCCTTTCAGGGTGTCTGGTTATGTAGCTCTCTCTCTCCTGAGTTGACTTAAAGGCACAAAATAGAACATGACAAGACACAATATACAGGGCACCAAACACAAATGTATTCATGATACCAATAACCCCAAATAAAGGTGGCCAACAAAGAAAAGAGAATTGGGGGGGAAAAAAGCGTGTGAAAATGATATCGAAAAAAGGGAAAAAATGTAAGATAGAAGAGAAGAAAAAAAAAGGGGGGGAGGAATATACGTATATGTGTAGAAAACTCCAAAAAAACAACAGATAATCCAAAAAAATGCAAACAACAAACACTCTAAGATGAATGCAAACAACAAACAACATCTAATCCAAAAAATGAAAACAACAAAAGCCCAGCTAAATCTGAAGAGGCAGAGCTCTCTCTAGGCCAGTGGTTCTCAACCTTTTTAATTCCATGACCTTTTAACATATGATAGTTCCTCATGTTGTGATAACCCCAACCATAAAATTATTTTCATTGTTACTTCAAAACTATAATGAATCATAATGTAAATATTTGTGTTTTCTGATAGTCTTAGCCTCTACAACAGCGGTTCTCAACCTGTGGGTTGCGACAGCAGCAGCTCTCACCAGCTGTGTTTAATTAACCAATTCTGGGTGGATGTTGTTTGATTCAGCTGTTTCTTCTATCTGCTCTGTGAGAAGGCTCATGGCCCATCTGCATATTTGGTGTAACTTTGTCTCCCCCTAAAATAAGTTTTGAGGAGCTCATGGGTTGGGAGGCTGATGTCTTGGTGTTCATGGATTATGTGGTTGTAGGGTCCCAGAAGGTATCCGAGGTCTCCCTGGTTGAAGGTAAGGCTGAGATTCTAATCAGAGCCACTCTCCCCTTCAAGATGGCATGGTCTCTGTGGTAGAGCTGGCCACTCTGGGAGAGATTTTGGCAGCAGTAGAGGCTGCCCAGCCAGGGAAGTTTGGGTCATCAGTCCACAGCAGTACTGTGGATTATAGCTGTCCCTCACTCATAAATACACACTCTCCCCTCATGCCTATATGCTCTCCTTTTGCTTTCTCACTCACACACTATCTTTCAGCCTGCTGTCCCATTGAATGCCACCTTCAGAGCTCCTGACCAATTAATTTTTAACTACTCCTCACAGACAGCAAATAGGAGAAGTCTCTTTTGTTACAAACTTTTTGTGTTTTCCTTTATAAACCCTGCTATTTTTGTATACCGAGTATAGTTTGAGTTGTTACATGAATCTGTGTCTATTGGATTGCAACCCTTTGCCGAAATAAATGCTTTTTATTATTTATTATAGCTTAAGCTTTTTAATGCTTTTTTTTTTCAAAGTAAACCTTTGCTGTTTTAAACCATTAAGATTTGGGGATTGTTTTTTACAGTAGCTCAATTGAGTCTAAGCTAAATGATTAATGGAATATCAGGGACTTGTTTACTTGACTGAGGAATTATCCAGTACTCCTAATAGTCTGAGACCTTCAAATTGCTTAAAGGGAAAACATATTAATATTCCCTGAGAATGTATTGGGCATCAAGCATATTAGATACTTTTGTATTTATAATTCTTACAACCTATATTGTTATTTCATAATGTGGAAAACTAAGGAATGAAGAGAGGAAAGTGTCATTCTAGTAATTAGTTCACCTAAGATATTTTAACAAATGTCAGGACATTAGAGTTTGGTTGAACTGAAATTTCAGCCTTGATAAAAGAGCATTAAATTAAATTTTATTCTTCTGTCACTGGCAGTGATAAAAGAAATGGTTACAACTTATTTGGATTCTGTACTTCTTGAAATTCACACCATTCAATTTATATATTTTATATACTCTAATATCTGTCCAGTTATATTCTAATTTATTACATCATGTAGGAACAGAATTCTATATATTAGGCCAATGGGTATCATATCATGAGGCAAAGGAATACTTAAGCAATAATGCTCCTGTGTTTACTTTTTATAATCCTGTTTTCAACTCTTGATTACATTAGATTAATAGTCTAACTTTAGAGTTTAGATGACAAATTTATTTTATGCCAACACAGCTAAGAAGCTACTTAAACAGAGGTTATTAAGTTTTAATGAACATTAAGCAGGCTCCTATGAATGAGAATATATGAAAAGAATTATTGAGTATTTTAAGTGGACATGTTTGCATTGATTGATTACAGTAAAGCATCAGATGCCTGATTTCCTTTGAATTTTATAAGAGCATCAGGCAAGTGGGCATCCACTAACACTGTAGTGTAAATTAATTCATATGCTCTGTTAAAATACTAATAACACCTCAAAAGTTGTCTCTACAAAGGGAACCAAGCACTAGGCCTTTTAGAAAAGGCAAGTCTAGATCAAATTCTAGAGTGGAGGCTCCTGCAAGGTAGTCAGCAAATGCCAGGATGAGACCACAACAGCAAAGTTGGGATGGGGTTAAAGAAAAACTCCAAAGATTTGCCTAGTCTCTCTCTACATGAGGAAAGATAACTAAAATAACTCGGTCATGAAGCATTCAAGTAGCCCTAGCCAGTGGTGCTCAGTTGGTGGAATGCTGCCCTGTACATCAGAAATTTGTAGCAGAAAGTCTTGGTTCAATTCCCTGTCAGCACACATAGGTTGCAGATAATGACAACTGATTAGTATATCTCTCTCACATCAATGTTCTTCTCTCTCTCTCTCCTCTCTCCCTCTCTCTCTCTCTCTCTCTCTCTCTCTCTCTCTCTCTCTCTCTCTCTTATTTCTCTCTTTCTCTCTCGCTTTCTCTCTTTCCCCCCTCATTCCCTCCTCTCTAAAATCAATAAAAAAACAATAAATAAAGTATTCAAGCATGCATTTTGCAGTTTTGCCTTCAAAGTAAGAAGCCAAAGAAAGAAACCCTAAGTCCTCTCATTTCAAGAACCAAGAAGAATAACAAAATTACACAAACAATAAATAAATAAATTGGTATCTGGGATTATTAAGAAGCTTCCTTTATTCTATTATAAATATTTATTGATATTTCTCTGTTAAAATAGAAACCACTCCTGGGTCACATTCTTAAGAGTCCTAATATAAAAGGAGAATGAGATGAGTGTTTAATGGGAGCCAGAGGTCTGCTCTATGAGTTCAGAGGACACAGGGACCCTCTGGATGAATCAGAGCTACTTCATGACAATAATGAAGGCACCACCGAGGAACTGTTGTGTAGTTTTTAAGAATACAGGCATTTGTCTGTGGCTCAGATACTGGTTATGTAACTTACTAGTTGTTTACTGGAGGAAAATTGGATTAGTGAGGACCTTCAAAGCCCTAGAACAGTGCCAACCATCTTTCTCCTTCACTGGGGTAAGTGTCCAGCAGTCTGAGACAGTGATGTGAGTTATAGAAAAGAGGGAGAGAATGACCAGAAGGTAATCTGCATACAAATGCCCTCAGCAGAGTCTCAAAATGGCCTTGAGTGGGGAAAAGCTGAAAATCAAGGACAGGCCGGGGTCTCTGAGCTGCTGTTATAGTTAGCTGCTTCTTTTTTATGGGATGGCTCTCTTCTTGCTTTTCACATTACACTGGTTTATGGGTATGTCATATCCCCTCACAAATGGCACCTGAGAAAAGTCCTTCAATACTCACTGAACACATGGGTGGGTACTTGTCAAGTCACAAGATACATGGTTAGGGCTTTGCATAACCTACAAAGCTGAGGCCTGGACTTCCTTTTAAGCTGTATGTTTAACTTTGCTTCCTGCTCAGTTCGATTTCAGTCCTCTGTACCATTTATCCTCCCTGCTGTTGTTCTCATAGTAAGTCCTTTTCCTTACTTGCTTCCCATTCTATCCTAATATAGAAACCTACCTTGTCCTGCCTTGTCATTAGTCAAACTATTTTTTCTTAATTAGAATAAATATGTTTGGAATGCTGTAATTACTTGTCAGTGAGGAAGATAATTGCTCTATTTAGGTATTTGTTAATCTTTTTTATATTACTTAATATTAGCAATTAAAACTAGGACTGAACTTTGAGATTGAATTCCTTATGTCAGTAAACTAACCAGTCCAACATGCACTGTTTTCAAAATTTGCTTAATTGACTAGAGTTCTGAGCAAAAAGGGGTGAAGGGGCAAACAGAAAGAGGCAAACTTAATTAGGAAAGTGTGGTGTGTTGACCAAGATCTGGAACATTTGCCAATGCTCTCAGAAGTCACAAATTTGAGAGCTGGGCTGTGGTTTAATGAACCACGTGTTTAGAGTAGTTTGGGCAAAGGAGGGTAAGGAGGAAGAATGAGCGAGGAGAGGAAGAAAGCAATAGTTAACCATTCAACAAATAGCATGCAGAACAGCCCATGTGCACATAGAAAGCAGACTTGAAAAAAAAAGTCAAGACTTGGTGCAAAACAGCATGATAGCTAAAGCTTGAAAAAAGACATGGTACAGCCTTAGCTGGGGTAGCTCAGTTGGTTGAGCATCCATCCGACACAGAAAGTTTGCTGGTTAGGCCGAAACTGGTTTGGCTCAGTGGATTGAGCGTCGGTCTGGGGACTGGAAGGTCCCAGGTTTGATTCCGGTCAAGGACATGTACCTTGGTTGCAGGCACATCCCCATTGGGGGGTGTGCAGGAGGCAGCTGGTCAGTATATCTCTCTCATCAATGTTTCTAGTTCTCTATCCCTCTCCCTTCTTCTCTGTGAAAAATCTTTAAAATATATTTAAAAGAAAGAAAGAAAAAAAGAAAGAAAGAAAGAAAGAAAGAAAGAAAGAAAGAAAGAAAGAAAGAAAGAAAGAAAGAAAAGAGAAAGAAAGTTTGCTGGTTGGATTCTTGGTCAGGGTATATGTCCCTGTTATAGTAGGGGGTATGCAGGAGGCAGGAGGCAGCCACTCAACATTTCTCTCTCTCTAAAAGTTAATAAAATGATCTTTAAATCATTGTATAATACTATAAATTGTGTTGGGTAAAATATGATAAAATGTCACTTCAGTATTTGAGACTATGAGGACTATCAGCTATTTCCAATGGGCAGCAGTGCCTCAGACAGAAAACAGCCAGGCAGCGTTGTCAAATGGGTAGGGGGTAGGGTGGTTGCTTTTTTTAATTGAGAGGAGAGAACACTACAGTCCCAGGTAAGAACAGAGAGTGAAATATATAATATACTTGGAAAACTTCTATTTTCGCTTGCATTTTGACCAGATGGCTCCTTGCCACATTGTTTAAAAAACAATATTTGGTTTTTCTTTGAAGGGCAGTTAAATATATTTTTGTAGATCTAATAAAATAGTAACAAAGTGTAAAGCTAATTATACAAGATACAATTATGTTTGGCTGTTGGCTAACACATCTCCTAGTAAGGACTTCAATTTTCCTATTCATTCCTCTCCCCCACCTTCCTTCTCATAAAATCTTCCAAAGTTGCTGTATTTTTCTATGTATAAGACACTATTTTTTTTGTCTAAAATCTTTAGACTGAAAATTGAGGGGCATCTTATACATGGAAGTTAGCTAAGGAGGGGACCTCATGGTTGCCCAGTTGCCCACACCTTGTCAAACAGGCTTCCTCCAATCATGAGCCTTATTGTCACTGACATCAACTGATGCCATAATTGGAGGTGGAGGTGGAGAGTGTGCAGATGCAACAAGGACTGGAGTGTTCTGAGCCCATAAAGATGTCAAAAATAAAAACATAAATACCAGTAAGTGAATGTCTTACTCTGAAAAATTCAAACTAAATGTCATCAGCTCTCAAAAGAGCATGCAAATAGAGAGGCAGAGAGACCATTTGGACCTCCTCCCACTGAGAGTATGATCAGACAGGGGATAAAACAGGAAGACCAACTCCTTAAGATGCCAGAAAAAAAGAAAGCCTTAGGAGGAAAACCAGAAAAATGTTTAAAATATTGATTTCTTAATTTTGAGCTGGAAAAGTGGTGGGCATCTTATACATGGGGCCTCTTATACAGGGGAAAATGCACTATGTGTTTCAATCACTGGAATGAAGCTAGCATATTTTGGTTTTCTTTCAAAGCTATTGAGACCTTCAAAGGCAATTCCCACTCAATAAACTGTTTTTTCACTTTAGACAGATGCCACGTCTTTCATATTACAGGGTACTATTGCTTTTCTAATTCTTCCCTTTCCACGTCATAAGTCTTGGCAAAGGAAGGTTTTTGTCTACATGCACACTAATTTTACTAGTTTGACTGACTGAGAGGCTATTACTGCTTCTGAGGAGTTAGTTAAATAACGAGCTGTCAGCATGCTCGCACTGCCTGGGTGTGGAAGCACAGCAGGCTCAGAGGCTGTGCTTACACTGACTGAGGCTCCAGTGAAGGAGCCGCGGGCTCTGTGCAGAGGCCAGTCCTCCCTGCGGTGTCAGTGTAAGCACCACATATTTCATGATTCAATTCCCATGCTGATTAAATGAACATACCAAATTTTATAACTTGCCTTGATTTTAGATATTTGTTTTTCCCATACACTCACTGAGTTACTCATTTAATTAACCCTTTTTCATCTATTTCTGTTTCAAATTCCCTGCCTGCATCAAGGGACTCACAATCTAATGTAAAGAGACACTGGCCACTTCTCAGGCCCCACCCAGGCTGTGCTTCCTCTCCTTGTCCCATAAATGCCCAGAGCTTTCAGGAGTCCCTTCTCAGCCCTTTCTTCCGATTGTTTGAAAGTTATTCCCTCAGTCATTTCCATACATTCATTACCACCTCAGTGCTAATAACTCTGGCACTCTACTCTCGCATGTCTTGAGAACATAACTGCCTGCATGGTTCTCAGGCACTTACCTGCCCTGACCTTCTACCCAGACCTGCTCTTCATGGGAATGCCTTCCCCTGAGCAGCTTCTTGGCACGTGGCTCCCTCCGCCCAATCCCAGGGGAACAGCCTCAACTCTTCTCAACCTCAGGCTGCACTTGTAATGCATTGTCTTAACAATTTTATCACATCCCTTTTCATATCTCAAATCTGTTTGTTTCCTTCTCACTGTCATCAACTGCTTGTGCTATACTACCACTGTTTCAGGAAACCTAAAATTTTCTAACATAGTAATCAAATTTAAAATATGCAGCGGTCTTCACGGCCTATTTATTCACCAATTCATACATTCTTCACTGTGCTGAGTATGCTTTATCATGTGCTTAATATCATAATATTTACGTTATATTTATAAACATAATGTTTGAAATGTATAAAAAATGCAAGGGTCTCATAAGCAAAACTCAGGTCAAAAAGTAAATAGAAATCTAAATTGCACAAATTCTAGAAAGAATGATATTAAAGACACTAACATTTCAGAACCAAGATATAGCAAAAGAAATGCACAAAAGAAATATAACCATAAATACTCATATAAATACAAAGTGAACAGATTATATCTAACATTTTCTAGAGATAATTATCTCCTGAGAAATTAGAACCAAAGTTGAAAAAAATAGCCAAATTAACTGAATACATGATTGCGACAATAACATTCAAGACCCAACCACATCAGGAGAACCCAATTAACTAAAGTAGGGGATCCTTCCTAGAACATCCAGCTCAGGAGACCCAAGACACTGCATTAATAGGTGCCACAAAACACATACTACATAGGTCCACGCCCCAAAATCAGGGTGGCATAACAATTTGATCTGACAGAAACAAATACAAAGGGATGACAAAAATGAGGAGATAAAAAAATAATCCCCAAAGGAAAGAAAAGGAGTACCGTATTTTCCGGCGTATAAGACGACCCCCTAATTTTACAGTTAAAACAGAGGTTTAGGTCTATATTCGCTATATAAGACTACCCCCCACTTCAAAGAAAAGACTTACTTTTCCGTCAAGTTCTGCAGGTAATTTTTGTGCAATTTTGGTCTTTTGCCCTTGATTTTTGGTTGACTGTTTTTCGTTTCAAAGTCGTCTTATACGCCGGAAAATACAGTAACCACCTGAAAAGGAACTAAATGAAATGGAGGCAAGTAATTTTTCAGATAAAGAATTCAAAGTAATGGTTATAAGGATGTGAAAACATCTAAATGGGATTTCCTAGCAACTCAATGAGAATTATAAGGAGCTGAATGTGGATAAGAATAAAGAGGAAATGAAGAATGACATAGCTGCAATAAAGAACAATGTAGAAGATTTCACAGTAGAAGAAGCTGAGGACCTAATCAACAACTTTGAAGACATGGTAGGAAAAACAGCCAGTCTGAACAACAATTGGGGGGAAAAAATAAAAACGGGAGTTTAAGGAAGCTTTGGGTAAACTTGAAATGAAGCAACATCTGCATAATAGGGTGTTAGAAAGAGAAGAAGCTGAGCAAGGAATGAAAACCATGTTTGAAGAACTAATGACAGAAAATTCCCTGAGTTGGGGAAGAAAAAAGTCACATAAGCGCAAAGAGTCCCAAAAAAAGATGAACAAAAAAAGACCCACAATAAGACACATTGTAACTAAAATGGCAAACATCAATGACAAAGAAAGAATCTTAAGGGCTGCAAAAGAAAGACAGAAAGTTACCTACTAAGGATCTCTCATTAGACTATCAAATAATTTCTCAACTGAAACACATCTGCCAGAAAGGAATGAATGAAGTATACAAAGTAATGAAAAACAAGGGACTGAATCCAAGAAAACTCTATCCAGCAAAGCTATCATTTAAAATTATAGTGAAATCAGGAGCTTCATAGACAAAAAGGCTAAATAAGTTTATTACCACCAAATCAGCAATGCAAGAAATTCTAAGGGACTGTTGTAAGAAGAAATAGAAAAAGCGAGAAGAACACAGGTATAAAAAAATAAGAATGGCTACAAAAAGTACCTATCAACAATAACCTTAAATATAAATGGATTAAATGCTACAATAAAAAGATAGGGTATCTGAATGGATAAGGAAACATGACCCACATATATTGTATATGCTGTCTACAAAAGATGCATGTCAGAACAAAGTAGTCACAGAGACTGAAAGTGAAGGGATGAGAAAAAAATTCTTCAGGCAAATGGAAATAAAAAATAAATAAATAAATAAATAAATAAATAAATAAATAAATAAATAAATTAAGCTGGGGTAGTGATACTTATATCTGACAAAATAGACCTCAAAGTGAAGGCCATAACAAGAGATAAGAAAGGCCACTTCTTAATACTAAAGGGATCAATACATGAAGAGGCTATAACTCTGGTAAACATATATGCACCCAATACAGCAGCACCAAAATAAATAAATAAATAAATAAATAAATAAATAAATAAATAAATAGATAAATAAATACATAAATAACTTCTGAAATATATCAAGTGAGAAATCAACAGCAATACAATCTTCTAAAATTTAATCAGGAAAAATTAGTAAACTTGAAAAGGCTTATAACTACTGATTAAATTAAAGCAGTAATAGTAATAATAATAATAATAATCCTATATAATAAAAGGCTAATATGCAAATTGACCTAACGGCCGAATGGTCACAATGATACAGATGCTCAATGGAGGAGTTGCCCCCTGGTGGTCAGGGTGCTCCCACAAGGGGAGCACCACTCAGCCACAAGCCAGGCCCACGTTGGTGAGCCCAGCAGTGGTGGCAGAAGCCTCCCATCTCCCATGCTGCCAGAGGGCACAGGCCAGGCTGAGTCCCCCGCCTCAGCATATTAATTTCATGCACAGGGCCTCTAGTAGTAATAATAATAATAAAATTCTAGCAAATAAAAGCCCTGGTTAAGATGGCTTTAGAGGGGAGTTTTACCAAACATTCAAAGAAGACTAACACTTATTTTCCTCAAACTATTCTAAAAATCCAAAAGGAAGGAATATTTCCAAACTCTTTTTATCAGGCTGGCATTACCTTAACCAATAACCAGATAAAGACATTACATAGAAAAATAATTACATACCAATGACCCTGATGAACATAAATGCTAAAATCTTCAACAAAATATTAGCAAATCGGATCTAGCAATACACTAAAAAGATCATACAGCATGACCAAGTGGGATTTCTTCAGGCCAATTTACATGTTTATTATTAGGTAAGAATTTTCATGGAGCTATGGAACATTTTTCAAACAGAAAAGCTCTCTAATTTCTTTTTCATTAGTTTTTTAACTTCTAAAAATTATTATGTATTGATTTCATGTATACAACTTAGTGGCTACAAAACTATATTTTACATAATATTCTCCTTGATATTTCCAGCTCACCAACTGGCCCCTGCAAATTTATCACATATTATTAACAATTTTTTTTATGATTGACTTACTTCCTCATGACTACTTTTTACTGTAATTTTGTTTTTTGTTTTTTAGTCTCTTCACCTCTTTCATCCAGTGCCCCAATCCCACCTTTTCTCTAGCAATCACCAGTCTCTCTCATATCTTTGAATATGTTTCAATTTTTGTATGTTTATTTATATTCTTTAGTTTCCACATATATCGAATAGGTAAAATCATATGATATTTGTCTTTCTTTGACTGATATTTCACTGAACATAACATACTCTAGGTCCACCAATGCTATTGCATATGTTAAGATTTCATTCTTTTTTTATGGTTGAGTAGTATTCCATTGTATATATCTCCCACCAAAATTTTATCCACTCATTTAGTGATGGGCACCTAAGTTTTTTCATTGCTTATAATAAAAGTATAATATGCAAATCCATCAAATGGTGGAGTGACCAGTTGCTATAATGCACACTGACCACCAGGGGGCAGATGCTCAATGCAGAAGCTGCCCCTGGTGGTCAATGTGCTACTACAGGGTGAGTGCCACTCAGCCAGAAGCCCTGAGCTGGGCTAACCACTTGCAAGTGCAGTGGCAGTGGCAGGATCCTCTCCTGCCTTTGCAGCAGCACTAAGGATGTCTGACTGCCCTGCAGAGAATAGGCCTAACCCATCAGTCAGACATCTCTCAGGGGCTCCTGAACTGCAAGAGGGTGCAGGCTGGGCTGAGGGACCTCCCCCCAGAGAATGCACAAATTTTGTGCACTGGGCCCCTAGTTGTAAATAGTGCTGCAATGAACATGAAGTTGAATATATTCCTTTGAATGTGTGCTTTGGGTTTCATCTCAGAAATGGAATGATTGGGTCATAGACATTTCCATTTTTAATTTTTTTAGTAACTTCCACGCCAGTACAGGGGAATAGTATTTCTATCTCTTTCTCTATTTCCTTTCCTCTCTCTGAAATCAATAAAAATGTTTTTATACATAAACAATAATTAATGTTTATTAATTATCAAACATATTATTGGTGATTATCTTTTCCATACAGTAGGTTGTCTTTTCATTTACTTGATGGTTTCCTTTGCTGTGTGAAAACATTTTATTTGATATAATCTTTGTTTATTTTTTCATTTGCTTCTCTTGCCCAAGGAGCTATATCAGAAAGATATTGCTCAGATAAATGTCAAAGATTACACTGCCTATGGTTTCTTTAGGATTTTTATGACTTTGAGTCTTACATTTAAGACTTATATCTATTTTCAAAAGAATGATTTTTGAGAGAAAGAAGAGAAGAGGGAGAGAGAGAGACAACATCAAAGTCAGAGAGAAGCATCAATCAGCTGCCTGCTGCATACCTCCTACTGGGGTCCAGTCCACAACTCCCTCATGTGCCCTGATCAGGAACCAAACCAGCAACCTTTTGGTGTGGGATGACACTCAACCAACCGAATCACAATGTTCGGGGCAAGACTTTAATCTATTTTGAGTGTATTATTGTATAGATGTAAGGAGATGGTCTAGTTTCATTTTTTTGCATGTGTCTGTTCAATTTTCCCAACACCATTTATCAGAGTCTGTCTTTTTCCCATTGTAGGTTCTTGCATCCTTTGTCAATTATTGCTTGACCATATAGACATGAGTGTATTTCCAAGCTCTCTATTCTGCTCCATTGATTTATATGTTTGTTTTTATGTCAGTACTCTATCATCTTTATTATGGTTTTGTAGTATAGTTTTATATTGGTACCGTGCCACCTTACTTTATTTTCTTATTTATCAATATTGTTGAGACTATTTGGGGTTATTTTTAGTTCATATAAATTTTTGGATTATTTTTTTTTTCTAGTTCTGGTTTGCTTAAAGGTCAATGTGTTTTTGACCCATGATTGGGAATCTGCATATGCAATGGTTGACTTAAGTTATTGACTTAAGATTTTTTACTGTGTAGGTGGTTGCCCCTAAACCCTGTATCATTCAAGGGTAAACTTTAGTTTTTTTTTTGTAATATGTTTTTATTGATTTCAGAGAGAAGAAAGGAGATAGAGAAAGATATAGAAACATCAATGAGAGAGAATCAGGGATCAGCTGCCTCCTGCATGCCCCCTGCTGGGGATTATGTCAGTAACCCAGGCATGTGCTCTGATGGAGAATTGAACTATGAACTTCTGGTTCATGGGTCAATGCTCAATCACTGAGACACACCTGCAAGGAACTCTAGTTATTTTGGAGTTTGGCACACCTCTGTATGAGTCACTTTTCAGTGTCAACTGAGAACTGAGTCTAGCTTTAGGTCTAGAAGTAGAGAGAAGTGCTGGAGTTTGTCCTGCTGAAACGCAAGGCGCCCTTCAGGGGAGACCAGTCTCACCAGGCTAAGCAGGGTTGATCTCCTCAGACAGTGAGAGAACAGCTGCTTCCACTGGCAGAGAAGATCATCAGAATGCAGGGACTCAGAGGTGGAGTCTTTCCATATGTTTCCATTCTAACTTCCTGAATTTCATGTATTCCCAATCAATGCCCTCACTTTAATGATGGAAATGCAGTAAGATTGGTAATTCAATTTATATTGTAATTCAGCTGCTCACATGATGACTTTCTGGTTTTACTTTCTCAGCAATTTCAGCTATCTAGCTATAGCAGATAAAGGTCTCTTTCAGACTTAACATAAAAGCTGTCAGGTCACTTATACAGAATTTCAGTAGGGAATTAGAATTCTTGAAAGCACTCTTTCCTTTCTCCACTTTGCATATTTATATAGGAGCAACCAAATAATCTCTTATTTACTAGTTTGACTATGACTTTAAAAGGTATCATACATATGACCACAGAACTTTGCTTCTAATAAGTATTTGAATGTGGATATCCAATAATGTTATCTTTTTTTTTTCTCTATTGCAACATCACACCACGTCTATTAGTGCTCTCTTTACTATTGGAAATAAAGTCATCTATGCCTTTATATTTACTCAGATTAGAAAAACAATTCCAGAAACACCAGAACCAGTTTAGAGACTCATTCTTCAGAGTCTGTTTCTCTAGAGCCACTCTTTGTACCCAAATCCCTGATGGTCAGGTTTTCCCAGAGAAATAGAACAAGTAGCATGTGTGTGACTATAGTGCTAAAGTAAAATGCAAATAATAATCCTGATGGATTTAAAGTCCACACAAAATACAGATTTACACTATTAAATTTATTGACTGAGAACCAGAAAAACTGTAGACCAAATCTAGAAATATTATTAGGGAACAGTATGAGAACACAATGCCAGAAGTAAAAAAGATAATATATAGATGGTTAATATGCAAATTGTCCACTCGAGAGTTCAACCAGGAGATTGGACGTTAGATTTCTCACTATGCACTGACCAACAGGGGGTGGTGGGGTGACCAGTGGGGGGGGGGGGGGGGGTTGAGGGAGTGAGGGAAGGAAGTGGAAGGCAGGGAGGCCAGGCCTAGGAACCTTACCCTATACAATTTTCATGCACCAGGCCTCTAGTCCTAATATATAGAAACCCTGGGTCCACACCCTGTGTCCACACATCCACAATGACTGGAGGCTCAACCTAATGCCCAGGCTGTGTGTGAAGCAGGCTCTTGTGGATGGGTACTTGTGACAGCCGAGATAGGGATGGGGGAGGAGGGGTTGGCAAACACTCGCTCACAACCACACACATGTACAGACACACACAGTGCCCACCAGCTCTCAGCCTTTTCTTCCTTTCTTTCCCTTCCTCCCTGCTTGCTCTTAGAGCCTCTCTCAGAATGAGGAAACAAAACAGGCTGGGCCTGAAGAGGCCTGGATGGAAGAGAAGGTGGGCAGAGGGTGGAGCAGCCCCCACTGGCCCTACCCCCTTCCAGACAGGAAATGGAAAGAGGGAGACAGGGAGGCAGGGAGGCCTGGAGGACTTCTGGGGGGGGGGGGGAGACAAAGACTGGGTGAAATCAGGACAGCAGGGGAGGGCAGTTGGGAGCAATCAAGCTGACTATGTGATAGTAGAGGGAAGTTAGGGACCATCAGGCAGGCAGGCAGAGACAGTTAGGGGTAATCAGGCAGGCAGGCAGGCAGAGGGGTTAGGGATAACCAGGCAGGCAGGCAGATAAAGGTGTGATCAGGCAGGTAGGCAGATGAGTGGTCAGGAGCCAGCAGTCCTAGATTGTGAGAGGGATGTCTGACTACTGGTTTAGGTGGGGTCTCTTTGGGGTTGGGCCTAAACCAGCTTCCGGACATCCCCCAAGGTGTCCCCAAATGGAAAGGGTGCAGGCTGGACTGAGGAAACACCCCCCCCCCCATGAGTGAATTTTGTGCACCAGGCCACTAGTATATATACATGGGTCACAGAAGAAATACTAAAATCATTAAAGACAGCCAAGAGCTGACAAAAGCAGCATTAGAATTCTGGACACAAGTTTTTAAGAACTATCACATAGTTATAAAGGTAACTATTAGAATAGTCAATTTAAGAAGTAGAAGAGAATAATAAAAGGAAAATAAGCAGATTTCTACCAGAAGGGTCAAGAAATAAAAAGGAAATGGAAACCTAGGCTAGGAATGCTGAATGACCAACAAGAAAGCACATTATCTGACCAGGAGAAAATAAAGGCATGATGGTGACACTCTACTAAAAATCTACACAGACATGATACAAAGATGACATGTATCTTTGAAAAGCATTATAAAGAATGAAGCAAGAGCTGTCCTGAAAGTATTGGGATGAAATAAATTGCCAAGGATAGATAGGATTCCAACAGAATTACTTCAAGCCATGAAGACTGACCTGTCAAAATCCTTACAAAAATGTGTCAAGAACTATGGAAAACAAAACAATCACCTACAGAGTGAGAACATTCACTATATGCCCCAATCTTTAAAAAAAAAAAAAAAAAAAAAAGAAAGAAAGAAAGAAAGAAAGAAAGAAAGAAAGAAAGAAAGAAAGAAAGAAAGAAAGAAAGAAAAGTATATGTCAAGGAGTGGAGTAACTGTAGGACCATTGCTGCAAGTTCCCATGCAAGTGAAGTTTAAGGTGATGCAGCAAAGGCTTTTACCTTGTATGCAGCAAAAAATGTCATATGTTTAAGCTGAATTCAGGAAAGGGAGAGACATGTAATATGAAGTTGTGGACATTTGTTGTATACCATCATTTTATAGACTACAGTAAAGTTGTTGATTGTATACATTTTAAAAAAAAAGCTGTGGGGTTTCTCTGAAATAAATGTATGCGCCTTAGTATACTTGATTATCTTGTTATTTAACCTGTACTGGGGACAGGAATCTACTGTCAAGACAGAATATGAAGATATTCAAGGTTTTCCTATAGACAAAGGTGTGAGACATCTTACTGTTTAATCTGTATGCAGAATATTTCATACAAAAATCTCAGTCATACTCACAGGAATGGGGAGTGAATTGGTGGAAGAAATATCAATAAATTCAGCTATCAATAGCTAAGCTATTTCTGTCTTGCTGGCAGAAAGCGGTAATGAGTCTAAATGACTTCTGATGAAAGTGAAAGAACATGCCAAACAGGACTGCATTTGAACATCAAGAAGACAAAAATCATGACTACAGAGAAACACATAGACAATGAAGACATTGAAATTTGTATAGATTTTGCTTACATTCCTTCAGTCATTGATTCAAATGGAGACTACAACTAAGAAATGAAGAGAAGACTGAGATGTAGAAGGGCAAAATAGAAGAATCAGGAAAAAGCACCAAGAGCAAAAGTGAGTCATTATAGACCAAGCTAAGACCATCCAAACCATTGTATTCCTGATTACTATGTATGGGTACAAGTGATGGACAGTGAAGAAAGGTGAGAAGGGAAAAAAATAACTTATTTGAAATATAGTGTGGAAGATATCTCTACCGATACCCTGGACTGCCAGAAAGAAAAACAACTGGGATCTAGCACAATTACAAAACTGAAGCTTTACTACTTTGGACACAAAATAAGAAGGCAAGTTTCTTTGGAACAGACATCAATGCTGGCAAAAATAGAAAGCAGCAGGAAATGTGGAAGACCAAATATGGGATAGACTGACTCCATGAAAGAAGCCATAGGCATAAGTCTACAGGGGGGGCATAGAAGGCCTGACTCATTTTTAGAGTCACCAGAAATAAGAGCTGTCTCAATGGCACATAAAAAACACATATAATACTCATACATAGACATACATTATTGATATGAATATGGATATAAAATAGATATGTATAGATATAATATTTATGTTTATTGAGAGAGTGAGAGAGAGAGAGAGAGAGAGAGATGGTGAACCTTCTCTTGGAAAGAGTTGACCAACGTGATTTTGAAGGTTGAAAATCTACAGGATAAAGTGCAAGTGCAAGACCTAAAGAGTTGTAGCAGTTGGACCTTAAAGGCAGAATTACCTCCTTTTCAGGGGAGAACAGTCTTTTTTTTTTTTTTTTTTTTTTTTTTTTAAGAACTTCAATTGATTGAATCAGATCCACCCATATGATTAAGGGCAATTTGTTTCACTTAAAGACCACTGGTTTAAATTTTAATTCCTCCAAAAAATATCTTCACAGAAACACCTAGGATAGTATTTGGCCAATTAGTGGATAACAGGAACCAACCAACTTGACATAAAATTAACCATCACAAACATCAAAAGAAATAGCTGAGTAGTTTTAAGCATGTGAGTTTTCTTATTATAACATAGAAATAATGATTATGTAAATGTTTTGTGATTTAATAAGATCATAAATATATAGTACAGTAACAGATTTGTAGCTCATATTTAATAAACTAGAGGCCTGGTGCATGAATTTGTGCACTCAGTCTGGCCTGTGGGATCGGGCCAAAACCAACTCTCTGACATCCCCCAAGAGGTCCTATATTGTGAGAAGGCCCAGGCCAGGCTGTCAGACCCCACCAGTGCATGATCGGAGCCAGGGAGAGACATAGGAGGTTGGCCAGCCGGGGAGAGACCACAGGAGGGCTCCACGGCATGTCTGGCCCATCTTGTTCAATCCTGATAAGCTGGACCCCAGCAGCAAGCTAATCTATCAGCTGGAATGTTTATCCCCTGGTGATCAATGCACATCATAACAACTGGTTTACCGGTCAACTGTCTGCCCCCTGGTGGTCAGTGCACATTATAGCAAGAAGTTGAGTGGCCTTAGCTGTTAGCATATCATTAGCATATTACTCTTTGATTGGTTGAATGGCCGACCCACAACTGGACACTTAGCATATTAGGCTTCTATTATATAAGATTGGAAATCAGTCATAATTAAGTAATATTCTTTTATGTTATTTTAATCTAATTTATTCAAATTATAAATGAAATTGTATTTCCTGCTTTTGTTGCTTATTATTATGTCATAAATTTTGTTTAGATATTGTTATAAGAAATTAATAACTATAATGGATAGGTAAAATTCCATCAACTGGAATGTTATGTCATAAATTTATGTCATAGATTTTGGAGGAGAATACACACTGCTTTTTATTTTTATTATTACTCTTTATACAACATTTACATGCTCCCAAACACATGTTGGGGTGTGATTCTCAGATTTGAATTCAGATTTTAATTTTAAATATAAAGCTTGAATTCAAAATATGCTTGGTTACTGGTATAAATTTATGCATGTCTCCTCTATAAGAAAATAGTTCTGATCATTTCCAATAATATCTACTTTGAAGGTTAAAAAAATAAACAAAAAATAGGTCTTAAAGTTCCCTTGAGAGTATTTTTGACTTTTATCTAACCCTTCCTAGTCTTGTCTCTAGGTACCTAGTATATGTTAGAACTCAGAGAGGTGTTAATACATATAAATCAGTAGGATCACTTCAAAAAGTGAATGGTAACTTAAAAGTCTTGCCTATCAGAGATAACATTGGCAAATGTGTTCTCCCATGCAGTGGCCTTTCTTTGATGTTTTGTTGATGGTTTATTTTGCTGTACAGAAGCTTTTTATTTTGAAGTAGTCCCATTTGTTTATTTTCTCCTTACTTTTCATTGCCTTAGGGCCTAGAGATGTATCAGTAAAGATACTGCTAAGACGTATGTCTGATATTTTGCTGCCTATGGCTTCTTCTATGGTTTCTCATCTTACATGTAATTCCTTTATCCATTTTTAGTTTATTTTGGTATATAGTGTAAGTTGGTGGTTTAGTCTTTTGTTTGTTTGTTTGTTTGTTTGTTTTATGTATTCCTCCAATTTTTCCAACATCATTTATTGAAGAGACTGTCTTGGCTTCATTGTATGCTCTTGCCTTTGTCAAATATTAATTGAGCATAATGGCTTGGATTAATTCAATTTCTGGGTTCTCTGTTCTGTTACATTGGTCTATATGCCTGTTCTTATGTCAGTGTCAAGCAGTTTGTAGTATAGTTTGATTTGCTGCATTTTTTTTTTGAGGATTTTAGCATCTATGCCAATCAGAAATATTGCCCTATAGTCCTCTTCTTTTGTGGTGCCTTTCCTTTATCTGATTTTTGAATTACAGTAATCTGGCTTCATAGAGCTGGGAAGTGTGCCTTTCCCTTGAATTTTTTTGAATAGTCTGAGGAGGATAGGTTTTAGTTCTTTGAATGTTTGGTAAAACTCCCCTATAAAGCTGTCCATACTAGAGCTTTTGTTTGCTGGGAGGTTTTGGATGACTGCTTCAATTTCATCAGTAGTTATTGGCCTATTCAGGATTTTTATTTTATTCTTCCTGATTGAATTTTAGAATCTTGTATTTTTCTAAGCATATGTACATTTTGACTAGGTTGTCCAGTTTGTTGCAGTAGAGTTTTTCATACTTTTGTTGTTGTTGTTGTTGGATTTACAATCATTTATATTTCTATAGGCACAGTGTTTCCCAAACTTTTGACATATGTGTACCCCTCTATAATTTTTGTAATGCTGAGTACCCCTCGTACTCATGAGAATGTAGAATTAGGCGCAGCTAAGCGCGGTGCAGTGCATATCCCCACCAAACTCTGGTGCAACGCGTACCCCCACCCAACTCTTCCTGTACCCCTGGGATTATGCATACCACACTTGGGGAAACACTGCTAGAGTATACTGTTACTTTACTTCTTTCATTTATGATTTTGTTTATTTGGGTCCTCTCTTTTTGTTTCTTGGTAAGCCTGGCTAGTAGTTCATTATGTCATTTATCTTTTCAAATAGTAAGCTCTTGGTTTTATTGATATTTTGTATTTTTTTTGGGGGGGGGTCTTTATGTCATTTATCTCTGCTCTGATCTTTATTATTTCCTTTATACTCCTTACTCTGGGCTTTTCTTACTGCTCTCTTTCCAAATCTTTAATTTTTAGGGTTATATAATTTTTTATCATTATTTTATGTTTTTTGAGGTAAGTCTGTAGAGCTATGAATTTCCTTCTCAGTACTGTTTTCACTTTGTTTCATAGATTTTGTGTTTCCATTGCCATTTGTTACCAGGATTTTTTTATTGATTTTTTACATTGTTTTTATTGTAGTTTATTTCTAATTTTATTCCATGGTGATCTTAGAAGATGTTTGATATGACTTCTATCTTCTTGAATTTGAAGAGACTTTGCCTGTGTCCTGATATGATATCTTTGAAAATGTTGCATGTGCCCTTGAGAAGAATGTATATTCTTAAGCTTTGGGGTGAAATGTTCTGAACATGCAATTAATTATTTATGATCTAGTGAGTCATTTAGAATTGATGTTTCTTTGCTGATTTGTTGTTTAGAGGACAATGATGTCAATAGGGTATTAAAGTCCCCTACTATGGTTATATTGCTTTTGATCTCATCCTTAATATCTCCTAGATTTTTCATGTATTTGAGTGGTCCCGTACTGGGTGCATATATGTTTACAAGAGTTATAGCCTCCTGATGTATTGATCCCTTTAGTATTATGAATGTCCTCCCCTATTTCTTTTCATGGCCTTCACTTTGAGGTCTATTTTGTCAGATATAAGTATTGCTTCCCCAATTTTTGTGTTTTCTTTTCTCTTTTCTTCTTTTTTTTTTTCCATTTCCATTTCCCTGATAACTTTTGTTTTCCATCCCTTCAATATCTGTTTGTGTGAGTCCTTTGTTCTGAGGTGTATCTCTTATAGGCAGCAGATATGTAGGTCATGGTTTCTTATCCATTCAGCTACCCTATTTCTTTTGATTGGAGCATTTAATCCATTTATGTTTAAGCTTATTATTGATAGGTACTTATTTATCACCATTTTTATTATTTATGCCTGTGTTCCTGCTACCCTTCTTATTTCTTCTTTTTACGGAAGTTCCTTTAGCATGTTTTCTATTTCTGGCTTAGTGGTAATAAAATCTCTTAGCCCTTTTTTGTCTGGGAAGATTTTGATTGATAGCCTTGCTAGGTATATTATTCCTGGAGTTAGTCCCTTGCTTTTTATCAGTTTATATATTTCATTTTGTTCCTTTCAGGCCTGATATGTATCTGTTGAGAAATCAATCAATATTCTAATGGGAGATCCTTTCTAAGTAACTTTATGTCTCTCTCTGACAGCCTTTAAGTTTTTTACTATGTTCTTGGTGTTTGCTAATGCAATTATTATATGTCTTGGTGTCAGTCTTTTTGGGTTCATCTTGTATGGGATTCTGTGTGCTTCTTGTATTTGTAGGACTTTTTTCTTCCCAGTATTAGGGAAGTTTTCTGTTATTATTTCTTCAAATAAGTTTTCTATTTCTAGCTCAATTTCCTCTCATTTTGGCACACCTATGATTTGGATGGTGTTTCATTTTCTGTTGTTTTCTAATGTTCCCTTATCACATGTGTCAAACACAAGGCCCGCGGGCCAAATCCGTCCCGCCAGGCCTTGCAATGTGGCCCGCACCGCGCTGTCATAACTGCACTCCGCTGCGTTTCCATCACAATGACAGTTTATGACTGTTCAGTAAACCATTCGGCCCACGATTTAGGCTGGATTTTAGATTTTGGCCCCTTCTCTGATTGAGTTCGACACCCCTACCTTAGACGCTCCTCCTACATTTTTGTTGTTGTTGTTGTTGCTGCTCTGTTTGGCTGCGTTTTTCTTTATACCTTGTCTTCTAGCTCCTTGATGTGATTGTCAGCTTCTTCTAGTCTACTTTCTACTATTGATATTTTCCATTGAGTTCTTTATTGCAGGTATGTCATTCTTAATTTATTTTTAGTTCTTCTTCATGTCCTCTTGATTATTATAGATGTTATTGAATTTGTCTTCCATCATTATCAGAATCCTAATAACCATTGCTTTGAATGCTTTCTCTCAAAAATTGCTTGCCTACATTTCTATTTACTCCTCCTTTTTTGCATTTGGTGCTTTTTTTGTTTATTTGTTTGTTTTATTTTGTTTTTGTTTGTTTGTTTTTTAATTTTCTCTCAATTTTTGCTGTTCCTTTGTGGTTGTTTCTATGTATTAGATGAAACTTATATGTCACCCAGATTATTGTGGTTGTTTGTCTTATATAATAGATGCTTTTTGGGACCCAGTGGTGCAGTCTCTCAGGTCTTCTGGGATAGGTATTCTAGGAATGCCCCCTACTTGGAATATTTGGGTTCTCTTGGTGTGGTTGGGACTTGAGTGTTATTGTTCCATTCATAAATGGAGTCTCTTCTCAGAGTGTCTTGTTATATGGCTTACTCTCTGTAACTTTATAAGGCACAACACAAAGAGAACAAAACATAAATGTACTCATGACACTTATAACCCCAATAAAAGTGGCCATCAGAGGGAAGAGAATTAGAAGAGAGAAGAGAGATCAGAAATGATATTGAGAAAAGGAAAAAATGTTAG
Organism: Pipistrellus kuhlii; assembly: GCF_014108245.1. Lineage (NCBI taxonomy): Eukaryota > Metazoa > Chordata > Mammalia > Chiroptera > Vespertilionidae > Pipistrellus > Pipistrellus kuhlii. Next base: position 79,988,155 of record NW_023425573.1, read on the forward strand.
AGAGAAAAGAAAAAAGAAGAAAAAAGAAAGTGAAAATATACAGATATTGGGAGATACTCTACAAAAGAAAAAAAAAACAAAAACCCAAAACTCCAAACAACAAAAACACAGAAAAAAGGGGTGAGGTGAGGGACAGAATCTGTAGAGGCAGAGACCATATCTAGAAAGTAAATTAAAGGAATTATATATACTAGAATTTATGTTTCTTTGCTTATTTTTGTTTATATAAATATACTAGTGGCCTGGTGCATGAATTTTGTACACATTAAAAGGGAATTAATTAGAGGAAATATTTTAATATTGCTATTTGCCCTTCCTCTATAATAGAAGTGTCAGAGAGGAAGTAAAATATATATGAAAATCTCCCTCCTATCAGAGCCTTGGGTGTGCTGTGGGACCTAGAGTCAAGTGTCTGCCCACCAGCCCCACATGCTTCAAAAACGCAGGAGATCAGACCTGGATGGCCCCACACCCATTGGGTGAGACCCAGACCAGGCTGGCCACACTCCCATCAAGGCCCTCCAGGTGGGGGGCACAGCCTTAGGTCCCCCAGCCTGGCACCAAGTGGGATCACAGTCTCAGGTCTGTCAAGCTCCACCAGATGAGGGCCACAGCCTGAGGTCCCCCGTTAAGTCCTGCTGGGTGGGGGCTATAGCCTGAGGTCACCCATCAAGCCCCGCCAGATGAAGGGCATGGCCTGAAGTCTCAATCTAGCCCTACTGGGTGGAGGTGCATGGCCTGAGGTCCTCCATCAAGCCCTGCTGGGCAGGGGCCACAGCCTGAGATCTTCAGGCCCAGTTTCAGGGTGGGGGGCATGGCCTGAGATTCTCCCATCAAGCCCTATGGGGTGGCGAGCACAGCCTGAGGTCCCTCACCCTGACCAGGAGCCATGCAGCCTCAGGTCCCTGCTGTTCAGTTGTGATGCTATGGTGTCCTGGCTAATTTGCATATTCCTCTATTATATATAATCAATAAGTTAAAAAAAATAGTAAGATAAAAAATAATTTAAAAAAATTATCTTTTAAAAACATAATCTATTTTTGGAAAAGGATAATAGAGGAGAGAGTAGATAGGCTTGCATTTAGTGAATGAAATTAATAATTAGGAGAAGAAGAGCAAGCAAGGAGAGGAGCAATAAAAGCATAAAGATAAATTGGCTAGTGAAGAGAGAAAAAAGAGAAAGATTCATGGAATTGGAGCAGGGGAGAGCAAATTAGATATACAACTAAGCCAACAGAGACTACAATAATAGTAATAACATGTAATTATTAATAGTAAGAGCAGATAAAGCAGATCAATTTTTAACAAGGGGTAAAAGGAAGGAGAGAGAAAATCTAAAACAGGGACAGGAGAAGAGAAACTGAATGAAAAAGGGAGAAGGGAGGAAGAAAAAGTGGAATAAAAGAAAAGCTAAGGTGAAATATAACAATGATATAAACAAAAATAGAATTAAGAAAATAATACCAAAAAAAGGTTAAAAAATAAAGAAAAATCTTTTTCACTCTCTTAAGTAAAGTTAAAAATAAAAAAGTGAAGTGTCATTTGCTTCAGCCAAGTTTTAATCTCTCATGGGGACTGGTTTAAGACCCCTCTCTCCTGTTCTGCCTGCCATGTCTCTGTTTCCTGTCAGGTAGTCAGCACTGTGTTGAAGTTCCCAGCAATCTACTCCTCTTCTGTGTCTGTCTCCACAGCCTTGGTGTCAGGCAGGCGTGATGAATCTGTCAGCTTTGTTTGTCTGCCTAGTTTCAGGTTTACACAGCGTCTATTTCTTACACGGACCATACCATAGGTGGGATTGTTTCTGGGATCAAACAGCCCCTCAACCCAGTACCCACTGGATCCCTGGGACTATTCAGATTCTTTGTTTCCTCTGGAAAGCTTGAAGCTGGGTGCAGCCGCATTACTTGCCTTGCAGGTGGTGCTGGAAGAGACTGGCTCTTCAGGATAAAAATGGCTGCTTATTGTTGGAGTTTCCGAAATATCCCAGTGCTGGATTCCTGGTCACCGCTTCCTGTACTACTCCCCTCCATAGCCTCTCCCTAGCTGCCATAAAACTGCACCTCCACCTGTACCCCAGACTTGGTGAGTATTTGTAATTGGAAGTTCCATTGGACAGGGTTTAGCGAACAAAAACAGGGAAAATATAAAGGCAAAAGAACCCGGGCACTGTGAGCTTCTCTCCCCTTGGTACCGCAGGTCTCCAGCAGTTCCTCAGGCCACCTTTCTGGGCGCAGCCTCTCACAGCTGTTGACTTAGATCTAGATTCCCCTGCTGACAGCAGCCCTGTGTACCTTCCTCATTTGAGTGCTACGCATTTGACTTGGTTCAGTGCAGGTTCCTTCTGGCCCTCATTTTTTTTTTTAAATGCTGCTCTACAGAACATAAAAATTTGTATCGCTACTTGATCTAAATCTGATTGCATCCAAAACAATTCAAAAAGATCTGTTAAAAAGAATCCCTCCTCAGAAAACAAAACACACACACACACCAAAAAACACACCTCTTTCTACAGAGAGGGAAGGTACTGAGACAGACTTTCTCAATGTCTTAGGAAATAGGAGGGAAAAACCCAAAAGTTTCAATTGGGCACAAACCAGCCTGGACTAGTTTTACTGGGTAAAAATGTTGAGTCTAGTAATGCATAAACATTTTATTTTTCAATCTTAAGCCTGCTGAAATCCTACATGAGGAATAATATTAGAACACCTGGAGGGTCTCTTTCTCTCCTTTCTCCTTAGCACTGGTCTTGCCCCAGGAAAAGGTTTCCTTGTGTCGGGTGAGGCTGACACCTGGAAGCATCCCAGTTCACACAAAGTTGGTCACAGGAATGTGCTGCTCTAAGCATCTCTGTTTTGTGATGGAAGCTTCAGAAGGAAAAAGGGAGGGGGATGTAGCCTAAGTGACAAGCAGCTGTTTACAACCTTCACTTGAGGCACTCAACAGAACACCGATATTTACTCCCCAAAACACAGAGGTTCATTGTTGGCATTGCTCTTCTAAAGGCTTGGGCCTACTGGCACATGCCATGGAAATCTTTACCTTGTTTTCCTGAAGTATTTTCTAGTACAGTATTCCAATATTCTAAGACTTATTTTGTCAGAGATTAACTGATGATGTGTTAGTGTGGAATACAACTTGAACATCAGTTTCTTTTACTTCTGTAACTAATTACTACAAATTTATTGGCTTAAAACAATCCAAATATATTCTCTCACAATCCTGGAGGTTGAAAATCCTAACAATAAGGTGTCAGTAGGGCTACACTCCGTCTGGAGGCTCTGAGGGGAATCCATTTCCTATTCTTTTCCAGTGTCCGGAGGCTGCCCACAGGTCTGACCCTGTTGACACTTCTCCATCTTCAAAGCCAGCAGCACGGTGTCTTCAGATCTGACTCCGACTCTAATGTCTGCCTTTGTCACCACATATTTCCTCAGACTCTGCCTTGCTCTGACAAGAACCCTGGTGATTACATTCCTCCCACTGACTGATGGAGATTAACTAGAATTTTCTCTCCCTTTCAAGATCCTTAACTTAATCCCATAGGCAAAGTCCCTTTTGATGTGTAAAGTAGTGTATTCACAGACTCCAGGATATTGGAATGTAGACACCTGTGGATGGGCCACTATTTAGCGCATGGCAGCACCTGGATTCCTAACTCAGGTTTTGTTTACTTGTTACTATTGGTCTTCCAGAGAGGATTCTACTGGATTAGTAGCTGATTCACACTCCTTTGATTGGTCCATGAATTAACACTCAAAGATCATTTAAATCTGTTTCACCCATGGGACTAGGAGCTTCAGGGTCTTCTTTTTAGAATAGGTTTAAAAAAATATATGGTGACTTGAGAATTAGGAGTTAACCAAATAACATGAAAGAAAGCAATGGCAAATGGTGGCACATTGTAAAGTCCCACAAACTATTCTCCACTGATCTTAGAAACTGGCTGTGCCTCAATTTGAACCACTTACTAAAAAATAAAACAAAACAGAAGAAAATCACCACTGGAATTTCCAATACATTAGAGGTAAAAGCAAAATTGCCCTGCACTTTGCATTGCAAAATGGAGTCAAGTTTTCAGGAATATTATAATTTGGATCTTTTTTGAGTTTATAGGAGAGGAGTTATAGGGGGAGGGCAAACAAGAAGCTCTGTCCTCAGAACTTTTTGTTTGCCCTCACCCTCAATCTTGTGGAGAGGAAAGAAGTTCCACAGATTGAGGGTGAGGAAAAACAAGAAGTTCTAAGGACAGAGGCTGGATTTCCCACCTCAGCTTATGGCCTTCCCTGAAGAATATTTAACTCAAAAGACCAAAGTGATGGAAAAGAAGTGGGTGGCCTTGAAAAAGTCGAGCTTGCTCCATATGTAGAGAAATACTCCATCACTTCCAGTGTTTGAGGATTGCACTAGAACACAGTACATGGAAAACACAAACATGGAAGCCAGCCACAAGCTCCCTCCCTTTCACCACTCCCCTAAGGTTGGAGGCATAATGAAACCTGGTGATCTAGATCCTAAGAGGAACGCTCCAGGCTTTGATTCTGTGGATTAGTAACTCATAAACTAGCACAAAGCTGCAATGAAAAACACAGAAGACCTGGGGATAGGAACAGCTTTGCCACCGAAACATGGGCTAATGCCAGACAACACAGTTCACCACTTAAAGGACAAATGACAAATGATGCAGTGAAAATTCCTGGGATTCATTATTGACAGAGTTCATTTTGACTCTAGAAAATAGCACCACTTTGGAGGAAATCCCTCAGGCTCTTCCTATCAGGAACAGGGCTGCTATGAGGAAAGTGAAACGATACAAGCCAGTACCTGGACGCAGTGCTGTCCCTTAGTCTTCTTCCCTCCTGAAATTCAGGAAATGTAGAGTCACGTGTTCCCTCCTGCTCCCACCTGTCAATGAATGGTGCATGATCAGTGGCAAGTGCCTATTAAGAGGTCACATGTATAGGATGTCTCAGGTGGAACAGGAACAGATGAAGTAGCCAGCCTTGCCGCTCAGCTGCTTTAATCACAGGGAACATGGCTCATTCTCTCTGCTGCCTCTCAGCTAGTGATAGGCTTTTATAGCTCCCACCTCCAACTGTCACTCCACAATTTTCTCTCTCTGAAGAGGGGAGTTTCACAAGGCACCTTGAAGATGAGTAAGCTATAGGGGAGTGGAGAGATCTGCTCAAGCACCTCCCATCCTGGTGCAGGCTGCCAGCAATTACTTGGCTGCGTGCAGATATACTTCTCATATGCCTTATATCTTCCTGCTCTGATGGGAAGTTTTTATAATCTGTTCTCTCTCCTGAATTTTATGTGCCTTCTGTGAGTTTCTCCAGTCACACCTGTTGTGGCTTATGACTTATCCATCCAGTGCCCTTTCAAATATAATTATGCAAAATGGCTGAGACTAAGCATAAAATAAATATATATGTAGTAGGTTTTGTTTTGTTTTGTTTTTTGGTATGCACAGTTAAAGTGCCCTCATTAAGACACATTACTCAGGGCTGGATTCCATTCTATGACAGCAGTGAGAAGGAAACATTTAAGCAAGAGAATTACCAAGCACTCTTTCTAAAGGCAGGAAAGCAATTGGTTGCAACTGTGCCTGGCATGGAAGTCAGATCCTGCCTCTGCTCTTGTAACCCTTTCTTGACTAGGCATCCTCAGGAATTGGATGAACAGTCCCTCAGTGACAGAAGTGCCAAAAACATCCTTATAATGCTTTCATGGATACTCAGAATTTTACCATTTCTCACCCCCTCAGCTGCTACAGGAGCCACCATACTCTCTCTCATAGATTGTTGTGTGACTTTTGTCTTGGCCTTTGTGATTCCACTTGTCTCCTCCTAGCCTAGGTGGCAGATGAAAAGGAATCAAATCTTGTCATTCTTCTACTCAAAACCTTCTGATTTTGTTTTCCAGAGTAGAAGCCTGAATCCTTCAAATTGCCAACAATATCACAGTCAGTCTAGACTTTTTCTCCCTGCTCATTCTTCTCTGCACTCCTGTCCCCTCTCAGCTCTTAAGCCAAGCAGGGCCTGTTCTCACAATCTGCTGACACACTCTCACCTGTTTTAAGATTCTCCCAGGTGGGGAAGACAACCAGCAAAATCATAGCTTTTGTGGAACTTTCATAATAGTTGGAGGGAAGAAAGGAAAGTCAAGAAATAATGGGAAAGTGATTTTAAAGAGATAAATACTATAAAGAGGTCATGATATTCCAAAACAGAGTGCATAGGAGTGAAGGGACCCTTTTGTAATAGTCAGAAGAAGGCTTTATGGGAAAGTGAAAGAGGAGGTAAGATGGGAAGTTGGGAAGGTGTCAGATAGGCAAAGATGGGGAAATTGCGGGAAGCCATGCAAGCAGAGTGAAAAGCGAGCACATTCAGTGACCTGGGGAAGGGCAGTCGGGCTGAATTTAATCCATGAGAGCTGACCTCATCCAATTTCAGAAAGGATAGGAGTATTGTTACTGAAGGTGCAGGAAAGCTGTCTTTTCTTCCAGTCTTGAACTTTCTTGAACAGAGGGCACAGGAATGATTTTGACTAGTAAATGGCAAGGAGATGTTATCATTAATATCAGGAGCAGCCACTCATTATAGATATTGGGTCAGCATTATCCATATACTCGAGCCAGGTAATCACCAAATCTACACAAACCCCTAAAAGTTGCTATTCCTTCACCTTACGGACACATGAAATGAGATTCAGAAGGTGAGGACAGACCTACAGCTGGCTCAGCCCTGAGTTGGAGAGACACAGCTATTCCCCATGTGTGCTGGTGCCTGCAGCCCGGCACTGCCTCCTGGGCCCAGCCTGCCTCCATGTGCAAGCATCAGGGTGACTAGGCATACGAGTACTTTTGGAGGACAAAATACTTCTGTTTTCTAAAAAAGATAATAAATATGTGGAATAAGTTTTTGAACAAAAAGAATCTCCTGAGGCATGTGTAATTAGAATGTTACCAGAAGGTCAAAGTTAATTTAGAACACATTTGTGGAACAGAGAGTTTCACAGAGAAAACTGAGAAAATAAAAACTGCATGAGCCCAATAAATAGATTGGGCGCAGTATCCATCCAGGAGTCTTTTGCCTTTGCTGGAATTCATTAACTTTTATTTGGCTTTAAGTCTTTGAGGAAGTTCTGCCTAAAGAAGTTTCTTAATCTGAACTTACTGTGGCTGCAGAAGCAATGTGCAGTGGAAAGGGCTCAGAAGCTAAGAAGATGCCAGCAAGAGTCCAAGACCACTAGGGACTTCCAGACAGACAGGCACGGGGGCAGCGCAGGGAGAAAGGCGTCTGATGTGGGACAGTGTGAGCCGAGCCAGGCTACCTGTGGCCCAGAACCGGTCTTCCTTTGAAGGCAGATGCTCTGGAAGGACACGGCACCTGAAGGGTTTAAGACCATCTTGTCCCCTGGCAATGGACTTTGTTTCTAAACTGCAGAGTCAGGATTCAGAGTTTTCCAGTCTTCAAGGATTGTTTTCACCTCTCCTTACCACTAGTTGGAAAGTTCCAACATTTTTTAATAAACAAATGTTTATTTAAATTAATTTAAAAAATGAGAGAAAGAAACAAATTTCCTGTAATTCTCACAAAACAGGCACATTATTTTAGTTGCACATTATACTTTCTTTACTATTTCATTACATGCATGTATTTAATTTATCTATATAGAAACTCTTTTTACTTTATTTTTTTAAATTTGCAGACATTTCATTACCTATGCTATAACAAGATTATGTAGTATAACATAGTGCTAAAAAGTGCCTTCTCTGAAACCAAGCAGTTCCACTACCTCCTAACAATGTTGCCCTGGACCATGGTCAGCAAACCTCGGCTCTTGAGCCATATATGCAGCTCTTTGGCTCATTGAGTGTGGCTCTTCCACAAAATACCATATGCAGGTGTGCATGTACAGAGTGATTAAAACTTCATGGCCCATGCACAGAAGTCGGTTTTTGTCCTGGGAAAGTCTATTTTGAAGAAGTGGCGTTAAAACATTCAAGGGGCCAAATAGCCACATGCGAGCTGCTGTTTGTCAACCACTGCCCTGAACAGAAAATAATAGTTTTCTAAGAGTAAGTGCTTGATAAATAACTCCTCCTGCAATAATAATCACTGTTTTGTTATTATTTACAAAATACATTCACATAAATTCTCTTGTATTTATGGGTTCTTGTATTTTGTTAATGCTTTGTTTAAAAAGTTATGAGAATTTGAACACCATATTTTTTACATGATCTAGAAGGTGCTAGCAGTAATCACCATTCTGTACATGCTACCCCAAAGAATCCTACTGAAAACACCTGCAATTCATATGATGTTTGTCTTCCTCTAGACTCTAGAGGTTGTTGAAGGCAAGGGCAGTTTTCATTGCAGTAGAGAATTGGTGTTTCTCTCCTTCTCTATAATAACTCCAAAGTCTAGCATAGATCTGGCCTTTTCGTATACTTCCTAAAGGAATAATAAAGATGGTGAAGAAAAAAACCTATTGGGATGGGTAAAGAGGAAGTGGATAGTGTGAAGATAAACCATGTTTGAGACTAATTCTGTGTATCTGAAGCATAGAAATAGAGAGAAAGGCAAATAGGACTTAAGAAAAAAAGAAAAGTTTATATTTTTTCCATTCTAAATATAGAAGGTACCAGAGCATGTGTATGTGTGAATGGAAATTATTCAACAGCAAGATGAATGCTTATGGTTCAAGAGAAACAGAACAACCAGAAAGGCCACGAAGGAACGAGATACAGACCCCAAAAGCAGAGGAACAGACCTCTGAGGAGAAAAGAAAGTGAAATTCCTGCTTTGCAATAGGGATTAAGAAAATAAACTGGTAGAAGTAAGACTATTAGTTTGAAGTAAGGAAATGAGGCAGCTTGTCCTTATTGGCTTCTTTTTCAATATCACACTTGGAAGTGGAGGTAGAAGGAATGTCAGTCATATGAAGACAGGTGGTATATAATATTTATTCTTGGGAATAAATGGTGACACTTCTGGAAAAACATAGACAATGTCATAATACTATGAAATTCCAGTTTAGACTTGTACTATAGTTTTTACTTTAATTTTGTTAATCCTCACCCAAGGACATTTTTCCATTGATTTTTAGAGAGAGTGGGAAAGAGAGAGAGAAACATTGATGTGAAAAAGACACGTCAGTTGGTTGCCTCCCACACACCCTGATCTGGTCGGGGATCAAAGATTTGTGTCCTTGTCGAAACCGGTTTGGCTCAGTGGTAGAGCATCAGTCTGCGGACTGAAAGGTCCCAGGTTCGATTCCGGTCAAGGGCATGTACCTTGGTTGTGGGCACATCCCCGGTGGGGGGTGTGCAAGAGGCAGCTGGTTGATGTTTCTCTCTCATCGACGTTTCTAGCTCTCTATCTCTCTCCCTTCTTCTCTGTAAAAAATCAATAAAATATATTAAAAAAAAGATTCTTTTTTTATTTTTTATTTTATTTTTTTTTTAGTCAAGAGCGTGCTTCGGATCAGGCGGCAGCAAGAGGGAGCGGGCCGGGCCGTCCACGGCCTCCCTCACCATCTCGCCCGCGCGGGCACGGCCCGGTCAAACGTGCTTCCGAATCGGGACTTTGAAAAAATTCCGCGGGGCGCCTACGACCACCGTGTCTACGGAAGGGCCCGGCCACGGCGTCGGCCGGCAGAACTCACTTGCCCCCCAGAATCCGCATCGGACTTTGAAAAACTTCGCGGAAAGCTCCTCTGATGAACGGACCCCGCAGGAGCAAACGCCCACACAAGGCACGGGTCGGGACAGGACGGCGTCCAGGCGCAAGCCAGCCTCTCCGGCTACGCCCGCCGCCGCGGCGGCGGTGGTAAAAAAAGATTCTTGTCCTTGATGGGAAATTGAACCTGAGACCCTTAAGTGCTCAGGCCAACACACTGGCCAGGGTTAGACTTGTACTATAGATTTAAAGTGAAGCCTGAGAATGGCTGTGTGATTCCATGCAGCACAGGTTTCACCTTCATTTGGACTGTGGGAGGCATTATGTTGTCGTCTGAAGTATGTTCAATGTAACGATTGCCATGGATGAAACTTGAAGGTATTTTAAATGCACTAAGTCAATTAATAATATAAGCTGGTCGTTATCATTATGCCTGTTTTACTGATGTGGTATTAGTTGATTTACCCAAGCTTATACAGCTTGAAGGTGGGATAGTCAAGAGCACTACAGCACATTGGCTCTGACCTCATTATTTTAACAACCACATAAAAGTCAAAGAGGCAAACATTAGAACTTGAAGGAAAGGATGCAGAGGGCTCAGCTGAAAGGCAAACACTAACTGAGGAGGAGGTGAATATTCCAAAAGCACTCAGTGTAGGGAGACCTTGAAGATGCTTAGTCGCCTCCTTCCTAACCCAGCCTACTCTCAGTGAAGAGTCCAAAGAGTCCACAACAACACCACCTGTCAATTTTCTATGCAAATGGAAATGACCCTTAGAACTGAGTACGTATGTGGTTCACTGTCCATGGTACCTGCCTCTCTGATGCTCTCACTGCCAAGCATCATCTCCTGCAACAATACTCTCTCCTTGACAATTTGTTTCCTTCGTATTTTTTTTTTACCTAAACCAAGCATAGATCAAAGTCTTTCACTTTATGAAACCAATAAAAAAAAAAAAAAGAACTAAATGCTTCTCAGGAATCAAATCCAAGTGTACAAGTTGAGAGTGACATCTTTATATCATCCCAGAAATGGAAAAATCTGCTTTCTCCTCTCCAAAGACATCTGTTCTCATAAACACATCCTAAAGAGGATATATAATTCACTAAAACCATGCTTTTAGCTTTTTATTGTTGTTATTTATTGTTAATAAGCCTCATTTGAACATTGTCTTGTAGAAGAAAAACAAACCATTTTCTTTGAGAACTTTGTAGGCAATTCTTTCAAGAATCATTATACCTTGATATGGTAAAACTATGTTAAATTATAATTTAAGGCTATTAACAAAAAACATTGAATTAATCTTATTTTAACTAGGAAGATGCTATTGATCTTGTGTCTATTATTGCTTAGCTATAGATCCGTAGGTACTTTATTAAAATGTGCTCTAAAATTACATCAGTTCAATTGCTTATTACCTGGGTTTAACAATATTTACCATATTGTAGAATTGAACACAGAGCCTAAAGACTCCTAAGTGTGGTTACATATAAAACAAAGAAGCTTATATCTCTTGTGGTTGTGAACTTTAATCTCCTCTCTTCCACATTTTTAGCTATATGAGTATGGCTCATTAATTTGTCCTATCACTCAGTTTTGTTTTTGTTCTTTTAATCCTCACCAGAGGATATGTTTTATTGATCTTGGGAAGAGAGGAGAGGAGACAGAGAAACAGTTATCAGCTGCCTCCCAAATGCTCCCCAACCAGGGATAGAACCTACAACCCAGGTATGTGCCCTGAGGGAATCAAACCCACATATTTTTTTTGTGTGGAATTTGCTCCAAGCAACTGAGCCACCTGGCCATGGCTGACACTCACATTGTTGGTCTGTAAATTGAGGACAAACAATACTACTTTGCATGGTTGTTGTAATTGATGAATAAAACAACATATGTGAAGAGGCACACCATTGTCCATCATACACTGATGATACCCATCTGTTATTGATTGTCGTTTTCTTCCTTAATACAGCTCTTTATAGTTCTATATGAAGGTTGATTGAAACTACATGTACTGAAAATATTTTATAAATTTAAATAGTATGATGTGTTGTGTAATTTAAATCTATTTCATTTTATTAGCCAAAGTCACCTCAATAAATGTAATTAAAAATTACAGTAAAGTTTTTGGATTCAGTTGTAAGGCACATTTGAATAAAGAAACATGCTACAGTGATTTTCCTAAGTTCATGGAACTATTGAACCATAATAATACTGAGTTTGTATAATCTGTTCCTGACATCTTAAAACTAATAAAAGGGAGAAACAAAATATTAAATATAAATAGGCTAAATAGGCTGTGACATAGCCTTGAGAATATGACATACTTGCCAAAAAAATTATTTGGAAATCATTTGTAAATGAATATTTGACTTTATAAAGAGAGGGTTAAGGATTCTTAAAATAATATAATACCAAATACAGAATGAGAGTGAAAGATGAGATCAAACCCACGCTTGCACTTTCTTTGTCAGTGAGCATAGAGTGACACACAGTTGGTTGAATGAGTGGTTCAGAGAGCCAGTCCTCTTCTTGTGCTCCATCAAGTAGCTGATGTGATCTGGTCACCAATGGGTTACAAAATGCACTTAAACTAACTGTTAGAATGGTAGGAGGCTGCTTTAGATTTTGTCCAAACTACCACATCAATGTGTGGTAACATAAACTGGCACAGAACAAGAGAAAGAGGGGATTTGGGGCACAGGGTCCCCCTGATGTCTTTCTCGGCCTGCATGTATATGTACATTGGATGTACCTGCTGCATGTATATATACTCCCAGACCTGAAGAATTTCAAATACAGTATAACTCAAAGATGCTCTCTTTTGGAAATAGGGCTCAAAATAACATCCAATCTAATAAAGAGGTAACATGCAAATTGATCAACATTCCAAGACACAAGATGGCCAACCCCAAGTGGTCAAAGATGGCCACCCCTATGTGGACACAAGATGGCCACCACAAGATGGCAAGCAGGGGAGGGAGATTGGGAAGGACCAGACCTGAAAGGGAGTGCAATTGGGGTCTATCAGGCCTGCAGGGAAAGGCAGTTAGGGGTAACTGGGCTGGTAGAGGAGGACAGTTGGGAGAGACCCAAGCCTGCATGGGAAGACAATTGGGGGCAACCAGGCCTGCTGGGGAAGGCAGTTGGGAGTGAACAGGCCAGCAGAGGAGAGCCATTAGAGGTGACCAGGCCTACAGGGGAGGGCAGTTGGGGGAGATCAGGCTGGCAAGGGAAGGCAATTAAGGATGACTGAGCCAGCAGGGGAGAGCAGTTAGGGGCAATTGGGCCAGCAGGGGAGCAGTACTGTGTCAATCAGGCTTGCAGGGGAGTGATTAGAAGATGATCAGCCTGGCAGGCATAAGCAGTTAGAGGCAATTAGGCAGGCAGGCAGGCAAGTGGTTGGGAGCCAGCAGTCCTGGGTTGTGAGAGGGATATTGGACTGCCTGTTTAAGCCCGTTCCCAGTGGTATTGGACATAAATAGGCAGTCAGACATCCCTCGAGGGGTCCTAGATTGGAGAGGGTGCAGGCTGGATTGAGGGACATCCCCTCACCCCCATGCACAAATTTCATGCGCTGGGCCTCTAGTATAAAATAATACATATTTTTAAATTATTTGAGCCTAAAACCTTGGCACAGGGAATCAAACCTGTGACCTTCTGGTTTATGGGATGATGCTCAACCAGCCATGGCTGCTAAATCAATTTAACTGTTCATTTAACTTATATTTACAACACATCTTTCTAAGCTGGCCTGATTTCACTGAGAAGAATAGGACTCTGAGATGCCAGGTGAATTGGTTGAGATCACTTTGTTACCAGGTGACTAACTTGTGATTCCAGGAAAGGGTTTTTTCCTCATGGACTTCACTGTTGTTCTATATTGAATGTCTTAAGAGTTGTTGGGACCCAAAAACAGGAAGCTAAATTATTTCATGAAATGTGAGCAGCAAAGTGACATAAAAACAAGGATAGGAACCAAGAAAATATGGAAAAGAAATAGGCTCAGAGCAAAGATCATGCCTATAAATTGGTCTGAAAATTCTGTAATATTCGAAAATCAGATAGTGGAATCAGAGGCATTGGAAAGAATGTCTTTCACCTGTACAATAATTACACTGGCAGAACTTTGTCTGATATAACAATTTTGGAATTCTGGAACCCATTGAAAACCTGCATCTTCCAGGAGAAAGATTAGACAGTAAACTGTGGTAAATGTCTGTCAATTCTAGTTTTTAGCACAGTAGCAACTACACATCTGCCACGTTCAGCCAGATGTCAGGCAGCATGCAGGTGTTCCTGAAGCAGAAGCTAAGATGGGCAAAAAGAACGCAGTGAAATACAGAAATCTGTATTTAATACAAGCAGCAGACAGCTGTATTTTGATTACTGGTTGGGGCTTGTAATCACAGAGGTGCAGGCAAGAAGTGGGCAGCCAATGTGTTTGCGCCTCCATCCATTGTTGTATAACCCTCAGGCTCAGGTTCAAGAAAATCCATAAGATTTAAAGGACCAACACCCTTTTTTAACTCCATCACTCTTTATTATTCTCTTTTCCTCCATCTTGGAGCCTGATGTTTAATGAAGGACTAGAACATGACCACAGGTGTCCTCAAATGGGCTCAGGAAAGACCAGAGAAGACTGAAGTTCATAAATCAGGCTGATATTCCTAAAACAAACAGACAAATAAACTTAAAAAAAAAAAAAACTGGGAAGGAGAAATCTGAGTTCCAGAGTTAATACATTTTTAAGTCACAATGTCCAATTTTTAACAAAAGAATCCAAAGTATACAAAAAACAAACAAAAAAACAAACAAGCAAGCAAACAAAAAGCCCATGAAATTATGTGCCACTCAAAAGAGAAAAATAAATCAGCAAAACTTTCCTTGAGAAAAACCCAATGGCAAATATATTGGACAAAGACTAAAATAACTATCTTAAAGAAGCTCAAAGAAATAAAAAAATATATGTGTATGAAGAAAAAAAGAAAAGAAAAATAGAAAGCTAGAAGAGAAAAGTGAAGTATTATACACAGGAATTCTTAATAAGATTGTTGACAGATTTCTTTTAGAAACTTCGGATGCTAGAAAACTATGGGCCAAGGTTTTCAAAAAAGTGCCAAAAAAAAATCTTCCAATAAAAAATTCTACATCCAGCAAAACTGTTCTTCAAGCATGAAACGAAATTAATATATTCCTAACAAATAAAAGTTAGGGGAATTAGTTATACCTAGACATTAGTTATACCTAGACTTAGCCAAGTTAGACTAGACCTACTGTGCAAGAAGTGCTCAAGAAAATCTTGCCAGCTAAGAGGAAAGACCACCAGACAGTACCATGAAGCCATATGGAGAAATGAAAATCTTTATAAAGGCAATACATTAGCAATTATAAAAGCTAGTATTATTGTACCAATGGTTTATAACTAGCTAACTGCACTTTCTGGGGGTTTTTTTGTGTGTGTGTTTTTTGTTTTTGTAATTTAAGATATCTTTAAAAACATCTGTTATTAATATAAAAACTAATATTGTTGTAACTCTGGTATGTAATTACAAATATTTTCTACATAATTTAAAATATTAATGCATTTTTTAAATTGTAAGATTTGGACATAGAATGTATAAAGATATAATTTTGTGGTATCAACAAATGAAAGAAGTGAGTATAAAGATGAAACTACAAAGCACAGATTCCTGTATTTCACTGCATTTAAGCCAATATAAATTCAAATTAGAGTTCATTGCTTTAAAATGTTAAATATAGTCCTCTTGATTACAAAAAAAAATAGCTATTGGGTGTATATAAAAGGAAATAAGAAATAAATACAAAATAATTTATTTCAAAGTAAATAAACTAATCATAAATGAAAGAAAATGAGGCCCCAAAAGTTCTGACTTATAAAAAATAAATAGCAAAATGACTGAAGTAAATCCCTATTTATCAATACTATTTAAATATAATATTTTATTGATTTCAGAGAGAAGACAGAATGAGAGATAATTATTGATTGGATGCCTCCTGCCACTGGAGATACAGCTCAAAACCTGGGCATGTGCCATGACTGGAAATCAAACTACAACCTCGTGGGCCAATGCTCCACCACTGAGCTACACTGGCCATGCTACTTATCAGCAATTTCAGTAAATGTTAATAGACTCAAGTCTCCAATCAAAATACCTTAGAGATAAGCAGAATAAATAAAAACACAGGATCCAAATATATGCTGTCTATTACAGAATCACTTTAGATTCATGGACACAAATAGATTAAAAATATAAGAGTGTAAAAATGTATTCCATGCAAATATGGACCAAAAAAAGAGCAAAGGTGCTATATTAATATCAAACAAAATAGATATTTAATAAATAAATGTTTACAATTAGGAAAGAAAAAGAAATAAAAGACATCCAAATTGGAAAGAAAAATTAAAACGATCTCTATTTGAAGAAGGCAGTAAAGATTACATACACACTTAAAATAATAAATAAATTCAGGAAAATAACAAAATACAAAATCAATGCATACACACAAAATAGTTGCATTTCCATTTATGATCATAAAATAATCTGAAATGAAAGTTACAAAATGTATTTTATTTACAATAGCATCAAGAAACATGAAATATTTAGGAAATAACCAAGGAAAGTAAAGACTTGTACAGTGAAAAAGATAAAACATAGCTAAAAAATTTTAAGACAACCCTGGCTGGTGTGGCTCAGTTGGCAGGGCATTATCCTGTGCACCAGAAGGTTGCTGGTTCAATTCCTGGTTAGGGCACATGCCTGGGTTGCTGACTGGATACCCAGTAGAGAGCATGCAGGAGGCAGCCCATGGATATTACACTCTCACATCAATGTTTCTCTTTCTCTCTTCCTCTCTCATTCTCTCTAAGAACAATAAAAATATTTTTAAAGAAATCTAAAAAATTAAAATTGGAAGACAATATTTTTAAATGTCTATACAATCCAAAGCCAAAGTGATCTATAGATTCAATAAGAGCCCTATCAAAATATCAATGATGCTTTTTTACATAAATAGAAAAGAAATCCTTCAGATTTATACGGAATCTTAAGGGATCCCAAATAGACAAAGTAATTTTGAAGAAAAGGAAAAAAAGAAGAAGCCTGCAGCACTCACATTTCCTAATCTCAAAACTTACTATACTACTCAGAATGATATTCTGGATTAAGATAGATATATAGGCTAGAAGAGAATAGAGAGTTCATAAATAAATCTTCATAACTATGGTGTATACTTTAATAAACATGAACTTTAATTAAAATAAAGTTGGGGGTTAGAAGAGAGAGCTTTCATGCACGTTTCACTTACCACATACTGCTGATCCCAGAGGGAGAGATACTACATGACACCTGAGCAGGAAGAGGAAAAGACCTCCTTGTCCAGTAATAGTTCAGCCAATGGGAGACTGCCATGGCTCAGCCAATGAACAGTCATTATACTTTGCACTTTCAGTTTCTTCCAATGGACTCTGTTTACAACAGTCCTTCCCAAGTTCTTAAGAACATTTCTCTCCTTTATTTTTATGATCTTTCACCTGTTTCACCTTTGATCACATGTCCTGAATTGCAATTATTTGCTTCTCCTGAATAAATCCATTTTGTTGGAGAAATACGTGCTGTTTGTTAAAAGTCAACAATGCTTAAATAATTTTTGACAAGGGTTTTAAGATCATTTGATAGGGAAAGAGTCTTATTAATAAACTAGAGGCCCGGTGCATGAAATTTGTACACTCAGGGAGGGAGAAAGGAAGTCCCTTAGCCTGGCCTGCACCCTCTCTCAGTCTTGAAGCCCTTGGGAGACGCCCTTAGTGCTGCCATGGAGTCAGGAGAGGTTCCTGCCACAACCACTGTGCTGGCCAGCTGAGCCCTGCTTCTGGCTGAGCCGCACTTCCAGTGTGGGAGTGCACTGACCACCAGGGGGCAGCTCCTGCACTGAGTGTCTATTCCCTGGTGGTCAGTGCACATTATAGTGACTGGTCCTCTATCATTTGGTTGATTTGCATATTAGCCTTTTATTGTATAGGATGGAGCTGGAAAAACTGGATATACACATGACAAAGAATTAAAGTTATAACTTTACCTAACAGCATACAGACAGATTAATTCCAAATGATCAGAGAGCTAAATGTAAGACCAAAACCAATAAAACTCTGAGAAAAAAGAAATATGAAAAAAAACCCTGTATAACATTGTATTTGACTAGATCATAGGTAACACCAAATAAAAATTAGAGTAATTAGAGCTTATAAATTGTTTACTATTATGAATTAAAAGTCAATGTTAATAGAGTAAAAAGTACACAGAATAGGAGAAAATATTTGAAAAATATTTGTTAAAGTGATATTAAGAATATTTTATATTTTAATAAATTGTTTTAGCAAAAAAGGGGGAAGATCCAAGATGGCTGCTCGGGTAGACATCTAACCGCAGCAGCACACAACAATTTCAATGGAATACAACTAAAATGTAGAGTGGACATTGCCCAGAGCTACAGGTAGTCGACTGACTGAAAACTCTACAATAGGAAGGAGGGAGAAAACCAGAAGGAAAATCAGAGGAGCTGAAAAAGCCTAAGGTACGGAGACATGCTGCGCGCTCGCACACACGCGCGTGGAGAGGACGCAGCCGGAGAGGAGGAGGAGGCTGGGTGCCTGCCTGGCGTTCCTAGCAGGAAGGAAATAAAACCCCCGGCCTGGGCTGAACCTGGGCTGAACCCCCAAACCGGCAGCACTGAGCCCCAGTTATGGGCCAGACTCTGGGGACCCAGGCTCCGGCAGGGGGAGACGGGGCTGTGAGGCGGAATCCTGGGGGAGCGGTGAAAGGCGGGGGCCCCCGGAGTCACGGGCACATAGTACGCAGAGGACTGAATGTTGACTCTGATGCTAGATTACCCTAGCCGGAAGAAATAAAGCCTCCGGTGGCGCTGAGCCTCAGTCCGGACTGCCCGGAACTCCAGGTCTGGGCCAGTCCCTGGGGACCCAAGCTCAAGCAGAGGGAGACGGGGCTGTGAGGTGGAGTCCTGGGGGAGCTGCGAAAAGCGGAACCCCTGGAGTCCCGCACACTGCGCGCAGAGGACAGTCTGTTGACTCTGATCCTGGACTCCGCTAGCAGGAGGGAGAAGGAAAGCTCCAGACTGGAGGAACAAGAAGAGAAGCAGGAGCCCCTGCTGGACACCGGCCAGCCAGGCACCAGCAAGGAGCCGGGCGACGGGGCCTCCCGGGGTGGGGGGTGGGGGGTGCCCCTGGACCTTCGACCGCTGAGCACAGGCAACGGAGCCAAGGCTGGGGGCTGCTTCCTGGGCGGCGCCGACCCCGGCAACAGGCTGAAGCAGCGCAGGAGCCCGCGGAGAACAAAGGGGTGCC
Organism: Pipistrellus kuhlii; assembly: GCF_014108245.1. NCBI lineage: Eukaryota > Metazoa > Chordata > Mammalia > Chiroptera > Vespertilionidae > Pipistrellus > Pipistrellus kuhlii. Next base: position 80,007,221 of record NW_023425573.1, read on the forward strand.
ACAGGCCAACCTGCTGAGCTCCCAGGACAAGGAGGAAGAAACCAAAGTTCTCAATGTGTAGAAATCAAGTGAGAGCAAAAGATAGTAAAATTACTTAAGAAAGAATACAAAGAAGATCTTGAAAAATCAAAGATTAAGTCAGAACTCAACTCACCAGCCAACATTGCAACATAAATGCATTTAAAAAAAACAAACAAAAACAAAAAAAGGACAGAATGTTGGAACGGCAGCAGCTAGGCCTAGAGTGGCCAGGCACAAGGCAGTGGCAGCAGGACCTGGAGCAGCAGCGGCCAGGCCCCAGAGCAGAAGCAGCCAGAACCAGAGCATCAATGGCCAGCACTGGAGCAGCCAGATCTGGGGCAGTGGCAGCCAGGCCTGAAGCGAAGGCGGCCAAGACCAGGGTGGCCAGTCCAGGAACACCCAGACCCGGAGTGGCTGGGCCCGGAGAAGCCGGGTCCAGAGCAGCCTGGTTGGGAGCAGCCAGGCCCAGAACAGCAGTAGCCAAGCCCAGAGCATCCAGGCCGGGAGCGGCCAGGCTCAGAGCGGCCGGGCCCAGAGCAGCAGCTGCCAGGCTGGGAGCGGCCAGGCCCAGAGCAGCGGCTGCCAAGTCCAGAGCAACTAGGTCGGGAGCGGCAGTGGCCAGACCCGGAGCAGCTGGTTGTGGAACGAACCAGAGCAACAGAGGCCAGTCCCGGAGCAGCCAGGCCCGGAACATCTCGCTCCTCGCCTGCCCCTCCCCCACGGCTGCCTCTCAGACATGGCTGGAAACTTTTGCGGGAACTTGAGGGTCTGCTGAATCAAGTGATGAAGGCTTAGATCTGGATGTGTTGAGTTAGTATAGAGCTGGGGTGTTGACCTGTGAGTGCCTTGGGTGGGGCCTGGATGAGGCTGGTTGACCTATTTGGAAATGTTTTTTGTGTGAAGTGTATCATTGGGCATGTGGAGGTATTATTGATATGAGAAAATGCTAAGTAACTGATTTACTATCTGAAAAGGGATTTACTATCGGGGAAAGGGAGGGAGGAAGAGACTGAGCATAAACTGTGCACCTATGGATGAGGACAATGGGGGAGGGGAGGGGGCGGAGGGTGGGGTGGGAACCTGGTGGAGGGGGGAAGAAATGAGGAACCTTTGTAATAATATGAACAATAAAGATTGATTTAAAAAAATTGTTTTAGCAAAAAAGGGAGAGAGAAAAGCATTGATGTGATAGAAATATCAATAGGTTGCCTGCTGTACACACCCCAACTGGAATCAAACCCACAATCTGGGACTGTACCTGGGCTAGGAATTGAACTCGTGACCTTCTAGTTCATGGGATTACCTCAACCAACTGAGCCACACAGGCCAGGGCAATATTCAGAATATTCAGAAAACAAAACTTAAAGCTCAGCAACTTAGGGAATGCAAATCAAAACTACAATGAGATACCATCTTACAGTCATTGGGATGATTACTATCAAAAACAAACAAAACATCTTAGATTATTTGTGCACTGTTGGTTGGAAAAGTAAAATGGTACAGTCACTTTTGAAAACAATGATAGTTCTTTAAATTAAAAAATATATATTCCATATTACACAGCAATTCTACTTTTGTTCACATACCCAAAAGAATTGAAAACGAGTTCTCAAAAAGATACTTGCACTCCCGTGTTCATAGTGACATCATTCAAATAGCTGAAATGTGAAAACAATCACGCTGACCATGAATGGATAAATGCATAAGCAACATGTGGTCTGTACATACAAGGAAATACTATTCAGCCTTCAGTGAAAGGAAATTCTGCCACATGCAACAACATGGAGGAGTCTTAAGAACATTATGTTAAATTAAATAAGCCAGTTACAAGCCCCCCTCCCAACTCCCCCCGCCCCAAAGCAGATATTCAGGTTATCTGCGGTTCTCAGAGTAGTCAGATTCATAGACAGGAAACGGAAAACTCAGCTGGTTGGAGTATGCTCACATGAGCCAAAAGACTGCAGGTTCCATTCCTCAAACTCCCTCTCTCTCTCTCTCTCTCTCTCTCTCTCTCTCTCCTCCCTCTCTCCCTCCCTTCCTCCCTCCTTCTCTCTCTCTTTCTCCCTCTCTCCCTCTCTCCTTCTCCCCCTCTCTCCCTCTCTCCCTCTCTCCCTCTCTTTTTCTCTCTACCTTCATCTCTAAACATATGCTTGGTTGAGGAATAAAAAAAAGTTCTAATGGGATAGAACTTCATATTTTCAAGATGAAAAGATTTGTCAAGATGAAAATGATAATGGTTTTGCATTACAAATGTATTTAATACCACTTAACTTCACACTTAAAGTGTTTAAATTATAAATTTTGTTATATAAATTTTACTACAAGAAAAAAGTCTGTAGTGTTAAAATCTGACTTGAATTTGCTCTTAGTATTTTGTGTGGATGAATAGTTTTGGTAAAGCTCAGGCTTGATGGAGCTGGAGTACCAGGTCACCCAGACATTTATTAATGGACTTGATGATGGGCGCTAACACATCAGTGGACTAAAGAGAAAATAAGATGTCAGTTAACTTGGGTTTGTGCACATAATTCAAACAAATGGTGTATTCTAACGTGTTTTATCTCATTAAATAGGCATGATAAATCTCTTATTTTGAATATCAGCATGGAGCAGGAAGAAAGTACCATTAGTTATAATCTACTGTCTTTAGAGGAGGGAGAATCCTAGCAACCAGGTCATCCGTTCTTCAGTGGCACAAACCAAAACCTCCCCCACAAAAGCATTCGCCACTCTTAAAAACAATTTTGGGGAACATTTGCAAAATACCAAATAAAGATTCTGGGGCAGAGTGAAACAGCTCTGCATAAAAAGGTAAAGTAAAATACCGAGCAGCCTGGGAAGGGGAGGAGAAAAAGAGATGTCAGAAAAGTAATCCAGAGTCAGGAACCTGAGCACAAGCCAGGCAATCAGAGCGAGAAGGAGAAGGGAGAAAGCAGAGCCTGGGGGCTGCACTGTGGGGAGGAGGAAGCGTGTGCCTCCAGCCCAGTGCCGCCGGGAGCTCACCTCTCTCACCTACAGAACCCAGTGAGCATGGGATTTCCTGAGACAAGTGACATTCTATCTGGGGAGCCTGAAAAAGTGGAAGAGATGAGATCATATAACTGAATAATAAAAATTAGAAAAGGTGCTGAAACCGGTGTGGCTCAGTGGATAGAGTGTCAGCCTGCAGACTGAAGGGTCTCAGGTTCGATTCTGGTCAAGGGTATGTGCCTTGGTTGTGAGCACATTTCCAGTGTGGGGTGTACAGGAGGCAGCTGGTCAATGTTTCTGGTTCTCTGTTCTCTACCCCTCTCCCTTCCTCTCTGTAAAAAATCAATAAAATATATTTTTTTAAAAATTAGAAAAGGTATTCAATTAAGGTTAGTTGAAAATTTATTTTCTCCCTATTTCCAATGTAATAGACTGAGGGGTTAAAGGGGAGGGGAGATCATTGCCCTGCTGAGTGGCCCTAGTGCTCTCTCTCCGTGGTCTCAGGAGGAGACAGCTCAGTTTACCTGCCACAGGCCCACTCCAACGCTCTCACTGTCAGTCCTTTTAAGTACCAATTGAGAGATACCTGCTGTTGTGTTTAAGCCAGAACAGCACAGGTCCTGGTTAAACAGCAACCAAGGATGATGGTTTACTGGGTAAGAATGGCATTCTTCCTGCTTTCTCCGACTTCTTTTGTCTCTGGATGTTCTTGTAAGGTAATGAATTAAAACGAGAATCAGACAGTAAATATTGGAAGTGGAGTCTAAAGGGAGATGTAGCCCGGATTTGTGAAAAAATGAAACAAATCTGCTCAAATGCCTTGGATGGCCGCTCCCACAGTCCCTCTGGGGAACATGCTGCCTTCTCCTCTTCCAATGTGATTTCGCTCAGCATGCATGAGGAAGGCAACAGCTCTTTCTTAGCAGGAAACAAGATCTTGAAGAATGTATGGAGCTATTTTTAAAACCGTGAAATTATTTGAAAGGAGCCCCTATTGGAAATCTATGTAGAAGAAAGTTACAATATTTATGTCCCAATATGCCACCATCCAGAAACTGTACATTATAACAGCTTTGAAGGAGAAAACAGCGCTATTAGCCTGGCGTGAACAAAGGAGCTACTGTCCCTGCTGATCATAATAAGAGCTACCGTGATATGATGCAGAGTGAAATTTTTCCCGTTGCCCTGTAATTGACAATTAAGGCCCATATTCAAAAGAGAGCTACCAGTGAGTGGGGTCAGATGACCCATGCACTCCCCTTGGGCTTATAAAGTTGGACCGAAATATTTCTGAAACAATTAGTAAGAGACAACTTGCCAATCAGGATATATAATGAATTACTGACAAGGAGCAAACAAAACAAAATAAAACAAAACAAACAAAGATAAACAAGACCATTTTTAAAGGTCTTACACCTTTTAGGGAATAAAATATTCCTGGTAAAAAAAAATAAATAAATAAAAATAAAACAATTCCTCTCTCCTTGCTCTATGACCCCCTGGTCACCTCAAGCCTAGAGCCTGGAGACAGTGGCAGCGGAGGACTAAAAAGATCACCCCCCAGCCGGGTACACCTGCGAGGAGGAGACTGGCATTGCACCCACCAGATGTGGTCACGTGTTACAAACACGAGGGCTGTTTTAATGCCCACAGCGCACTGCCTGGTGAGAGTCGTGAGGAGATGCTGGTCCTCAGCATGCAGAGAAGCTGCCTGGTTTTGCAGGCAACATGGCTCTGAATACTGGAGGTCTGCAAGAATGTCTCTCCAGTGGGAGAAAGTGTGCCGTGCCATCCCAGATTCCAGGGTCCGGAAGACATGGAAGGGTCCTTAGTGGCCCGAGTAGCTCCATCTGAAGGGATGTGGGAGGCATGGATTCCAGATGGGGACACATATGTCCCTTTAACGATTGTGTTCAGTGGAGGCAGGTGGGGAAATCTGGGTATCTTTTCAAGAAAACCACCCAGTCCATGCACATACTGCTTTTTCCGCAGATATCAGGAAAGCCCAGCAGCAGCTCTGCATCCTGGCAGCGCCCCCAGTGGCACATGACCGTTACTGCCTCTTTACAGCTCTTCACTCAAGTCCCAGAGAGGGAGGCAATAAAATGTGCAACAAACACCCATGCCCAATGGCCACACCATCTTTCACCCTTAGTTACAACCAACGCGGAGGGAGGTGAAGCGTTACATTCAACGTGGAATATGGAATTGGATGTGTAAACTGTCCTGAAATGAGCTCAATAATCATGAGCAGCCAGGAAGTTATGAAATTTTTATAAGGTTATCCTCAGATGAGAAAATGAGTTTCTATTCAGCAAGCTGAAAACAGTAAATGAAGAAAAAATCTTTGCCAAAATTAGAATATATTTTCACAGAAACTTCATGTTCTAGGTGTTGTACATATCGTCCCAAACTCTAAAAAGTGACATTGTTAGATCTATTTTGCAAAAAGGGAAGTTGAAGTTGAGAGCAGACTAAACTGACCCAGAGCATGAACTTCAATTTAGATTTGGCTCTGACACTCTCAATTCCCTACAGTACACTGTTTCTGATTAGTTTCCTTTATCTAAAACAAAAAATTTCTTTAAGAATTACTACAAAAATCAAAGTAGATATTTTTACCTTTAAGGTCACCTACTGAGTGGAAAATCTAAATTGTTCTGTTATTGGTGTTAGATTTTTTTAATTTAAATTCTTTATTTTTTTAAAGTATGGCATGAGTCTCCTTTTTTCTTCCATTGTCCTCTCCCTGGCCACTCCCAGCCACAAAAACATGCCCTCACCCCTTACTGTCTGCGTACATTGGTTATACTCATAGTTTTCTAATCCACTCATCTGCTGATGGGCACTTAGGCTATTTCCAAATTTTAACTGTTGTAAATTATGCTGCTATGAACATAGGGGTTCATATATCTTTTCTGCTGGGTGTTTCGGGTTTTTTTTGGGGGGGATATATTCCTAGACGAGAAATCACTGGGTCAAATGGGAGTTCCATTTTTAGTTTTTTGAGGAAACTTCATACTGTGCTCCACAGTGGCTGCACCAACCTTCATTCCCACCATCAGTGCATGAGGGTTCATGTTTCTCCACACCCTCCCCAGCATTTTTCTTTTGTTTATTTGTTGATGACAGACATTCTGACAGGTGTGAGGTGACACCTCATTGTTGTATTGATTTGTATCTCTCCGATGATTAGTGACTGAGCATGTTTTCATATGTCTTTTGGCTTTCTGTATGTCCTCTTTCAAAAAGTGTCTAGTTAGGTCCTTTGCCCATTTTTTGACTGGATTGTTTATCCTCCTTTTGTTAAGTTGTATGAGTTCCCTATTAATTTTGGAGATTAAACCCTTATCGGAGATAACATTGGCAAAATGTTCTCCCATGCAGTCGCCTTTCTTGTTGGTTTGTTGATGGTTTCTTATGCTGTGCAGAAGCTTTTTATTTTGATGTAGTCCCATTTGATTGCTTTCTCTTTAGCTTCCATTGCCCTAGGAGCTGTATTAATAAAGATATTGCTACGAAATATGTCTGCTATTTTGCTGCCTATGCAGTCTTCTAAGATATTTATGGTTTCCCATTATTTATCCATATTGAGTTTATTTTTGTGTATGGTGTAAGTTGTTGGTCTAGTTTTATTTTTCATAGGTATCCACCCAATTTTCCCAACAACTTTTATTGAAGAGCCTGTCTTGGCCCCATTGTATGCTATTGCCTTCTGAGTCAAATATATATTTAGCTTGGGTTGATTTCTGGGATCTCTGTTCTGTTTCACTGTTCTATATGTCTGTTCTTGTGTCAGTAACAGGCAGTTTTGAGAACAGTGGCTTTGTAATATAGCTTGATATCTGGTATTGTGATTCCTCCAAATTTGTTCTTCTTTCTCAAGATTGATGCAGATATCTGGGGTCTTCTTTTATTCCATATAAATTTTTGGAAAATTTGTTTTCCTCTTGATTCTTACACATGTTATTGAATTTTTCTTCCATCCTTTTCACTGTCCTTATAACTATTGCTCTGAATTCTTTCTCTGACAAATTATTTACCTCTATTTCTTTTATTTCCTTTTCTGGTGATTCCTTCTTTTATTTCAAATGGAGGTTATTTCTTTGTCTCCCTATTTTTGCTGTTCCTTTCCTTTCTGATTGTTTCTACCTAATAAATCAAACTGCTATGCAACCAAGATTTTTTCTTAGTTTGTCTTATATGGTAGATGATTTTGTGGAATTTAGTGGTGCATTCTCTTTGGTCTTATGGTCTGGGCAATCTAGGGATGCCTCCTACTTGGGATATTAGGTTTCTCTTGGTGTAGTTAGTTATTGAGTGTTATTGTTTCATTCGTGGGTAGAGTTTCCTCTCAGAGTGTCTGATTATGTGGCTCACTCTCTACCATGTTGACCAAACAGCACAAAATACAACTCAACACTACAAAAAAACAAAGGGGGAAAAAACACAAATGTACTCATGACACTGATAACCCCCAGTATAAGTGACCACCAGAGTAAAGAGGATTAAGAGAGAGAAACAGAGAGCAAAAATGATATCGAGGAATGAAAAATGGTAAGAGAGAAAGGAAAAAGAAGAAAAAGAAAAAAATATATATGGGAAGAAAACATCACAGAGCAAACATATAAACCAAAAAATGCAAACTACAAACAATCAGAAAAGAGGTGGGGACAGAATCTGTACAGGCAGAGCTTATATACAGAAGGTAAGATTAAGGAATTAAATGAATATGGGGAGGACCTCGGTCAAATGCAGAGGAGGTAGAAAGAGGATGAGTGCATAATAATAATAATAATAATAATAATAATAAAAACTATCAACAAGTGACAAGTGCTAGTGAGGATGTAGAGAAAAAGGAACCCTCATGCCCTGCTGGTGGGAATGCAAACTGGTGCAGCCACTGTGGAAAACAGTATATGGAATTTCCTCTAAAAACTAAAAATGAAACTCCCATTTGACTCAATGATTCAACTTTAGGAATATATCCCAAGAAACTAGAAACACAAATCATAAAGGATATATGCACCCCTTTGTTCACAGCAGCACAATTTACCATAGCTAATATTTGGAAACAGCCTAAGTGCCCATTAGTAAGTGAATGGATTAGAAAACTGTGATACATCTGAAAAATGGGATTCTATGCTTTTAAAAAATAAGGAATTCTTACCATTTGCAACAGCATAGATGGAACTATGCTAAGTGAAATACGCCAATCAGAGAAAGATAAATATCGCATTTTCTCACTCATTTGTGAAATATAATGAACAACATAAACTGATGAACAAAAATAGAATCAGAGACATAGAAGCAGTGAATAATCTATGAGGGAAGGCAAGCGGCAGATAGTGAGGGGTCAGAGATCAACCATAGGATTTATATGCATGCATATGAGCAAAAACAATGAACACAAACAGTAGGGGGAGTAAAGGCTTGGGTTTGGGGGAGGGGGTGGTGGAGGTCAATGGGGGGAAAAGGAGACTCATATAATACTTTAAACAAAAATGAATTTTAAAAATAAATAAATAAAAATAAGGTAAAATAACAACAAACAAATAAAAGTATAATGAATAAATATAATGCAAAAAATAAAAAATAAAGAAGGAAAAAGAAAAAAAAAACAAAGAAAGTGAAGAAAAATTTAAATAGAAGACTAAATAAATAAATAAATAAATATGAAGTGTTGTTCCTTTCAGCCAAGTTTTAATGCCCCATGAGGGCTGGTTTAAAATCTCACTCTTCTGTTACTGTCTGCCACTTCTCAGTTTCCTGTAGGTATCGCCCGTGTTGAAGTTCCAAGCAATCCACCGCTCCTCTGTTTGTGTCTATTTCCACAGCCTTGACTGCCAGTAGGCAGGACTGCCCACTTAGCAAGTCTGCCCACTCTCAGTCTTAATCTCCCAAGCAGCCCTCTGTTTCAGGGCTACAGTTAGGGAGGGTGCTGTATCACTCTCAGGAACTGAAAAGCTTCTCTTCAATGCAGTCCCTGAGGGCTCTTCGGGGCTATTCCTTTGTACCACTCAGGGTGTAGTGTAGCTGTGGCTGTGTTGGTTGTCTGGAGACTTCTGGGAGGTGCTAGCTCTTCAGGAGAAAATGGTTGCTTAGGTCCCAAGTGTCAGAATGTCCCAGGGCCTGACTCCCAGTCACCTTTCTTCAACCTGCTCTTCTCCACAGCCTCTCCCCAGATTCTACAAGTTTGCACCTCCATCTGCACATCCACCTGAACATCAGCCACAGGTTTGTATTTGAAAGGTTCTATGAACTGGATTTAGCAAATAAAAGCAAAGACCAAAAATGTGGGAAACAACCGAGCCACTGTGGGTTTCTCTCCCCACTGCACTGCAGGGCTTGGGCAATTCTTCAGGCTGCCCCCTCTGGGCTCAGTCTCTTGTGACTGTGGACTTAGATCTAAAATCCTCTTGTGCCAGCAGTCATGTGGACCTCTTTCCAGATGTTATGTCTGTCCCCAAGGGACGCAGACTTGGTGCCTGTAGCTTCCTTCTGACAACTTTGGCTTGGAGGTCTCACACCTCTCTCCAACCCAGATCCCAAATCCTTACTGTTCTCCAGGCATCCTCTGCCCTTCTTGGCTGCAAATGGTCTCACCAGCTGTGTCTACTTCACCAATACCAGGTGAATGTTATTCAATTCAGATACTCCTATCTGCCCTGGGATAAGGCTTGGGACAAGTCTGCCTATTCAGCCACCATTTTTCCTGGGTGTTATTTTTAATGAGCAACTACAGCAGGCCAGACATTATTACAGAAGTGGTGTATTCATAACATAAATTAATTTTAAAAACATTTTGTGCATTTTAGAGGGGAGAAACTAAAAGCCAAGAGAGGTAAGATAAAGTGCCACAGTGATGCATTTGTAGAGCTGTGAAAGTCCCCAAAACCCAAAACCTATATAACTTACCTCTATCCACCTGTAAATGATAAATTTTTTTTTCATGAGCTGGAATTACTTTTGCATGGTTCTTCCTTTCTTTTTTCTTTATTGCTCCATGAAAATGAGATTATTAGAAGACAGGGACATTTATATCTTACTACTAAGGTGTGAGCCCAGGTTTATTTTCCCTGGCTATAAGGAAAAAGTATATCATGCCATGTGCAATTATAACACTGGGTGTCCAAGAGCATTCAGGGATAGTGGGGATGGTAATGTCGATGATAACAATTATGTTGCAGGTGCAAGTGAAATGGAACCATTCCTGGGTAAAATTCATTAGAGGGATCAGATAGGACATTTGAGGGAGAGTCTTGATCCCTTTTCAGTTTGCTTTATGCAGGCTTCCCAGTTCATCAACTGCTGTGTGCTGGCGGAAGACCTGCAGGAGCTCAGCTCCTTAGGCTGTAAAAGCAAAAGGTCTTTCTTTTTTTATGAATGTCTTTTTAAAAATATATTTTATTGATTTTTCACAGAGAGAAAGAGAGAGGGATAGATAGATAGAAACATCGATGAGAGAGAATCATCGACCAGCTGCCTCCTGCACACCCCCTACTGGGGATATGCCTGCAACCAATGCACATGCCCTTGACCAGAATCGAACCTGAAAACTTTCAGTCTGCAGGCTGATGCTCTATCCACTGAGCCAAACCGGTTTCAGCCAAAAGATGTTTCTTTACCCTTACCCTTTTATGAAGTGAAGGTCTGGGGGTAAAATTACAAGGGCAGTGGAAGTATTTATAAGAAGATTCTGGAGAAAGTGTAAGGATTTGAAGTTTGAGATGGAATTCAATATTAATTGATTCTAGTGTGCAGAATGTAACTGCAGAATATAAAATAAAAATAACTGAAATATAGCCATGGCCAGATAGCTCAATCCTGTACACCAAAAAAGTTGTGGATTTTATTCCCAGTCAGGATACATACCTACGTTTGTTTGACCCCTGGTTTGGGCACATGCAAGAGGAAGCCAATTGATGTCTCTCTTCCCCCCCCCTCTCTCTCCCTCTCTCTCTCTCTTCTCTCTCTCTCTCTTTCTCTCTCCCTTCCTGTCTTTCTAAAATCAATAAACATATCCTCTGGTGAGAATTTTTTAAAAGGTAATTAATATATCCTATATAATAAAAGGCTAATATGAAAATTGTCCCCTCGACAGGGAGTTTAACCAAGAGTTTGACCAGGGAGTGGCGCCAGTTGGCCAACCTCCCACATCCCTTTCCCCCTGCCAGCCTGGACCATTTGGCCCTAATTGGAGTGGGCTGGCTGGACCCCATTTGTGCATGAATTCATGCACCAGGCATCTAGTAGGAAATAAAATTCAATAGCAAAATTTCTTTGATGTTTTTATCAAAGCATGAAAAAAAGCTTACATCAAATATTCTATTCTTTCTTTCCAAGAAAATTATCCCTTTTCTCTAAAACTTATTTTGTTGAGACATACTGAAAGGTCTGCCTGGTGGTGCATGGGGACAGGCTAAATAGCCCTCTCAGATTCTGGATAAGGAACAAATGACTTTATTTAAGGAAAGGAATTGGGGGATGGGATGTCCACAGGGAAGGGCTGCACAGCACCAAGCCTAGGGTCTTTGGTCAGTGATGGCAGCCCCAGGAGCTGGAGTTTCATCCTGATGCACAGTCACTGGTGGGAAGCTTTTGTCAGTGGGTCTGGGAGCTGAGGTGTTGGGCTGAGGATGTAGAAGGAATGCAGGTGTGTGGTCAGGTGCCTTAGGACAGTTTCCATTCCTTATGTGTCTGACTCCTGGTGTCCAGCGAGACTTTCCTGGCCTTTGTTCTCCTGTGGAGGGAAGCTTACAAATGGCCATTAGGATCATATTGCCCTATATCCCCAACACAGACCATAATCGGAGAAATTAAAATAATGTAAATAGTGCCTGCTCTGGTTGATAACCAAATACTCATACACAAAGTCCCACATGGTTTTATATGTATTATGTTGTATGGTATTCTATTGCACATTTTGTTTTAATTCCATCAAGTGACTCTAGGTACCATTTCTGTTGTGACATAGATAGAAACCACCGGTCCCTGGGCCTGGCCATAATGACAAGCTGCAGGCTCAGTGAAAATCAAGCACCAACCTGTATTTTGTTGCAGCTAAAGCTCAACTTCTTCCACTTATATGTCTTTGACTCTATTTCTTGGTAGTTTTTGTTTTGTTTTATTGTTTTTTTAACCTGCTTATTTCTTGAGCCTAGAACTTGCGGTTTGATATCATATTTTAGCTTTAAAGATATCTCACTTTCCTCCTCCTTCTGCGGGGTTTCTCCTGAAGGTGTGGATTGTACTAATTGAGCCAAACAGAGTCTTGCCCAAGTTTTCACAATCCAAAGATACTAGAGTGTATTTTTATTGTATTCCATTTGTTCTTTAGCTAGGTGTCCATAAGAGGCATGTTGAAAAGGTAGACTCTCAGGCTGCATTTTAAAATAGTGTCATACAGTTGAAAGAAAAGGGGATTTAGGATTAGAGGAATCTAGGTTGAAATTCAACTTCTATCATTCTAGGAAAACTTTTGCTTTTAAATTACAAAAATGATTATTTAAAACTCATTTTAAAGCTAAACTGTAAATGGAAAATTCACAAAGGAAATGATGAACAGATCTTGATAGGGAGTCTTATAATCTGATAGAGCGTCTGAATTAATCTGAAAAATAATCATATAATTTAAAATCTTAGAATTCATATACATATGTAAATAGGGGTTAAGTTTCTCATATGTGAATAGGGGATTCACATATGAGAAACATAATTTTATATCACTAGAGGCCTGGTGCATGAAATTCATGCACATGGACCCCTCGAGGGATGTTCCACTGCCCATTTAAAGCAGTCGGACATCCCTCTCACAATCCAGGACTGCTTGCTCCCAACTTCTCCCCTGCCTGCTTTCCTAATTGCCTGTAACCGCTTCTGACTGCCAGCCTGATTGATTGATGTCTAACTGCCCCCCTGCTAGCCTGTTTTCCTCTAACTTCCCTCTTCTGACAGCCAGGTCACTCCTAACTGCCCTCCTCTGCAGGCTTGATTGCCCCTAAGTGCCTTCCCTTTCAGTCCTGGTCCCTCTCAACTGCCCTCCCCTGATGGCCATCTTGTAATGGCCATCTTGTGTCCACATGGGGGCATCTATCTTGATCTTGTTTGTTGGAGTGATGGTCACTCCATATTATTCTTTTATTAGATAGGATAAAGGCCTGGTGCATGGGTGGGGGCCAACTGGTTTTCCCTGAAAGGTGTCCCAGATCAGGGTGGGGGTTCCCTGGGCAAGGGGTCTTTAGTGGTTTGAAGGCTGGCCATGCCCCCTGGTTACCCAAGCAGAGGCCCTGGTATCTGGGATTTTTTTATCTCCTACAATTGAAACTTTGTAGCCTGGAGCGGAGACAAGCCTTCTGCTCACTCCATGGCAGCAGATATTTCCTTTGGGGTTTATTCACCTTCTATAATTGAAACTTTGTATCTTTGAGTAGAGGCCTGGGCCTGCCAGAGTGTGTGGGAAAACTTGCATTCCTCCATTGCCAGGGAAACCCAAGACTTCTTCCTGTTCTCTGTGGTGGCAGCCATCTTGGTTGGGGTTCATTTGCATACTTGCTCTCATTGGTTGGTGGGTGTAGCTGAATGATGGTTAATTTGCATATTACTCTTTTCTTAGTTAGGATTATAGTAAGAAAAGGAGACATAAGTAGGCTACATGAACTCTATTGGTGACAGATTAGAGAGGTGGGAGAAAGCAAGATGGGGAGGGAGAAAATCTCTGGGATTGGAAAAAAGGGAAATGATAGACACATAGTTCTTGTACATGGGTAGGTATACAATAGTCAAGAGTCAACAATTAGTACAATAAAAATGAGAGCATTGTGATCACAGAGCAGTTCCTGTGCTGTGAGGGGTCCCAAAAAAGTAAAAGTTCTTTGACATTCCACAGATATGTTATGGTAGATGCAAAAGGACAATAGTCAGGCTTAGTTAAAGATTGACCTTGTCAGGGAAGATAACAGCCTAGGATATGACTACCCACCATAAACTTCTTTTAGGTAGAAAGTTTAAATTTTAGACCATCCTTTGTGTTTGTCAGCTTAGTATGTGGCCCCTTTTCATCTACAAATCCCCCCAAAAAAGGGTTTTCTTTACATTGTATGACTCAATAGACACACCCTGATTGAAAGGATGGAAGAAGTGCACATATACACTTTCTGGGATCATAGTTCTGCAATATATGCATATCAAAGTTTTCAAAATTATCTTTCTTTTGACTCAGTAATCCCATGTTCACAGATTTATTTCCAGAAAATAATAAGAAATACACAAGTCTTATATATAGTGATAGCCATCTCAATATTAGTATTGTTTATAATGACAAAAAATAATAAATAATGTAATTATCCAAAAATGCAGAAATGGATAAAAATTTCTCTTGTATATCTAGCATGTAAAACTATGCAATTATCAAAAGTCATGATTTCAAAAATTGGTTTATTACCTAATTAAAAAAAATAAAGTAGGAGAAAGTAATATTTGAAATTTCAATTCCAGAATAATCCAAATTTTGCTAATCTATGTATATAAATAAAAGTACCCTACATGTATCATAATTCACTGGCTTTTGAGGTCATAATTTCCTTTATGCCAAATTATAATTGTCCAAGTGCTCATCTATAGTTTAATGAAATAATCCTTGTATTTTACTTTCTGATTTTCTCCAATCATCCCTGAGTAGCCTGGTAAATGGTTTCAGGTCGAATAAACTCAACCCATCGATCACTGTCTCAAACACCTACCTCGAAACTTCTGAGGCGCTAGTCTTGCAGGGCCTGTGTTTTTCTTTATACCAGTGTGAGCTAAACATGCATGAGCCCCTGCCTTTGAATATCTCAGTAGTCAGCTTCCTCTAATATTTAATGACAGGTACAATTGAGATATTGGAATTGAAGTAAAATATAGAAAATAATTTGTAAACCCTATCTTTGGGTTGTTTGTAAAGGAGCTCTGAGACGAATTGGGTGTAGAAAATGAATGGAGAAATTCATGTGAGATGAACTTGCAGGATGGTGAGGAAGACAGATTTGGCAGAGAGACAGACCCCACTGATCCCACAGTGAGGTCTGGAGCTGGGAGGAGCCTCCACGTTTGGGGCCTTTAATTCCCCGTATCAAGGTATCCGGCAGTGTTAACTCGAAGCCATGCCCAGGGAGAAGGCACACTCTTGCAGGAGGTAATTTCCTGTGGCAGAAGATCATACCCAGGAAGAGTCTGAGCCTTCCGCAGCAGTATTTCCAGGATCTGTGGGAGGAGCTTCTGGAGCTGAAGAGGGAACCTGGAGCATAACTATATAGACTGTGGCTGAAATAGAAATTCCAAATTAAAGGTCCTAGACACTCAGCTTCTGGTGCGAGTTCCCAGCTTGTCTTGCAGACTCTACAGTCTCACATGTGTTCGCACTGCCTCTCCATGGGCTTGTGCCAGACAAGGAAGAACCAAGCTCTCCGGAGTCTCTCCCATTGGCCCAGCACCCCATCCTCTGACTTCATTTAATTTTAATTGCTCTCTTAGAGCCCATTTCCAAATACTGGATTAGGGCTTCAACACATGAGTCTGGGAAGCAGGCAGACATTCGTCCAAAGCCCAGCACCGCCCACGCCACGCTGCCCACAGCACCCTCTCCGGGCTCCTCTCTCGCCAGGTGACAGCTCTTCCTTCCTCACAAACTGGGATGCGCCTTTGTCTCTACCCCCATAGTCTAGGTCACATTGCATCCTGGCTTTTAAGAAAAGCGGGTGATTATTCTTAAGTCAAATCTGGGTACTCACTTTCTACCATGCAAACTACAATGACAGGATCATTCAAAATAATGTGTTGATTAGCACTTGCCATAAAAATGCTATGTACCAAACTCACCCGAAATTCATTAGCTTAAAGCAATAATCATGTTGTTGTGCTTGAGTTGACTGATCTAGACTTCCAGGTAAAGAAGTAAAGGCAGACAATTTATCAGGGGCAAGCTCTTAGGAGATGTGCCGTTAGAAAAACTAAAGAACAAGACTGAGCGGGGGGAAGCTGACCTTGGCGGGGTGTGCCGAGTTTGGCTCTAAGCTCTAGATCGAATCCAGGTTTGTTCTGCATTATCTCTCATCCTCTTTGGAGCAGCCAGCTAGATGGAGTATATTTTCTTCCAGGATATGACAGAGGTGGGAGTATAATCTGCTCAATATGAATGGAACAATAATAATTTAATAATACAACTAGTAAATTGTTTAGCACCTGAATTTATTTTCTCTTAATTCCTGTAAAAAACAACCTGGTTCATCTCCCACCACATTCTCTTCTGGCTCACATTCACCTGTCTCTTAAATTTCAACTTACTCTTCCTTTCCCCCCATTGCCCCTTAGAGATATATTACCCCTTAGGAGGAGGTCAAAAATGCATTTAAAACCACAGGTGTGGTAATGTATTCTGCATATATAGCTTTTTCAGTGGAAGAGGACCATTCAGATTGCTTAGCACATCATACTACAGAAAGGAAAATCTTCCTTTTCCTGTTAGAAGTGCCTGGAGCAAGCAGGGCGAATGACCAGTCTTGAAACACATTTCTTGAGGACTGAGAGACAGCAGGAGAGGAGAGGTGTGGATTGCCCTGTTGACGGACACATGGGGCAGCACAGAAACCCAGCAGGAAGCCACAGGGCTCTCAGGGTGTGGGGGATGGTGTATGGTGTGCAGGCAGCCTGGCCTCAGTCTGACTGCCAGCTCAGTGTGTGCCCTGGCACCTTCCCTGGTGTGGTGAGAGGGGCACAGCCTCTGGGCTGCAGCTGAGCAGCAGGCAGAGCTGCTGACCAACCTGCCTGCTGGGGCCCCTCCCTGCCAGGTCCCAGGGCCTGGTGCCCAGCACAGCAGGCTGCCCACACTGTGAGACACTGGTCGCTCCAGCTGCTGCTGCAGCCATGTTTCTGTCAGTTCCATGGGCTGTGATGATCTAATATTATTTTTGAAATTTGTCATTTTAACCTGTGTTTACTCTTTATTAAACTTTAGTATTTTTCTTTTATTTTCTCTCTTCTATATTTGAAAGGACATGGACATTTTTCTTTGTTAAGAGTTGTTTCATTTTTATTTTTCTGTTAGTTAGTTATTAATTAAATCCACATTTTGTTCTTCCTCTTATACTCCCATTGAACTTTGTGTTATTCATGTATTTTCTGTCATCCTCGTAGCCTGACCTCCTTCCTGACTTCACCTGCTCCCATTGCCTGTTGGTCTTTCTGTCCAATTTTAGCTCAGATTATTATGACCCTACATCTTCTGTCACTTTTTCGAGATGTCAATTATGTACTATAAACTTCACATATTTAAAACATACCAGTGAATGCTTAAACATATATGCACATTTTTAACAATACCTTTAATCAATCATGTGCTACCTCAATGCTGTGTTCTCCCAGATTTCCCTGTGGTTCTAGGACTGCTTCCTGTATGAGAGCTTTCAAAGTAAATCATTTGTGATAAACATTCAAAAGCATCTATGACTTTAATTTTAAGACTCTCAAACAATAATTTAGCAGAATCTGAAATTCCAGATTTGAAGTCCTTGTTCCATCACTTTGAATGTGTTGCTCAATTTTTTTTAACTTTTTTTTTGCATTCAGCAGTGCTCTTGAGAGCTCGATGGCAATGTCTACCTGAATCGTATTTCTTATAGATAATCTGTTTCCATTAAAAAGACATATTAGATTGTTTCTCAGCATTTAATATTCCAAAATTTAGCTGGAATGTTCCAGGTGTGAATATCAGTTCTCATTTATTATGCTCTCTATAATCTATGTTTGGTATGTGTTGAACCAAAAGATAAAATAATACAATATAATTTAAATTATTAAATGTGCTATATCAGAAAACTTAGGAATTTCTTATTATCATTTCTGTTGTGTACACTCCCTCATTCTACAACAAAAGATAATGAGATATTCAGTGGAACAGGATCCCAATAATTGAGTAATAGTTTATAACAGCAGATAGGTTCCTTCCCTAGAAATTAAACATTGAGAGACATTCAGTCTCATGGTGGAACTAGCAATAAGCTCAATAATTATTACAGGCCAAATACTAACTCACAAACCAAAGAATCAGAACAAAGCAGTATGGAAAATAAGAGAAGAATAAAGCCTATCAGTGGAGCAAAGGAAAGATGAGTGAAGTCAAAAGAGACTGGGCAGCCAGTACTGTATTTGCTTCCTCTTCATTTCTGAGTTCTGACTTTGGCCATGTGAGATGATTCTCTCTCCCATCGTAAGTTCATCTTTTAATGTTTCTAGTTTAAGCTTTATTTTATTGTTTACAACTAAATAGCCCTCCACAAATTACAGAAATTATGTGGTGTGGTTTACATATCAAACACAAATATCAAGAAACATGAGATGAAACTTAATATTTTCATACACATAAAAATTTTACCAAAACTATTGGAAATACCTAGTTAGATTGGGAATTGAAACATGCCATCTCACAATGTCATTACACAAGAGTAAGAAGAAAATATGCTTTTATATTTTCCTATTTGTTTAGAATAACTTGTGATGGATGATGGATCATTGATATTACTTGGCATTTTCCCCTGGGTTTCCTATGTTTTGTTCCAATAAGGCCATATGAGCAAGTACTCTGTTATAACAAGCCTCTGAATATGTGCTTATTAGTATTTGCAGATTAGATTACAACCAATTCATTTAGGAAGTAATAGCACTGCCACAATTTCATAATAAACAGATTTGAGGGACAGAGTGTCAAGTAAAACATTGACTTTTATGATACCCTGTTTCCCCGAAAATAAGACAATGTCTTATATTAATTTTTGCTCCCAAAGATGCGCTAGATCTTATTTTCAGGGGATGTCTTATTTTTCCATGCGCTAGGTCTTATTTTCGGAGGATGTCTTATTTTCAGGGAAACACGGTAGTAATCCATAAGGTTAAACCTCATAATTAAAAGTCAACTGTATAGCACAATAACTAGTGTTGGCTGGGCAAAAGCAGATTATACAAATGGAAATACAAATGGCGATCAATTTGAAGGAAAATAATATTGGAAACTCAAAATGACAATAAAGTATGTGTGTGAACAATAGAGATATGTGAAATATGTAACAATGGTAGTGCTTTCAGAATATTCCTATGGATTATGTGATAGGTACCTAGAAGACAACTAGAAAATATGCTGAGTAGCTATTGAGTTCAGAATTGAGTGGGAAGCTTCTCGCCAGAGATGTAAATTTGACTCATCAAAATACATGTTATATTTATAGCCCAGAGACTGGATAAGACATCCAAGGTGCATGAAGATAAAGTCCAAGTGCTAAAAATTTGCTAACTTCAGATTTGTTGAGATTTAATAAATGACAGATAAAATAAAATTCTAATAAAATATAAGCAAACTAGAGGCCCAGTGCATGACATTCGTGCACTAGGGAAAGTCCCTCAGCCTGGCCTGCATCCTTTCATAATCCAAGACCACTCAGGGGATGTCCTACTGCCAGCTTAGGCCCACTCCCCAGTCCACTGCCTGCCCCCTGGGGATAAGTGAACATCATAGTGAGCATTTGAGATACCTTAGCATATCATTAACATATTACTCTTTGGTTGGTTGAACTTGGTTGAATGGAAAACAGGACAACTGGACACTTAGCTATTAGGCTTTTATCATATAGGATTACATTAAGTGCTCATGGGTACATATTCCCTTCTTTCCAAAGTCCCACATATGAAAATGATATTTTCTTTCTAAACTGCCAAAACTTACTTTTTTTTTTTCAATCTTGATATAGAAAGAGGATGCTGCTAGGTTTTAGTGTCATTCAATGACCATGTAATCCTAAACATCACATGAATATTATTTAATATGTATGATAGCCTCCTCATTGTCTTTATTCTTATTGATTGAAATTCAATTTTCATAAAGCATTCAGAATACATTTTAAAATTAAGCTAATTGTGTGCTTACACTGCTTTAGTGGCCCCTTCTTGACCTTGTCGTGTTCCAGGGGTTCTCCATCTTCTTGCCTCCATTCACCTCCCCTGGTAGTATCTTTCATCACTTTTCTGCTGATCCCTTGAACTACTTAACATTTTCCCTGAAATTTCATTCTCACTTAGCAGCAGGCTTTCGTCCATGGTGTTCTCTCAGTGTAAAAAACTCTTCCCTCCCTTATGTGTTGACATTTTTGACATTCCTGTCAGGGAGCCCTTTCTGAACTCTTCGGTCTAGGTTGAGTGCTTTTTCAGTTTTAGTACACCTCTTGACATCCTTTTCAACTCTGTAGTACAATTACCAACATAATGAGTAAGAGAATGTAGCCAGAAGAATAATGGTTCTCAACTATTTGTTCCCAAGGGAATATTTTTTTTTTTTTTGGTTGCCCTGACTAGGCATGAGCAACTGGCGTGTAATGGGAAAAGACTGAGGATGCTGTTGAACATCCTACATTGCAAAAGACAGACCCTACAACAATGAATTATGCAGACCACACTGTTGATAATGTCAAGGATAGGAAATGATGAACTAGAATATAGAGAAAACTATAATATATGAGGAAAGCAAAAGGCAATATGAAAACTAAGCCAACCTGATGGAGGCTGGGTGTGATGGGGGCTGTCCCAGGCAGGGAGAATCGCAGTGCCTGAGGACAGGGAGAGAAGAATTGGAAAAAGGGACACCTGTTATTTTGAGAATCCTGAGTAGATAAGAAAACAGGAGGAGATTACCAGCTACATTTGTGGAGAAAATTGGTGTGTAAAGATGACAGCTAGAGAAGTTTTCTTGATGAGATACTATGGGAAGCCCTCCTCTGCCTTTTTACAGAAACGTATTATAGAGCTCCACATTGCACTTCCACACTTCTTGAAACAGACTGCTGTTCCTTTTAGTTGTATGGAAACAAAGCATGGAGCCCACTCCATTTGTTTGAACATGAGTCCCCTACCATCAATCCCCTATCATGTTCTGTTTTCACACAATAGCATCATGACTTTGAAATCCCAGCAGAAAGCACAGGTAAAGAGCATACTGAACACTATATCTTTCCAGGCCAGGCCAGGGGAGATGTAACAGTCATCAGCATGCCCTTGTCTCTTTCCAGTGACACTTTCCCTGGTTTTGACTTGGGTTCTTTCAGAGCCAGCAGCAAAAGTACCACATAGCTCTGCTGGTCTGACCAGCTCTGAGTATGGGCAGAGCTTGGCAGAGGATCTTGAGAGAGGGAGAAGGAGATGGAGAAGGTGAAGGTGTATAAGGATAAGTCTTTATTGCAGAAGCCAGTGGCCATATAGCCATTAGACAAGACAGTCCTCACAGCAAAGTCCATACAGGCAGGGAGCAGGACACCGGCTGGTGAACATATCTCTTTCTCAGAAAGCAGCATCTGTCTTTGTACCCACAGCTGTTACCTGAGCAGCCCCACACTGCCTCCTAGACTCACTGCCTCACATCATAGAGGAACTGAGCTCTCCAGTTCAGCAGCTTCTCCTGTCTTTCCTGCTCAGCTGCTCCCTAGCAGACTTCTCACTCCATCCACAGCCTCCTCCAGCCAACTAGCTGGTCAGTAATCTACTTTTATGCCATTTAGACAAAGAAAGGCTTCATGCCAATAGTTACATCAACATATTGGCTACTGAAGGCCACAGTGTACCATGTGTCCTGACACCCACTCACGGTATCTTGGCTGCTGAGGATTCCCAGGCTCAGAGTCCTTGAACATTCCATTCAGGCACATGCCCAGAGCGGCCTTTGGTCATCCTGGTGTATTGATAATAAGGCCTCTTTGCTCCTACCAGCCTTGACTCTCCAGGGACCTGGCATGGTTTCAGCAGAATTTTTTTTGCTTTATTCTATGCTACTCCTCATGCCACATTCCCAGTGTACTCCTTCCCTGTCATCTGCTACCCTGCTGGAAATACCCATGCTAGGATGTTATATCCCTCTCTCACCATCTTATCATTTCCAAACCTAAAAGGGAAGTAGTTATAAATACTTCCTAAGTATCTAATTTACCAATCCATTCTAAGCATACTGGCATAATACAGTATATTTCTTCTATGTTAAAAATACTTTAAATAAATGACTAAGAACAAAAAAATGAACTACCATGTCAATATATCAATGTCAGGCATTGTTAAAGTATACAAGGGAAATAGCTATATCAGAGAGATATTTCAAATTCATTCTTACTGGTGACTTCCTACAAAGCTGCCTTCAATACTATGTTGTTCAAGGCAGTACTTTATAGTCTAACTAGAGGCCCAGTGCATGAAACTCAAGCACAGGAAGGGTCCCTAGTGGCTGTTGGCTGGGGCCTTCCTTCATTCCGCGTCAGTGCACGTCATAGCAAGCAATTGAACTCTCAGGGGAGAGGGGGCACACTTTGCATATTAGGTTTTATTTACAGGACAACTTAGATGTAAATGTTTCTAAGTGAGGTGACAACCTCCACAAAGAGAAGATATGAGGAAAGCTGACAAAAATGGCAATACAAAAGAAATTTCAATGATAATTCTTTCACTCCTTCAGAAATATGGAGCAAATATTGCAAAATATAAAAATGTCATATCTGAATAGCATCTTATTGATATTAGTATTTTATATCCTAACTCACATGTGTCAAACACAAGGCCCGCGGGCCAAATCCCTCCCGCCAGGCCTTGCAATGTGGCCCGCACCGCGCTGTCATCACTGCACTCCGCTGCGTTTCCATCACAATGACAGTTTATGACTGTTCAGTAAACCATTCGGCCAGCGATTTAGGCTGGATTTTAGATTTTGGCCCCTTCTCTGATTGAGTTCGACACCCCTATCCTAACTAGAGGCCTGGTACATGACATTTGTGCACTGGGGGGAGGGGTTCCCTCAGCTCAGCCTGCGCACTTTGGCAGTCTGGGAGCCCTCGGGGCATGTCTTACTGACAGGAGACTCATAATCAGACATCCTTAGTGCTGTGCACAGGCAGGCTACTGCATTTGCCAACCGTCAGCCCAGTTTCTGGCTGAGCAGTGCACCCCCTGTAAGAGCATACCGACCGTAAGGGGGAAGCTCCTGCATTGAGCGTCTGCCCCCTGGTGGTCAGTGTGCATCATTGAAATTGGTCATTCTACTGTTAGGTCAATTTGCATATTACCCTTTTATTATGTAGGTTTAGAGGCCTGGTGCACAAAATACGTGCACCGGGGGGAAGGAGAATGTCCCCCCTCTGCCCAGCCTGCACCCTCTCGCAGTCCAGGACCGCTCAGAGAACGTCTGCCTGCCGGCTTAGGCCCATTCCCAGCTGGAAATCCCTCTCAAAGTCCGGGACCCCTTGTTCCTTATCACCTGCCTGCTCACTGCTCCTTACCACTGAGCTCACTGCTCCTTAGTGCTGCCATGGAGGCAGGAGAGGCTCCAGTCACTGCCACTGTGCTCACCAGCCGTGAGCACTATCTGTCTGTGCAGTTGTCTGGGCCGTCCTCGCCGGGGCCTAGCCTCTGCAGCTTAGGCACCCCCGGTGCAGGCCAGGACCTCCGGAAGGGGCAGGGGAACTGCCCTCTACAGCTTCAGGTGTTCTGAAAGTCGTAGCAGCCTCACAGCGCAGCAGAACCTCTCTGTCCCTGTCAAGGGTGACTTTCTGGCAGTCTTTTTCCTCGGGGTGTGGGAGGTCTGCACCCCCTCATCCTCGCTGAACAACTCCGTGGCCACATGCCTGAAGATGTGCACCAGGTGCCGTCGGAGCTGGCCCCTCGCGGAGCCTCACCTCCTCCTCCGTCACGGCTCCAGAGTGTCCTCGGAGGCGTCATTTGAGGCGAGGTCACTTTGCTCCATTATCTGAACAATTTCACCTGAGGGTAACACCCAGTCAGCATCCCTGGAACTATGCAGAGCTGTGGGAACATCTTCTCAAAGGGCCTTCAGTGTCTTGTCACAACACGGGGCCACAATGACATGGAAAACCTTGTCTGGGGACAGGTTCTGCCATCTGGCGAAGTAATCCCTCACCAGAGAGCCCATGATTTGCTGGAGAGACATGGCTGTGCAGAGGTGAAGGTGATGGGGTGACCCAGCACACCCTCTGCATATCGGTCCCAGCCGGGGCAGGTGGAGGTCAGCATGGGTATCCGGGGTGCTTCCTCACGGTGCTGGCAGCCCCAACGCACAAATTCCTTCTGACCCTCCAGGATGCTGAAGTCTGCCGCTTTATTCATATCAAAGACAGTGCGCCCTAAACCCCAGAGCCTTCTGGATGCATCAGTGACACTGAGGCTGAATTTAGCAGCAAAATAAGGCAGAGACTGAGGACACATAGACACTGACAGCACCTTGTGCCGGGAGGCATCACATTTCTTATTAAAGCTCAGAACACAGAAGAAGTCTTAACATTCTACTGAGAAACCTGGTCACACAACTGCCACACACCAGGCAGTGACTCAGAAATATCTTGGCATCAGCCAGCTTATGGAATTCTCCCTCCGTCTCCTGAGCCGGACTTCAGACATTGACTGCGGCGTTTTCTCGGTCTTTGTTTTTTTACTAAATTCCTTCCGTGTGCAGTACTCCCATTTCATCTGGAACAGAGTGAGCGAGGGCCGGCTCACTGCTGATCGCACCTGGCGCAGCTGGTGGAATCATTTCTTCCTGTGGAGCATCTAGGGAGGGGGAGCGGCCACAGTGTCTGAGACTGAGTTCCAGGAGGCTGGCAGAGCTGTGGGGATCATGCTAGAGGCACTGGTCCATTGGTGCCTGGCCTGTCCTCTGGAGATTATACCTGCAGCATTACTAAGGAAGCCAGTTCCACCCCACCTCAGCCACCAATTGATTGGAGTCTGAGGGCTGGGAGGAAGGACCAAGAAGCCTACCTTCCTGCTGCTCTCCAGTCGCTGATGACACGGATTCATTGGAGCCTGAGGGATCCCAGTTCCCCTGTTAGGACCAGGGGATGGAGCAATCATCCATTCAGCCATTACAGACCCAGATTTTTTTATATTAGGATACCTGGATAACATATACAGTGATTTTGTGTGTAAAATATGTTGATGTCTGTGTATGAATATAAGTGTGTGAGAGAGACTGACAAAGACAAATCATTGATTTGAAAGAGACCTTCTGATCTGTTTAGTAAGAAATTTTTAAAACTTTCTTTGCTCTTCCTAGAGTAAAAAAATAACATAATTAAATCACAAAACCTATTCTTTCTAATCAGTCATTCAATGAATTTAATTTTCTTCTTCCTCTTTATTTCCTTAAATCCCAACATTTATTTTTTTTAAAGTTACTGGTAAAGCAAGTTTTATTTTCTCTAAATTAATTTGTAGGTATTAAATTAAATTGTAAGTACATTTGTTTTTCATTTCTTTATTTAAATATTGTCTTAGGTTTCTGCATATTAATTAGAAGCTTGGTTTTAATTCTTGGGAATAATTGTTATTTTCCCCTGTACTTGGAATTATGATTATTTACATCTGTCCCTTTAGTTTCTCTCTTTATCTATGGTTTCAAGACTGTCGTGGCTTAAGGTACCTTTGGCCTCTTGAAGGTTCTTATTAGTACACCTGGAATAGTTCCCATCTATCTGGGCTTTTAAGCTTGAAAAACACTGAATTAAGGTAATTTCCTGTTAATTATCCTTTATTTTTATAGCACAATTTTTAAATAATTACATTAAATCTTGCTTTTTCTCCCTAGTCTTTTATAACCCTCCTTCAGGTTCTTAATACACATAATGTCCTTACCATTCAAGTATTGATATCATGAACCCTTCTCCAAGAAGCCTTCTCAGAAGCACTGTCTCAAATTAAGATTCCCCCACTTTTCACTCCTCATTGCTTTCATACTCACTCACTATCCTCATTTAGTGCTTGTCTTTCTGAGGATAAAACCCATATCTATATGCACATTCCTACATTCCTATGATGAATGATGGATGACAGACAGATGATAGATAGATGACAGATAGATGAGAGAGAGAGTTGTTAGATAGAAAATAATAAGTTTTAATCTATCAGTGCTGAGTATTAAGGCCTGATAATAATTCTCAATGAACTCCTAATATAACAAAATAATGGCTCAAAAGCATTTAATTAGCTTTATTGAAGGGCAGGCCTCCTCCTGGGCAATTAGTATCAAAAGAATCTGATTTTCTACTAGGCCTACATTTAACATTCTTGAGCTGATATTTAAATATGTCCAGCTAACAACTTCAATTGTTCAGTATCCAAGGTTGCGAACATTATATATGTGAAAACAAAATCACCATCTAAATTCAAAGCAAAGTAGGAGGAAATCAACTTTCATCATTTTACTTTCAAGTAACTTTTTGCAATTCATGGTAAATAAAATAAAATTAGTAAGACTAATACCTATTTATCTTGAGACAAACTTTCTGACACCCTAAACATGTAGACATAATTCAGTTAGAAGGAGAGGCTTTCAGAAAGCATATGCGTTGCATGTAAAGGCAGATTTCCATGCAGCTTCCCCCCAATGAATGACCTTAAAATTGCACCACCTCTATTCCTTCTTTGCATACATTGTCATTCTGATGCCAAAGATAGTTTGTTTTTATCACTGTAATAATTATATTGAATTTTATATGAAAACTAACCAACTGAGAAGTGTTTGCAACATGATTGGCACACAAGTCTAATTAAAGCTCAGAAGGCTAAGACATTTACCAACACTACAAATGTTCAATAAACATATGAAAAGACATACACTCATTTATAATAAAAATTAAATAATCAGATATATTTCCTATAATTTGTGAAATAATTAAATAAGTACTACCTTCAATGTGATCAATAGAAAGATGTCTATTGGATTATGTACAATTCTTTTAAAGGATAATTTGAAAATATCTTAAAGTCTTAAAATGTCCATTTCTTGCTTTTACTGTACAAAGAGACATATAGGAATGCTTATATAAACACTTATAAAACAGTAAATACATGAAAATAAAATAACTAACAAAATGATGATTGAATTATCTATGTGAGGGTGCTATTATTGAATAGACCATTCTGTAAGGAATAGTTGTCTATTGGCATATTTTTATATATGGAGAAAATATTTATAACATGATTTCCAAAAGGAGTGGATTTTTTATTGATAACACCCTCAATATTAAGACCCACTTTTATAATAATAATAATAAGAGTTCTATATGATGATTTTATAATTAATATTTAGCTTCATACCACAGCACAATCTCTGAATTCTGATCTGGCACAAGGCCTTTTTAGGGTCCCAGTGACATGACTAACTAAACAACACATACTTTTAATCTCCATCATTTAAAGGAAAAACATAGTTATACTATGACATTTCAATGTCTTAAAGATGTTCAGAAAAATATGTTCTCCAGAATATTTGGAAAATTTTCATATAGGATTGAAACAAAGGCATGTTTCTAAAATTGTAAGTGGATTTAAGGGAGATTCTATAATTTTATCCAAAGGCATTCATTCTGGTAAGCATAGTTATATTACAACAGTTCTATGGTAACTGATGAAAATGTGTTATTTAATCTTCCTTGATGCAATAATAAAAATATTGAAATGAAAGTAAAATTGATCTAAAATTCAGTTAATAAGACTACCAACTGTGTACCTGTTAAAATTAATATAAGGGTCAAGCCATAATACATTATTTTCCTCAAATATAACTGTGGGAAATATATTAAAACTATATAAGAAGGATCTCTCAGCCTTGCCTGCCCCCTATCACAGTGAGAGATGGTGACCCAGCGATCAGGGGAAGGTGATGCCCCCATCACACCTCTGCTGCTGCCACTGTTGGCAGCACAAGCCTCAGCTGGCCTTGGTTACCTGAGCCTCCGGTGCCTCTGGGTGGCTGCGCAACCGCCATCCAAGGTGTGCCTGCACCTTGAGCTGGCCTTGGGTGGCTGGGGGGCTGAGAGGACTGGGGTTCTCCAGAAGCAGGCATCCCTGCAGGGCTGAGGGGACCAGGCACCGCCATTTTGGAGGGTATGGCAGTAAATTAGCATATTCTCTCCTTATTGGCTGTGGGCACCGTCATCTTTGTGAGGGCATGACGGTCCACTAGCATATTCCCTCTTTATTAGATAGGATAGCTAAATGACATCCAGCCAAGATATCTGATTTTTTCTTCCTCACAAGATATAATTGATAACACACTTGATTTTTAAAAATTCAGTCAGAAATGGACAACCTGAAGCTCTAACAAACTCCTTACCTGTGCTGGCTTCTCCTGCATTTTTATGAGAAATGATGTAGCTCATTCCTTCTCTCTGATGTTTTCAGGGCTCTTGGCAGCAGCTTTGCTATTCATTTACCCAATCTAGAGTAATCTGTGCTTAATAAAATGCTGGAACATGTCAGAATGAACAATTAAATATGATTGCTGTCATTGACAACTGATACTTATTGCTAAAAGTGTCCCAGGCAGGAATATGATCGTTTGGGGCTTATTTTAAATAAAAGAGAAGTTTAACTGAAGTAACTGTTTCAAATAATGGCAGTTAAATGCTGCCATTCACAGAATGCACTTCAGACTGATAGGAATATAAACAGTGCTTTTCTTTCTGTTTTCCCATTCTGTCCTACTTGCTGGCACAGGGATTGGTTTTTACCTGGTGAGACTTTTTTAAAATGTGACTTTATTTATTTTAGAAAGAGAGGAAAGAAGAGGGAGAGAGAGACATGAATGTGAGAGAGAAAACACTGAACCAGCCACCTTTTGGTACATGGACACAACCAGCTGAGCCACACCAGAAAGGGCTGTCAGGCTTTGGACTGAGGATGTGATCTGCGATGATTGGGCTCATCTCCTGGGGCAAGAGGAGGAGGAGCAGGAATGTGACCATTTCTGAATGAGGCCAGAGGGAACGGGCCTTTAAAACAGGCCACAGAGGACAATGCCCACTGAGTCAGCACAGAGAGAAAATAATGCTTTGGGTAGTGAGCACATAAAATGCGACTTCATCTGAATTTCCATATGAGAAAATACTTTTCATCAATGTCTCCCTTTGCACCAACTATATATGTAAAATGCATGTGATGCTTATCAGTTCCAACATGCAATACCTGCTGTGTACATAATACCTGTGTGTGTGCCTGCACAGACATGTATGGAGAGACAAGATAAACAGAATGTTTAGAGCAGCTGATATAAATATGTATATTTCCTCTGATACAAGTATTTAAGCTGCTTAAAATAATAATTGTGTTTTTTTTCTAACCCCACAAACAAATTTCCCATTATGGATATAGAAAGGCTTCAAAAGGAAATGTCACATCATTGTCAGTTCACTGAGCTCCCAGAACAACATGTAGGAGGAATAAACACCTCACCTCACTGAGAAAGGAAAAGTGTGTCTAAATGGAGAGCGTGGGAGTTCCCTGTGACCCTGCAAAGGCGGTCACCTAGGGGAAGGCCATGGCCAGCGTTGGCCACAGGGGTGCATGAGGAACAGAGAGAGATGGGAAGCAACACAGAGGAAAGAAAGGAGGGAGGAAGTATCTCCTCGCCCTCACCCTTACCAGCCCTTGATGAGCTAGAATGTCACACTAGTGGGATAAACACCACAACTCTTACTGGGTCAGATATTAAGTCACAATCTAGCTTTAGGAAAACCCTGGCTGTGCCCCATTATATGGTTTCTCTATAAGTAAGGAAGAGTCTAGATAATCTTTCACTTCTTTAATCCATGGAAGGTCTTCTATACAGAACTTTTGCTAGGTAATTCTTCAACCTACTGGTATTTCAGACTGCCTGAATGCCTATTCAACAACTGATATATAAACTAGAATCTGACTTGATTGGTTACACACTATTTCACTAGAACTGTTAGCCCCTCCTAATTCTTCAAATCCAGGGGTCAGTCTTGGATATTGGCTAACAAACCATCTTTCCCTCCTTTCCACTATTCCCTCTGTCTCACCCTTCTATACTAACAGAGGAGGTCTATCTTCCTAAAGAAAAGTGCTAGCACATTCTATCACACACACACACACACACACACACACACACACACACACTATTATCCAATTAACCCATGTTAATCACATGCTTTTGAGGATGGGATCAATAACTAGAGAGTGCACAGGCACCCTGCTCTTACTTGTCATTGTTCCTGTCAATGATATTTCTCATTGATTGGTGGCTGAGACGGGAACCCCCAGTTTCCACCCCTGGGGAACACCTGCATTGCACTGCTCCTTACTGCTTGGGATGTTTGTTTGCCACTAGCTTTGTACTTCATTTAAAAACGAGAGGCCAGATGCACAAAATTCATGCAAGGAGCTCAGCCCTCACAGCTCCTGCGTCATCCAGAAGGTCATCCAGAAGGTCGTCTGAAAGGTCATTTGGCTGTCTGGTCTATTTAGCATATTACACTTTTATTATAATAGACTAGTGGCCCAGTGCACAGAATTCATCAATGGTGGGGAGGGGTGTCCCTCAGCCCAGCCTGCACCCTCTCCACTCTGGGAACCCTCAAAGGATGTCCTGTTGGTTTACAGGGATCAGGCCTAAACTGGCAGTCAGACATCCCTCTTGCAAATGGGGACTGCTGGCTCCTAACCGCTCACCTGCTTGCCTGCCTGATTGGCCCTAAACACTCTGCATGCTGGCCTGCTGGCCCTCAACTGTCCCCCACCTCTAGCCTACTCACCCCCAAATGTCCCCCTGCCAGCCTGATCACCCCCAACTTTCCCCCATGCCAGTGTGCTTGCCCCCAACTGCCCTCCTGCTGGCCTTCTCACTCCAAACTGTCCCCTTTGCTGTCCTGATCACCCCCAACTGTCAGCCTGCTTGCTCCCAACTGGCCCCCCTGATGGTCTGCTTACCTCCAACTCTCCCCCCGCCACCCGGTGAGCATGATCACACCCAATGGCTCCCCACACTGGCCTGATCACCCACAACTGCCCTACCCTCTTGGCTTCTTATCACCTCTACCTTGGCCTCGCAACTATGGCTTTGTCCAGAAGAACATCTGGAAGATTTCCCAGACTATTTAACATATTACCATTTTATTAATATAGATACAGGCCTGGTGCACAGATGGAGGCCATCTGGTTTGCTCTGAAGGGTGTCCCGGATCAGGGTGGGGGTTCCCTTGGGGCATGGGGCAACCTGGATGAGGGGCCTGTGTTGGTTTGCAGGCCAGCTACCCAGTCATGCAGGGGGAGTGTGGCCAGTCTGGGTGATGGGCTGAGGACTGTTTTCAGGATGGTCACAGCTCCCAGAGGGGACTCTTATTCTATGGGGGTGTGGTCAGCCTGGGTAAGGAGCTGAGGGCCATTATCAGGCTAGGCACACCTTCTTCAGTATGGGAGCCTCTACTGGGGTTCCTGGCCAGCCTGGGTGAGGGGCTGATGGCTATTTGCATGCTGACTAAGACCCTAGCAGGAACCTTCACTCCATGGGGGTATGGCCAGCCTGGGTGAAGGGCTGAGGGTGGTTTCCAGACTGGTCATACCCCGCAGTGGCCCAGGCTCTCAGCCCCTCCTCTTTTTTTCCCAGCCACTCCTTAAGCAGAGATCAGGGTGGGTTGTACTCAGTGACCAGGCTTCCAGCCACTCTTTCAGTGAAGGTCAGGGAGGGTAGGAAGCTTGGCTTTCTCCATTGCTGAGGGCAACCCAAGCCTCCTGCTTACTCCTGCTTTATGGCTGCCACCATCTTTTTTGGGTTAATTTGAATACTTGTTCCTGATTGGCTGGTGGGTGTAACAGAGGGACAGTTAATTTGCATGTTTCTCTCTTTTTTTTTTTTTTTAGTGTAGGTGTGTGTGTGTGTTTTCAAAATCAATTTTAAGATTTTTTTAAGGGTAGGGAATATATTTTATATGTAATATCACCTCAAAAATTCTTTGCATACATATAGGAGCTGGTGAAATATTTGTTGAATGAGTGAAAAGTTCATATATGGAAAAAGATGTAAGTATAGGCAATTATCAATTACTCCAAGGACAATTTCTCTACAGTTGGGTTATATTGCATTATTTACATGCTCTTATTCACAAACTTATCTTTATTATCACCTTGCCTAGCATTTTATATTTGTAAACCTCCAATAAATAATTGCAGATTGTTTACTATCAGTACACTCAAACTGTTCTTTTCCTTTAAATATTTATTGGGACTCATGCATTCTATGGAATACAGTTTGAGTGGCAAGGAAAAGTCCCTTCAATTAAGCATAAAATTAAAACTCTGACATAATGCCCCAGGAAAACTGGGGAAAATGAAATAAGATAAAACACATCAACTGGGATGAGAGAGGGAGAACTATATTTTGATATGAACTTTACAGTAATCTTGGAGAAAGCTGACTATTTTGAGAACAGATTGGAACAATTCAGTGAAGTGGAGGTGGGGGAGAGCAGGAGGAGGTTGCATACAATGAAGAAGTTAAAGGTACACTTCCTAAAATGATCCATTTTCAGAGTTCTCAGAATTTGTTACACACATTTCAACTACTAAATGCCAATTGTGCCCCAAAACCAAAAATAAAGAATATCTCCTCCTTAGGATACCAGAGCTCCCCTCTCATAGTATGAAGCAATGGATGTGTAGTCTGCCTTGGCAGTGGTGTTTCCTGAAGCACCCCTCCTGAGTGGAGAGGTCAGCAGGAAAAGGATGACTCAGGATGGGGAGCCAAGCAGGACACAGGGACAGTAGGGAGAGGGCAAGGCAGCATGGATACAGCTCATGCTGAGGAAGAACCTGTGTGCACATGTAGATTCATCTGTCCAGTCAGAGGGATGTGCTCACCCTAGAAGTTACCTTGGTTTTACATCAGAGTGTCCCTTTGCATATCTGCCTTTTAGTGACAGACTGCTTCTCTTTACACGATACACTCTGTAATTGTAGACAGGAATACAATATGAAATACATTTTTGAAAATTATATATATAAATTATCCATGACATGTCAGGACCTTGGCATTAAACCCAGGGTATGCTCAGTTGGGATTTTTTAAAGAAACTTCTTAATGAGGTGACTTTTTAGCAAGGTGTTTGCAGAGTTAGGGAACCACCGTGCATACGTAGACACCCAGAACCAGCTACAGTGGGAAGCCATCTGCTCCCCTAGGCCTGGAAGAGCAGAGGGAGGAAATGGTGCTCAGGAGCTCGGAAGAGAGCTAGTGTGAGCAGAGTCCTGCATTGCTGTAGCCCTAGTGCTGCCTAACCTATCCATACAGCCTTGCAGGTGGCCCAGCAGAGGCCGACGTTTGTTTAAAATTCATAACTTTGCTTAGATTACATGTGTCAAACACACGGCCCGCGGGCCAAATCCATCCCGCCAGGCCTTGCAATGTGGCCCGCACCACGCTGTCATCACTGCACTCCTCTGCATTTCCATCACAATGACAGTTTATGACTGTTCAGTAAACCATTCAGCCCGCGATTTAGTCTGGATTTTAGATTTTGGCCCCTTCTCTGATTGAGTTCGACACCCCTAAAGATCAACCGGTAACTCCATTTAGATCACCCAGATTAGTATAGGTGTGTAACCACATCGAGTAATCTACTAGGAGTTTAACAGAAGGGTGGAGAGTTAATTGGCTAAACCTTTTTATGCCAATGCCACCCCTGACCCAGGAGGACTTTCAGGACCAGGGATTCATCTGGCTCAACCATCAGCGGCTGGCCCAGAGGCCTGGTGGACCAGCTGCTGCCCTCTGCATAACCTATTCCCCTGAGACCCTCCTTCTAATACTAAATTATCTCCCGGGGTGGAGATCTGCCTTCACCTGTGAGCATGCAATGCATTAAAGACATGTTTCCAGCTACACCTGTGCAGGAGCATCTAACTGTATCTGCGATGAGGAAACTCCCTGTGGCTTTACAGAATCTCCCTGAGTACAGATGAGGGGGATTCTTCGCTTTGGGCAGATTGCTTTGGTGAAGGGGTGGCCTCCGCCCGCAGGGGGTAGGGGGGAGATTTGTGTGAGGGCTTTCAATAAAGTACATTTTTCACCTGCATTTTCTCAGGTTGGCTTCTGGCTGCCAAGCACTCTGTAGCTGGGCCTGGTTTGGTCCAGTCACACCAGTGCTATAGCCCTGATGAGCACAGGGAGGGGTGGGGAGTAGGGGTGGGAGAAGTCAGTGCCTGTGTCTGTCTGTCTGTCTATTCCCACCCTCTCACCTTTTCCCCCCTTTCCATCAGCCCCGTGGAGCTGGGGCCAAACAGGGAGGGACCTCAGGTGGTGTCTTCCTGGGTGATCAGCCTCTGGAGACACAAAACAAGAGAGAACAGACCAGAGAACAGAAATGGAGAGTAAACGCTGAGACAC
Source organism: Pipistrellus kuhlii (assembly GCF_014108245.1). Classification (NCBI taxonomy): domain Eukaryota; kingdom Metazoa; phylum Chordata; class Mammalia; order Chiroptera; family Vespertilionidae; genus Pipistrellus; species Pipistrellus kuhlii. The sequence continues at coordinate 80,041,458 of NW_023425573.1, forward strand.
CATCTCACGGGGAGTGATGCCTCTAATTAAATACTGTAAAGGGAACAGAAGTTATATGGATAGCAGCATTTTCCTGTTTCCATCCAAGCTGACACCTGAATTCTAGTTCTGAATCTGCCCTTGGCTTGCTGAGGATTTCAAAAACATCCCTCTGATCCTCTCTGCCTCAATCCATACAGATTTTTTAACTTAACTTTTTTAAAACAAAAATGTTTGTTCCTATACCTGTGACAAGGGTTACAAGAAGCCACACTTCTTAGGGGCAGAATGTGCGTAACCCAAGACCCCCAGTGTTCTGGCACAGGGATGCGCCTCAGTGAGAAGGAGTGTGGAAATAGCGGTGCTGTGGGCCTGTGAACGTCACAAGCCTAAGTTGAACATTCTCTAGGAAACTTCAGCAGAGGCTACCAGAGATAGTAACTTGGTGACCAGGGAAGCTCTGGGTCTGGAGCCCAGGAAGCTGGGTTCTATTTTCAACATAACCATTAATGGTGCCTTTTGAAATCCTTTAGATTTTCAAATAGTGCTTCAAGAGGTAATTTGGGTTGAAGTCACAAGTAGGCAAACACAGTAGAGTGTTCCCTTTACATCCTTTTCTATTCATCTACAAATGTCTTTGGTCTGCAATTTGCCTTAGGAAAATGCATGCAATTTTCTTTGAAAAACTAAAAATTCCAACCTCATGCTGCTCTTTTGAGGCAAATCATGAGGCTCCTGTAAGAACAAGTAAACAGAACTGTAACTTGTCAAAAGTACTAATGTTTTAAAAATTGGAATTATAGTAATTGGATACATCCTCTTTTAAGGGCTCCTGTGAAAATAATCACCCAAATTCACTCAGTTCAAAAGGTTTTAATGTCTCAGTTCCAGTGCTTTGGTTCTATCATGCAGAGCCAAATAGATGCCCAGGACAGAGGCAGAGACTCCTGGAGGAGCTAAGAGAGGAAGCCTGGTGGCGGTGATCAATGGTCAGGGGGTCTCATGGCTTCCAAGGGGGTGTAATGTCCTTCAAAACAGCACAAGTCAGACACAATGCACACGCAAACATTCCTCATTTCCACCTTTAACTTCGTTTGATATTTCTTTAATTGGAACTTTCCCTTAAAAGCTTGCAGGTCTTAAAATATTAGTTGTTAAATAGTAAATATATTTTGTAGCATGGTCCTTCAGATTTTTTACCTATTGTTATCTATATAGCTGTTGTCTTTTATAAGTAGTACTGAAATAAAATGAAGTCCAACCAAAATGTAAAAGGTAAAAAAAAGGTTGGCTAAGACAGTAGCTTTCAAGAGACACTTATTTGATTGTATTAAATATGAGATCCCAAATTATCACAGGAGTGGGGATTCTGGCTAAAGAGGGCTGAATAACACCATTTCTGTTTCACTTCTCTTCATATTAAACTTGCTAAAATCCACAACATAATCACACAAAAAATCAAAGCCAAACCTCTTCTCACCACAACGTGAATATGTTTAACACTTTAAATGCCATGCTTGGAAGTTATTTGCTAAAATATAGTGATACTGGAGTCAAAATGAAATACAAGGCTGAAGAAGGTGCTGACTTAGAGCAGGGGCAGGATTCAGGTCTCCCTGAAGGGAGAACATGGATGCCAATGGTCATGCCTGGGGGAAGGAAGGGTGGAGAGTGTGCAGGAACTTACAGCAGATGCTGCCTAACACAGGTGGGTACCCATTGCCCTGTCTTTAGCAGACCTCCTGGGAGAGGGGAGAAATAAAAGAAGGAACAGAAATCATGAGCTCTCAACATGGAGAATGTGTAACAAAGGTTTCTGTGTGCCACAATGACCCACTGGAGTGACACATAAATAGGCATTTTCCCAGAACAGAGAAACATCTCCCCATTCTCACCCTCAGACTATTGCCTTCCCACCTCCTCCACCCACTGCCTCCCTCCATGTCTGCCTCCTGCTATCAAGTGCTAGCAGTGAGCAATTTATCCTGCAGGGATCATGCTTCCTTTAGCTGCTTAAGGTTGTCCTTCTGTTTTCAGTATTGCTTAGGCTTTAAACACAAGTAAATCCTTCTGTAAATTAAATGTCAGATGGGAAACATGAAAAGTCATTAACTAATGACTTAAAGAAGATAGAAAAATTAATGACTGAAATTATACCATAATTTTAAATTCTACTGAATATATACTATATATACGCATATATGCACAGAACCTATTTGCATAAATATGTAAATATAAACAGAGAGAGAGAAAGAAAGAGAGGAGAGAGAGAACACACACAGAGGTGCCCCCTCCCAGGGGTGTTTGGGGCCAGTGGTACTGGAGGGATGGATGATGGTTTACGGGCTCATGCTGCCTGATGCACTTCACAGTCCAAATTCAGATCTATCACCTAAAGGCATCTACATTTGGACTCAGTCCTGAGTAGCAGTCACAGAGCTTTCTTAGTTTTGGTGTGTTATGCATTGTACTAGAGGCTGATGCACACAATTTGTACACTCGGGGAGAAGGGTGTCTCTCAGCCCAGCCTGTGCCCTCTCACAGTCTGGGAGCCTTTGGGGGATGTCTGACTGATGACTTAGGCCTGCTCCCCATGGGCATCCTTAGCACTGCCACAGAGGAGGGAGGGGCTCCTCCCACATCACTGCTGCACTAACCAGCCATGAGCCCAATTTCTGGCACACTGACCACCCAGAGGCAACTCCTGCATTGAGCATGTGCTCCCTAGTGGTTAGTGCTCATTATAGTGACCAGTCAGTCTGTGTTTTGGTCAATTTGCATATTAGCCTTTTATTATATAGGATTATTCCCACAAAAATGAGTCTTCCTCTATTTCTATAAACAAGTATCCCCTAATTCCATATTAGCCATATCACATCAAAAGTAAGAGAATTTTCTATCATCATTTCTCATCTCAAGACCAATACTGAGAAACACATTGCCGTTTTCTATATCACTTTGCGTATAACACAACTGGTCTTCATTTTTCTTCTTAGTTCATAATGATACTCTCATAATAACCTGTTATATTATTTAACAGGAAAGGACAAAGGGGAGATTAGATAATGCAGGCATGTCATTGATACAGCTTCGCCAGGAAGCTGCAGTTCACCCTCTCCAGGTCTAGTCCCTACAAATGGAAGGGAAAACGGACTGGACAGAGACAGTTTAGAGGCATTCCCAGGGAGGTCTGGGTGACTGGGGAGGTAATTACCTACCAGTCATGCCTGAGAGCAGGTCATTGGCCAGAATAGATAGCCTGGGAATATTTGATATTTAAACTCCTGAGCAAAGGGAGTTCTGTGTCTTGGGCTGCTGGCCCTCTTGCTTTTTTGGGACTCCTGCTGCAGGGGCACACTCCCTGCCCTCGCCCCCTGTGGCTCCCAGTAAGTGGGACCCGCCCAATGGACTCATGGACTGTAATCATCCTGATGCTACATCAGACCTGTTCTACTGTGGGGTGGAAGGTCTGGGCACTGGCTTTGCTTCTGGCTCGGCTGAACCTCAGCTGCTCCTTTGCCAGGACTGGTTTAAGGGACATGTGACTTTGGAAACTGAGAAATATAATTCCACTCATTCTCACATATGGGTCTCAGAAAGTTCCTTTTCTCAAGATATCACAAGAATCCCACTCCCACTAGTGACGGAGAAATTCCACCCACTCATTTCTCCAGCAACATTAGATGTAAACTATGTGAGCCTAAAGGAAAGGAAAGAGGGATGGTTAAACATTACTGAGCTCTATTTATGTAGTGTGCATTGACACATTCTCAATTCAGTGTTAAAAAAAAAAAAAGTCTCTTTGACATTGATATCATTGCCCACATTTCAAAGATGGGATAATTAGGCTTAAATGAGATAAATACCGTATTTTTCGGACCATAAGACGCTCCGGACCATAAGACGCACCAGTTTTTAGAGAAGGGAAATGAAGAAAAAAAGATTCTGAAACAAATAGTGTCCTAAAATATTTTATGTGCATTAAAACCCAACATCACAGTCATAAACACATGTAATCAACCCTGTAAAGTAAACAGCAGCATTTAGAACCATTTTAGAGCCGGGCAAGCACACAGAGACCACACAGAGCAGGGCAAGTAAAAAAACTTTTTTTTAAAAGTATATGTGTAGGCTATATTTGGACCATAAGACGCAGGGACTTTTCCCCCCCACTTCTGGGGGGAAAAAAGTGCATCTTATGGTCCGAAAAATATGGTAGCTCGCACAAGGAGTCTGAGCCTGATATTGCAACCATAAGCTCTGAAGAGTTACTGTGTTTGCCATAGTGTGTGATTCCAGCTGAGGATGTCTTGTCTAATGCGTCATCATACATATCAGAAAGTGAGGCTCAGCGTGAAAACAAATTCACACTGCTAATTTGAGTGTTTTTGTACAAAACAAGCCCTGAGCTGGACCCACCGGAAGACAAGTGCTTTTACTGAAGTATGAAGCTCCCCTGTCTTGTCTTTTTTTATCTTTTTAATCCTCGGGTCACTCTTGTTCTTATCTCTCTGCACAGTTCCTGAGCACACGGCCAGGCAGTAAATAGGTTCTTTTTGAAGATCTCACAAATGCAGCCCAATAGTTTAACTAAATGAGAATTAGCACTCCCTTATAACCTAGCTAATAAGAAATTTAAAAATCAAGCCCCAGATCAAATTCTGCAATAAACACAAACATTAACCAGAAACTGTGAAAATGAAATCTCACTGTTATATTTTGTTGCTCTAAAAACGTCTTGCATGGCCCTAGTCGGTTGGCTCATTGGATAGAGTGACAGCCTGTGGACTGAAGGGTCCTGAGTTCAATTCTGATGAAGGGCAAATGCCCAGGTTATGGGTTCAATCTCCAGTAAGAGGCATGCAGGAGGTAGTTGATCAATGATTTTCTCTCATCATTTATGTTTCTCTCTCTCTCTCCCTCTCCCTTCCTCTCTTAAATCAATAAAAACTTTTTTAAATAAAGAAATAAGTACTTTATTTTTCTGTTTATAAGACACTATTTTTTTCTAAAATCGTTAGACTGACTATAAAAGGGCCTTATACACAGAAATCAGCCGAGAAAGGAGCCTCAGGTGTGTAATTGCCCACACCTTGTCAGACAGGCTTCCTCCAATCACGATCATTATTGTCACTGACTTTAGCTGATGCCATAATTAGAGGTGGAGGTGGAGAGTTCACAGATGCAACAGGGACTGGAGCATTCTAAGCCCATAAAGATGTCAAAAATAAAAAGATAAATACCACTAAGTGACTGTCTTACTCTGCAAAATTCAAATTGAATGTAATCAGCTATGCAAAAGAGCATGGAAATAGCGTTGCAGAGAGACAGTGGAGAAAACAGGAAGAACAACTCCTTAAGATGCCAAAAAAGAAGGTCTTGAGAGGAAAACCTGCAAAATGTTTAAAATATTGATTTCTTAATTTTGAGTTGGAAAAGTGGAGGATGGGACATCTTATTCATGGGAAAAAATGTGATAAGTATGTCTTGCATGGAAGGTTATTTGAAAGCAAATGTTACAATATTCTAATTGTGTATTTTAGGAAATCATGTCTTGGTATTCTGTGACCAAGCCTCTTCTAAACCAACAGTAAGACACAACCCCCTTTGTGAATCGGATCTTCCATGTTTATCCCGAAGGGTATATAGTAACATAGACATTAGTTTTTAAAGTCCTAATCCTGGAATAGCAGGACATGTTTTGAAAGTGCTTTACCTAATCCACATGTGTATTAAATACTACAATTTATCTCATGGGAACACACTTCTGACATCCACTATTCCTAATTAACAACTTTTCTGACACATCAACCTTTCTAGTTGGTTTCCTTGATGATAGATGGATAGAACAGCCTCTGATATTATTTGGTGAGAAAGGAAGCAGAAGGCTCACAGCAGTCATTTCTGCACTGTGGCCTCTCTGATCTACACTTATCGGATCTCCATGGTATGAAGACACTGACAGACCCTGGGATAGAATGGAAACCATCTAATGTGCACATTTACGTCATGTGGCTTAGGATGAATTATTTAAAGAAAATGATTACTTACAGATTTACTGACTCACCTCCACCTCCCCTCCCCTCCCAGCCTGTGATCACTTGCTCTCTTGACTGTCTTGCTTCTCTGAAACTCTGATATTCTGACTTTCAACAGGTATGTTTCCAAGACCCTGACCTCATGCTCTTACCCTGTACCACTTGTAGTCACTCTGGGCTTGGGCTAGAAAATTTCTGCCCCTGCTTGGTCCTGCTCTCTCCAGCCTCCATGCTCACTCCCAGCATGGTTCAAACTTCCTGAGTTTGTGCTCTTCTGTCCGATCCCAAAATGAAGCACCAGGCTTCAGCTAGGACTCCCACTCAGTGCCCACAGGAACTCCTTTTGGAGTGAGATCTCTTTGCACAATCTGGGCTTCAGTGGGAGTTCACCTCTCTCAATCTATCATCACTCCCATACCTGGCCTCCCCCACTCCCTGCCTCCCCTTTGTGACAGGGAGTTTGGAATGTTAGATGCTCCCATCCAGCTGTTATTCTTGACTATAAAGCAAAATGCTCAGGATATAGGATCAACAGATACAAGATGGGTCTCAGACAGGATGAAAATTTGCATCAAATATGAAATCTTACTATTTTAATATATTTTGAGTGATTTTAACTTAAATAAATGCTGTGTGAGTGAAATATTGCTATTGTTCTGTTTCTGCTGGTGCAGCTGGATCATCTTGGCTCAGCAACAAGTGTTGAGGAACCCTACTTGTGAGGGAAGCACTATAAGCCACTCTATTTCAGCAATAAAATGTCTCTCAAAAGGTATGAAATAAAATTTTTTTATATAAAATGCTTTAAAAGCAGCATCTTCTAAAGCCTCCTCTATGAAAGACACAATAGAAGGCCACTTTATCCAATTTAATCCTCATGGCAACCCAGAAAGCAGATATATTTATTTCTGTTTTGTAGAAAAAGAGGCTGAGAAACTCTAAGGGATAAGTAACTTTTCTAGCAACACACAAATAAGCTGTACTAGCATTTGAACAAAAGTTGTATTTCAATCTATGCCCTGAATACAAAATGTGCCTCACTTACTTAGAGTTATTTAAATGATACTTGTTATCTGATATTTTCTTAATCAACAGTGACTAGCAGGTGCCAACACTTGTCCTTTCTACTCTTTCCCAGGAAGGGAGGAGGCCCAGGAAGAGCATGGATCACTGTATTGAAGTAGATCTACGTGTGAGAAGTTGGTACCAGTCACTCTATGTTTCCCCTTTCATTGAAATGTTTCCTTTTTACAATAGAACATACAGTAAATGGTGTCTGTTTTATTGACTTACTCTAATTTGAGTCTATGAAAATATCAAAGTATTCCCCAAAAGATGAAAAGAACTTTTAAGTAGAGCAGCTGCTATAAAAATTTAAGAATATGTGCCTTAAAGTGTTGTGGAAATGGCCAGTGCTCCTATTCTTACAAGACTGGAAAGAATTTTTAAAATGCAGAGAGAAAAGGCAATGTAGAACCAGAGCACCTGATTATTAACAGTGAGATTTCAGTCAGCACTGAGAACTTGGGAGCTTGCCTTAGGGAGGCAGCGCCTGTCCTGGACACAGCAGGCCATTGCCCCGGGGCTCTTCTGGCATTTAGCCTGACTGCTGCTCCTCCTGGTGAGGATGAGCAACTGGAGGGGGTCTAAGAGGAAAGAATGGGAGTATCCAAGGGACTCTGATATTTTCAGAGAGAACTGAACAATTCATGTGTTTGGCAGAAGGAGAATTTGATCTGGGGTCAGGGGACCTGACTCCAGTTCCCTCATTTGCTATGATGTGACCTTCCACAGATCTCACTCTTCTCTCTGCTCATTTGAGGAATGGATAAAATAACTATAACAACAGCTGCATCAGTTGAAATAACTACAATTTCCTTGACTTTGTCTTCATGACCCAGTCAATCTTAGGAAATTCCGTGAATGTGATGAGTCCTCTATCTTATGAAGGGCCACGTGACTGGCCCAAAATGACATAACAAATGTTAACTACAAATCCCATCTTTCCAGTCTAATAGGACTCTGTTTCCTCCAGCATCTTCCCAAAGTTCACTCCAGTTCCACTATTTTTTCCTGAGAGCCATTACAATGTTTGGAAAACATAAATGATAGTAATTTAATGAAGTACATAGCTCAGAGTTACAATGCCAGGGATTATATATGGGGAAAGTAGGTTTACAGCTGTTCTTTTGTTGTTGTTAAGCCTCATCCGAGGATATTTTTTCATTGAGTTTAGAGAGAGAGGAAGAGAAGGAAGAGACACTCCGAGAGAAACATTCATAGACTCATCCATTGGTTGCCTCTCACACACAACCATCCAGGGCCACATGTTGAGCCTGCAACTGAGGTAAATAACCTTGTCCAGAATCAAACCCAGGACACTTCAGTCCACAGGCTGATGCTCTATCCACAGAGTCAAAGCAGCTAGGACTACAGTCGTTTTTATGAAAAAATACATAATACAAGAACAAAAATAACAATATAAAAATAAACTCTGTTTTGCATACTCACAACTGTAAACCTACTTTTGCACCCTCTCTCTCTACCTCTCTCTCTCTCTCTCTCTTTCTCTCTTTCTCTCTTTCTCTCTACATATATATCTTATATAATAAAAGGCCAGGGACCATCATCATAATGACTTGAATGACTGCTCAGCCAGTTGCCATGAGGGGCATTGATCAACTCTCAGTCCCTCTCCCCCTCCCCCAGCCTGGGAGCAGCAGCAGGCAAGGTGGCAAGCAGTAGGTGGGCAGGGCCACAGATGAGTGGTGGCAGGCAGCAGCAGCAAGCTACTCTAGCACGATTTCATGCGCTGGGCCTCTAGTCCTATACAATAAAGAGCTAATATGCTAATTAGTTCGAACAGCAGAACAACTGTCCAGACAACCTTCCAGACTACCTTCCGGGTAAAACTGGGGCTGCGAGGGCCAGCTGAGGCAGGTGGGGCTGCGAAGGCCAAGTCCCTTGCATGAATTTCATGCATTGGGCCTCTAGTATCTATACCACATGTGTCAAACACAAGGCCCGCGGGCCAAATCCGTCCCGCCAGGCCTTGCAATGTGGCCCGCACTGCGCTGTCATCACTGCACTCCGCTGCGTTTCCATCACAATGACAGTTTATGACTGTTCAGTAAACCATTCGGCCCGCGATTTAGGCTGGATTTTAGATTTTGGCCCCTTCTCTGATTGAGTTCGACACCCCTAGCCTAGAGGGAGCTGAGGAGCTGCTTCCACCCTGCAGCACACAGCATGGCCCTCACACTGCCCCGCAGCAGGCCCTGAGCTTGCTGTGCTGGCCTCCGGAAGGCTGCGGCGGTCACTCCCTCTGCGGTGCAGGAGGACCTGCCTCTCTCCCTTTCTGGGACAACTGCGAATCTTTCCGGTATTTAGTGCACCCTGCTCCAGGTCTCCTCCCTGCTCAGATGGAGGGTATCTCTTCCCGGAATTTCTAGGCATCGCTGACCCTGCGAGTAGTCAGCACACTGTGCCCGTTTACTGTACTATTTCTATTACACTGCGAGCCACCTGAGGGTAGTGACTGCGACTGCCTCTTAGCCTTTGGCTTGTTTTGTTTCATTTCCTTCAGGCCTACTATTTCTCTCTAGTGCACAGGGCGGCTCACAATGAGACATGTTGACTGAGTAAAGGAGGAGGAGTTAAGGAAATTAGAGCCTAATGGTGGAGATAGAGGTAAATGAGCAAGCAGAATCTGAGGCGCTCTCCGCTCTCCGGGTGCCCCTGGGGAAGGCAGCCTGCCATGGCATTAGGGGCAGTTCACTCCCAGTTTATTCGGGTGAGCTTGCACCTCCACCCAGGAAAAGCTCAGTGTTGGTTTCTGCCACGACAGGAAGTTCAAGGCAGTGTCATCAAGAACAGGAGTGAGAACCATTGGACAGAGGGAAGGTGGTCTGAGGAGAGTATGCAGAGACCACAGGAGCTACTTGTGCTGTGCACACACTGCAGGGAAACCCAGCGCCAGGGCGGGCACAAAGGCGGTGTGCCTGGGAGGGCGCAGAGCAGGGCTGGGGTAGCAGAGGGGTATTCTGGACATAACTTTAGCTGTGCCTCTGTGTCCTAAGAAGGAGAAAGGGGAAGGTCTCATTTCCCCTGCTACCCTCTCCGGATCTCCCCGAACATTTTCCCCAGGTCATTTCAAGTTAATAAGGTTTCCATGAATTTCTGTAATGTTTCTTCCCACATGAATCGCTACGTAATGCTTGTGCCTCCCTCCCAGCAAGTGAGGTTATTATTTAGAGTACTGCGTAAGGCAGGGCATTTGGTGCACAATACTACTACTCATTCCTTATTTCCTGTTTCATAGGAAAGCCTATATAATAAGAGCCTAATATGCAAATCATTCAACCGGAAGTTTGATCACTCACTATGACATGTGCTGACCATCAGGAGGGGCCAGTGCAGAACATGGCAGGCATCAGTGACATGGTGCTAGCAGCAGGTGGCAGTGGAGGTGCTGCCAGACCCAATGGGCCCCAAGGAGGGCAGGATGGTGGGGCAGGTGAGTGGACAGCACCAGGCCAAGCAGATGCGAGCAGGGGCTCTATTGCCCTGCTAATTGCCCTGCAGATGGCAATCAGTAGCTGGGAACTGGGGGTGGGTGCTGGCGACCATCCTCCTGCAGTGCCCAGACAGGGGAGCTGGGGCTGTGACTCCTCACCAGCTGCCTGTGGGTGGGAATAATGGGAACAGAGTTGTAGTGTGAATGCAGGGTATCCATTGAGCTCACTCTCATCCCCCCTGCCACCCTCTCCCAGGAAGCCAGGGCTCATGTGCTGGCAAAGCTTCTGCACGCAGATGCCCGGTGTCCATGAGGAGTCCACCCTGCACCTGCACAGCCTCTTCTGGGTGAGCCAGGCCACAGCTGCCAGGATCACAGGGGTCAGTCAGACTTCCCATGAGTTCACACAGAAGCGTCTGTGAAGCCAGCTGGGAGAGAGTGTGCTGCCTGCCCAGCTTCTGCGTGGAGCCACTGGGCAGTGCAGAGGCCCACGGTGCACTCCAGCCCACGGATCCGGCCATGCTCAGTGAATCTCCGTGTGGGGACTCAGACACTGTGACTCAGGCAGAGGGGAGCACAGGGGGGCTCAGGTTCTCAAGTTCTGCCCAGGGTCCAGAGGTCAGCTGGAACCTGACCTTCCATGCCAGATGCTCATGCTTCGGTCATAGGCCAAGCCTATTGACCACACCCATGCACAGATTTTATGCACCAGGCCTCTAGTAAGCTATATTTGCATGGATACTATAGATTCAAGTAGATTCAACAAATGGCAATTAACACACACACACACACACACACACACACACACAGCATGATTGCTGCACTGTGACCACCCTGGACACACTTTTGCCCACACTCTCAAGGCTTAGCTTCAGGAGCCTATGCAAGGTGCCCTGCTTATCTCTCCTAGAATCTAGAGCACATGTGTCAAACACAAGGCCCGCGGGCCAAATCCGTCCTGCCAGGCCTTGCAATGTGGCCTGCACCGCGCTGTCATCACTGCACTCCGCTGCGTTTCCATCACAATGACAGTTTATGACTGTTCAGTAAACCATTCGGCCCACGATTTAGGCTGGATTTTAGATTTTGGCCCCTTCTCTGATTGAGTTCGACACCCCTAATCTAGAGGAACTAAATATATGAAACCATTTCCCAGACAAATATCTATGGACAGGCTAGTCAGAACCTTTTTTCCTGCACATAAAGAGGACAGAACAGAGAGGGTACCTTTATCTGGGCCCTCAGGGTCAGGCTCTACCAGTAAATCTTTTCTCACGGAGCCCAGGAGACAGGGGTCCAGGTGGCAAAGTGTTAGCCTGAGGGCCAGCTCTGCTTGCACCCCTATAGGAGGTGAATATACAGACTGGAAACGCTGTGTGGGGTATCAGGCTCCCCCCATTCGCAACAGGCAAGGTGGTCAAGAACAAATGTTAGAGAGTTCCATGGGATTCTTTTCCTAAGAACTCAGGCAGAAATATGAAAAGACATCTCTTTACCAGAACTTCAGAGAATTTTTGGGCAAGAGCGAAACACTTCTGACTTATGTTCCTGAATTTTAAAATGAGGAAAACAAAGGGAATTTTCCTAGAGTGGTTAAGAAGATTAAATGAGATAATTTACTGAACAATTGTAACATGAACTCAATATATGTTAGTTCATGGAGGTTAACAGATATATCTAAAGCTGGTCTGACCCACCACTCTATAAATGATATTTTGTGAACACTGTGTTTGAATCTCGCTTCTTGGTTTACTGATTCCCACCACTGTCCATCCCTAGGAAAAATTAGTATAATTTAAAAAAAATTTTTTTTTGACTTTTGAAATGTAGCATCTAGAAGGGTTCTGGAATCTAGAGACGAGGCTGTGCATAAATTAAATAAGAGCCCAGAGACAAAACATAATTTTTAAAGGCATTTGGGGGGCAGAGGAGCTTGGCTAAGGAAACAAGTTCTCCTTGTCTCTAGGATCCCTTGCTTTTTATTAACACAATTTGTCCTAAGGCAAGCTGGAGATATACACTTCAAAGGGTAAGGTTTCCTACAGAATCCATTGTCAGAGTGGGAAAATGCCTTTGGCTGTTTAGGGGTTTGGCCAGTAGGAGGCAATAACATGTAGCTTAAGATGCCCTGAGCTGTCTAGCAGCAAGCAATCATCCTTTTTAGGTTTGGGGAAATGCCTTTAGCCATTCCCAAAGATGATAACATATGTGATTTAGCCCTTGTTGAGTCCCCAAGTTCCATCAACTCTTATAGTTATTACATGCTGAAATTGGCTTCCAGCAGAAATGTATTACTAATTTTCACTTACAACAATAGTTTGAGTGAAAAAATAAAATAAATGAAAGGAATTAAAACCTTGGAACTGGTAACTATATAGTCAGTGGCACAAACTTGCAGGGTTAAAGAACACACACAGTGTAAATAGACACCAATAAACTGCACCAAAGAACCACAGAGCTGTGGGATGTGGCAAATGCCCATACATGCTGAGAAAATAAAGATCAAACCATCGGTGAGTATCACAGGAATACATTCTCCAAAATGGAGGAGATGGCTGTGTCACTTTTCTGTAAGGGGCTGGCAAAGTCAGGAACATCCTGGGAAGGCCTTCAGGAAGAACCACCACAACTACCTGGGACCAGGGCTGGAAGCTGGTGCAGGAGGACAAGCGTCACTGAACCCACAGTGGGGTGCTGAGTGGACCTGGTGCCTCACTAACAATGCGAAGGCCACACTCATGTTTCTCCAAAGGATAGGTGAACAAGACTAGATAATAAAGAAAGAGCACAGTTCACCTTTAGTAAAACAAACAAACAAAATGCAGCTTGGCAGTCCAGTAGTGGAATGGGCTTCACACCATGGAAATCCATATGTGGCCACACTGGGGTGTACCCCTGTACGGTACATCTGGGCCACTGGAGAGGTGTTCCCTCAGGCATAGGTAACATCTGACAATGGCTCTACAGAGAAATGAGGCCGCTGGAATGAAAAGAGCAGGGACATCTGAAAAGCAACCCATTTCAGACCTCATTTTTTAAAAAATATAGGAAAAGAAAAAGTTAATTTATTGCCTCAAATATATTAAGAATTTATTATGTACAAACACACACTTAGTTTCAAACATTGTGGAAGATACATTAGATAAGTTACTCAGAGCTCAGACCTCATGAAATTTACAACCCAGAAGAAGAAATACACATTCATAAATAATGACAATACCATGTAGACAGTGACTTAAATGTGGGACACTAAGGTCTCCTGAGCATTAGACTTTAAATAAAAATAAACAAATCAGCTCATCTTCTCCTTAAAATAAAAAATGAAAATAATATGAAGGATTTGAAATAAATTGCTTCTCATTTGCAATAAAATAAATGTATGCCAACGCAGGTTGAATCAGAGAAATGAGAAAGAAAACACTTAGAAAAAATTATTTTTGTTGTTTTATCTCTTTCATGTTATAAACCTTATTGGATGCCAGATTAGGGCTGGACACCCAAGAATACATTTTTTTAAGTTATTCTAAATATATTCCCATAAAACATCATTTTTATTTAACTTAATAAGATAGGTTTATTTAAGAAATAAAAGACAAATATAAATTAAAAATGAATATAACTCTCATTAAGTTTATCTAAATACAGCCTTTTCAATATACATAAATGTAAGTTAATATGCAGTTACATAAATATATATACATAACATGAATAATAAAAATAGCTACTTTTATTCATTGTATTTATTTTTTATAGTTTTATTAATTTCAAAGAGGAAGGGAGAGGGAGTATAATACAACATGGGATACAGCATGGTCCATGTTTAATTTCCAGCGTCACAGCAACAGTGTGGTCCTCTCTGGAGGAGAGTTCTGTCCAGCGGACCATCGCTAGACTCAGCTCAAGAGCCAGCACTATGGCGGCAGAATAGGTAGGCTCCACTGGGTGGGGGCACTGGAGGCCATTCTTTCTGAGCATGTCAGTCTCTTCTATCCAGCAATCTCAGAAAATGGAGAAGACACTTGGAGGGGGAGCTAGTTTCATACTTGTACTGTTACGCCCAGACTTTGTGATCCCCAAGGACCACCAGGGAGCCAAGTCCGATGCAATAAACAAAAGAGCCTTTTCCATGCTAGCATGGGCTCCGTCCCACTCATACCAGCAGCATGGCGGAAGAGAGTGAATTTTGCCCAGTCCAGGGGTTTTACTCCGGTCAGTGGTGATGTCACTGCCTCGGCTAACCCTGATTGGTTGGGTGAAGGCTAGGGTTCAGTTACAGAATGGAGGATAACTCCGCCCTGCCCCACAGTGGAGTTAGGAGCCCATCCTTGCCCCACCCTGCCCTCTCAGTACCATGAAACTAGTTCAGACAAATGGAGACTGGCAAGATATTTAGCACGCAGGATGCTGCTGGAGCATTTTCCTATTCCTATTATAGCAGTGTTTTCACCTACGTAAGGAAGTAAATGAATGGTGCTCTCTGATCTGACTCCTGTATTCAGCTGTAAGCTCCCCTGTTAGCTTTGTTCTGCCAAACTGATGACATGACTTGGCTAAGGCTGCAGTGTTTGTCCTAGAGAATGGGTTATGCAGGATGGAGAAGGGCAGGTCTGTGGGAGTGGGGCTGAGGGCTTTGGTGACAGTTGGGTTGTTCAGGGACCAGTGAACCTGCTTTGGCACCAGGGGCCTAGTGCAGTGCCTGCTGAAGAGAGGGCTCACTGCCACTTGAGTCACAAGTCGTACTCAAAATAACCCCCCTTGTTTTCAAATTGTATATTTTTCTCTCCAAATCAAAATGCACTGGAATAAAAAGCAACAACAACAAAACCCACAAAATTAATAATCACTTCAGGGAGTTTTCAGCATTGCCACAGTGATTGGGAGAAATGACCCCCAGGTGCTATTTCTTACTTGGTTGAAATATATTTTGGTACTTGGTACTGGCATGGCAGCCCACAGCAAGCAACTCTGTGGTGACTGAAAAACAAACGTGTCACATGGTTTCAAGAGCTGTTGCTCAGGACACTTCATAGAACAGCACTTTCCTGAACGTGCGGCGATCGCTCTGCTGGAGGAGAGCAGGCTGCCTCCGCCCTGGCGGGCCCTGAGGGGTCTCACCGGCCAGCAGCTCCATGGCCCCTGAGGGCTTTGCGTGCACAGTTCCCGCAGGAGCTGTCTTTGTAAATGTAACTCAGAATTATCTTATGCTGATTCAACAGCCTTCTCCTCTCCATCCAGGGGAGTGGGCCTCTGGGACTGAAGATACCTTCTCTGTGTTCGGTTCTGGCGAGATTTGAAATGATTGTCCAGTGCCAGGGTTTGTAAAAACGAGGTGATTTATTTTTATTGACTGAGCAAATTATATTCTTAGGAACAATTCCGGAATATTGCATCATATCTGATATAAACTCCCCAGAACGACCCTGAAGTCTGCAGTCAGACCCAACCTGGTTTGCTCCCTCTGCTGCTCCCTGGCGCAGTGATGTGCTACGAATTATTTAAACCCTGAACATAAAAGTTTCCTCATGTTTGACATGGAGATGAAAATATTTTTTCTTGGGTTTCTCTTCCAGATAAGATGGCACACTCACTTAAATGCTGAGCTGTGTGATGCATGAGGTGAGAGAAATTAATGAAACTTTATGATTAGTCCCATTTAGGGGGAAGTAGCAGTTTTGAATCAAAAGATCCTTATACATGGTCAGAGAACATGTTGGTTACCCTTTTCACCATGATGTTCTCCCCAACATGTCTCAGAGCAGACTGTGGCAGTCCCCTGTCCGAACACTGTTGGTGAGGAGCAGCAGCAGGGTCCACATGCCCCCAGGATACTGGGTGCAACACAGCTGCCCTGGAAGGAGAGCAGGTGGGATCTCATTGCATTTAGCAAGGAGAACCGGTGGGACAGGGGTCTCAATGCATTTAGGAAGGAGAGCTGGTGGGACAGGGGTCTCAATGCATTTAGGAAGGAGAGCGGGTGTGCAAGAGATCCTTGTCCACCCACACAGCACAGAACCCCATCATCTTCCAACCCCTGTGCAGAGACCCACAACCTGTTGTATTATACTCCAATCGTAAGTATTAGCTACTTTCTTATAGGTAACTGACATCAGATAATAACAATTTGTGAGAATTTTCAGAACCATCAACAATCATCTTCTATGCAGATACTAACTTATTTCCATTAATATAACCACAAATTAACACCCCAGTCGATAATAATAAAAGCATAATATGCTAATTAAACCAGACAGCCAAATGACCTTCTAGACATCATTCCATACACCCTTCCTGACAAAGCCGTGGCTGTGGGGGCCCAAGGCAGAGGCCGTTAGGGGCAATAAGGCAGGCAGAAGAGCAGTTATGGGTGATCAAGCAGGCAGGCCAGTTGTTAGGGTCTATCAGGCAGGCAGACAAAGGCAATTAGGGGAGATCAGGTAGGCAGGCAGTGAGCAGTTAGGAGCCAATGGTCCCAGATTACAAGAGGGATGTCTGACTGCCAGTTTAGGCCCTGGATTGGGCCTAAATCAACAGTTGGATAACCCCTCAAGGGTGCCAGATTGAGAGAGGGTGCAGGCTGAGCTGAGGGAACCACAGCCCCCACCCTGTGCATGAATTTTGTGCACCAGGCCTATAGTTCAGTGATAAAAGGCTATGCATTCTTTTTTTTCTTTTTTTTTTCCTTTTCATTGTGTACCACTATTACAGACATTCCTTTGCTCCCTCTACCCAGACTTCATCCTCCGTTCCCTCTGGCCATAACCACACTGTCGCCTGTGTCCATGGGCTACTCTCTTCACCTCCTTTCAGTCCCCACCCCCACACCTGTCAGTCTGTGCCATGTATCCATGACTCTGGTTTGGTTTTATTCATTAGATTCCACATTCCTATGGTATAAGGCTGCAGCTGACCTTTTGGTTTCTTCAGAGTGTGTAAATAAAGTCCCATGTTATTCCCTTGTATCTAGTCTCTGTCTTGCAGCCTAAAATAAAGCTGTTATGAGGGAGAAAAGGATGCAGGCACCAGCTGCAAGCCCACAGGTGTCTGCAACCAATTCCTGTTTGAAGGAAGAGAGATAAATGGGAAGGTGAGAGGAACTTTGTGAAGCGGCACTCTATAACCCCCTTCCCATACACCTTCTTAGGAGAAGGCTCCCATCCTTCCCCCACAGGAGAGGGCTTACTCACACCCCTGCCCCTGGCCATTTTTCCCCTGCCCCTCCGCATCCTTATAAAAGCTTAGGCCTGCTCCGAGAGAGGGGAGACAGATTTTATAGGAAAATAAGCCTCTCATCTCCCAAATTGCCGGCAATTGAAATAAACCGTTTTTCTCACCCCAACCCTGTCTAGTAAACTTGGCTTTGGCTTCGCAGTGACTGGCAGACTGGACCTCTGAGTACATGTCAGAGTCCCACCTTCATTAAGAGTGAGACCTGCTCGTGGTGCCATGCTGGAGGCCCCTCTGCCTCTCTCCCACAGTTCACAGGTACCTTCTCCCCAAGAACTCTGTTCTTTCTAACCCAGTCTGCTCAGAGGGCAAGAGATTAAAATAAAATAAGGATTCACCATTTACTCAATATTTATACAATATTATAGGTATGATTCTATAATATTTAATCTTTTAACATCTGAGGAAAAATATTACTATTCATCTTTAGCAGATGGGAAACTATAACTCAAGGAACTTAATAGTTCGTACAAGGTCACACAAAACTCAAGTTTGGCCCACTCCACAGAAAATGCTTTCAAAGACATTGCCCTGCTTTCCTAAAAATTATACAGACCATGGGATATTGCAGAAGAAGAAAACATGGAAATATATATTTTGTAAGTTGTTTACATAAAAACAGAACATCCTTCATGAGGCTAGTCTCTTTTGTGACATGCTGATTGGGATTCTCATTTCCTGGTGAAAGAATAGCTAAAAATACATTGGAAAGTTTATAAGCTTATTAAAAGGCAAAGTATTATTATTAATAATAATAATTTTCAGGCTTACTGGTCTCTGCATAAAGCATATTTTATGTATACAATGATTTCAAATCTATGTTGTTAATGGATGAAAATAATATCAATTTTCTGATTATTTTGCACCTACTATGAGGAGAGCTATAAACCATACACTCCAAAGTGGATTGATTTGAGGTCTTTTATGCAAAATACTCATGGTATGCACATGATTTACATAGTGTTAAGTTTGTAAAGACCTCTTGTTGATAAAATGGAGCAGTAGTGAATTAAATTTAGGTGTTATTATTATCCTAATAGAGTCCCAGTATATGAAAATTCTTTCACTGGAGGGGGGGAGGTCCCTCAGTCTGGTTGCCCCTCTCACAGTCCAGGAGCCCTCAGGGGCGGGAGGTGACCCAGTGCTCAGGGGAAGGTGATGTCCCCTTCACAACTCTGCTGCTGCCTCTGCCAGCAGCGTAAGGCTCAGCTGGCCCTGAGGGAGCCCAGGGGGGTGAGGGACCTGGAAGGACTCTAGAGGCAGGTGTGTGGAGCAGTTGGACCCACCTGGGGGTGGGCCCAGCCCTATTGTGCACCTGCCATCCCGGCAGGGCTAAGACTGGGTGTCGCCATCTTGTGGCTGTAGGTTCCTCCATTTTTGAGGGTATGGCAGGCAATTAGCATATTCCCTTCATCTTGGCTGTGGGTGCCACCATCTTTGTGAGGGCATGATGGTCAATTAGCATATTACCTCTTTATTAGATAGGATATAATAAAAAGCTAATATGAAAATTGTCCCCTTGACTGGGAATTTGACCAGGAATTCAACCAGGGGTGGGGCTAGCCACCCACCCCTGACCCCTCCCCAGCCTGCCTGGCCCACTGGGCCCTGATCGGGGTGGGCCAGTTGGACCCCACCCATGCATGAATTTGTGCACCAGGCCTCTAGTTACTAACAAAGTTATGCTAGTGATTTAAGTGGGAGTATAGCTAAAAAATGCTAGCTATCATTCATTTATATTTTATGTGCTATGATATATATCAGATGTTCAATCTGCCTCATTTTATAGTATTTTTCTCTCAATAACTCTAATAGTTCAGATACTATGGCTCAAAGGAGCTGAGTAATATTCTCAAGAGTCACTGGTCTACAGTAGTACAGTGCAGGGACTTGAATCCAGGCCTGCTCACATCTGATTTCTCACCCTGTTACACAGCCTCAGAGTTCCTCTATGCAAAGACTGAACCAGGACTGATAATGCTCTCTTTGACAGCGTGGCCTTTTCTACCTCTTGGCATTCTGTTGTTCCCACAAGGGAATCTATGAAAGTGAATCCTCCTCATCCAGGCCACATGTGTCATTTCCTTCCATCCACCTGTTATGAATGTCAGTAACAATCCAGGGAATACAACCTGCTCTGAGGGGTGCCCGAGTTTATTGAAAAGCACAGAATAATTCTGGCATAATTGTTCCCTGAAAACACTTCCTTAGAGGTTATCTGGAACAGCCTGGTCAGTGACTGTCACTAAAACAGAATGAGAGTAAGTCATATGCTGACCATGGGCTGTCAGAGCCAGAAGGGACAGTAATAAATTAATAAATTATTTTATAATTTGTTTCTAGAAGTGAAGGAGGGTAATATGCAAGTCCAGTAACTTAGAGCAAAAGCAAAGCTTGGACTATATCTTTCAGATAATCCTACTTATACTCTTTATGCTGTTAAATGTTCATGTTTTTGCTTATTAAAATACAGTATAAGGGAAATATGAAGAGAATATAAAAGAGCACATTATCCACTATTAAATGCCCATATCCCTTATCTCCAGACACAATCCCCACCCAGTAACAGCTACCTTTATTAATGTACATGTGTGGTTATTACATTTCTGCTTTTTCTCCCTATATATAAAAATATAGTACAGGAAGTGACTAGCTTACAGAGATGGCATTGAGCAGTGCATTACATTGCATAGCATGCTTTGTACATTCAACACTGTATTTTAGCAACTTGTGTTTATATGCATTTGTATATTTTTATCTATTTTACCTTCTCTATACTACCACATCACATCAATACTAATAAAAGCCTAGTTGGTCCTTGTGCCTTTGCATAATGCCCTCAGGTCATCACAAGATGGCTGCCTCAGTGGCCACCTCCCCAGAACTGAGTGACTCTGGCGGGGTTGAGAGGACTGGGTGCCCCCATCTTGTGTCTATGGGCACTGCCATCTTTGTGACAGAGTGACGGTTCATTTGAATATTACCCTTTTGTTAGATAAGATTCTGTTTATGGTGGATATTCAAGCTAGTTGTCACTACTTTCTATTACCCTGTTTCCCCCAAAATAAAACAGTATTTTATATTAATTTTTTCTCCCAAAGTTGCGCTAGGTCTTATTTTCAGGAGATGTCTTATCTTTCCATGCGCTAGGTCTTATTTTCAGAGGATGTCTTATTTTCGTGGAAACACAGTATGAACAGTGGTGCTATAAACATTTCTATGCATATATCTTAGTGTATATTTTAGTAAGTGCTCCTGATTTGATGTTTATGTTCAATTTTGAAATACTTTCATAAAAAACATTATATCAGTTTATCTACTTCACATTTTCAATACCATGTTGTTTCCCCTATATTATGTAAAATAAAAAGTTATAAAATTATAAAAATTTCCATTGTTCAGAATTATTATTAATTTTATTTTAGAGAGAGAGGAAGGGAGAGGGCTAGAGAGATAGAAACATCCATGAGAGAGAAACATCAGTCGGTCACCCTGATGGTTCCCTGAAGGAATCAAACCAGTAACTTCTTGTTTCCTGGGTCAACACTCAACGCCTGAGCCACACCTGTGGGCCTGTTGGTCAGAATTCCTAAATGCTGCACAGTTAGTGGGCGTGCGAGTGCCTCTCCTGAGTCTCAGGCTGCACAGGCGAGCTCCTTACAGAGGCTGCCTCGCTCCAGTTAGCCCACTGCCACTTTTTCTTCTGTGAAAGGCCCAGGC
This sequence comes from Pipistrellus kuhlii, assembly GCF_014108245.1. Lineage (NCBI taxonomy): Eukaryota > Metazoa > Chordata > Mammalia > Chiroptera > Vespertilionidae > Pipistrellus > Pipistrellus kuhlii. Next base: position 80,062,935 of record NW_023425573.1, read on the forward strand.
ATGTTTTTGTTCAGGTTTGTTTTTATTGTAGTTTTGATATATTTAACATCCATATTTGTCTATAGATTTTTCTAATAATGTGAAAATGTGTTAAATATCTCGATTTTTCTCCTAAATGAGAGTCTCATCTTTGTAGTCACATATTCCCATTAGAGTACTTGTCTTTGATAGTGTTTTCAGTAAGTTTTAGAATTTACTAATAAATTCTCTTCATTTGTAAATGTTTGAGAAAAAATATATTTTGAGTACTGACTGGGCATACATCAAGTGTTAGCACTCACTGTGGGGGTGACTCTTTATGCTTAATTTTTTTTATGTTTAAATTCTGTATACTCTATGTACAAGAACCTTTGCTGGAACACTTTCCACAAAGGTAACAGTGAATGTTCAGAACATTCTGCATACTGTTCCCGCAGCTAAAAGATAAATCACGGTATAAATTACGTTGTTCCTCTGTCACCTTTGGCTGGGGCTAGACCCAGACGCTGTTGACTAGCAAACCATTATGGTCAAATGTGCTGGTGCCCCTGGGGCCTTGATGCTAGGAGATCAGTAAGAAATGTTTGTGTGTAATCCCTGTACGGTCCCTCCTGGGTGCGACAGCTCACAAACAAATGGGGTGATGTTTCATTATTTCCACACAGCATGTCTCAGGCAATGTCGAATCAGAACGCTCACAGACACACATCTGAGCTGCGTGCTCGGTCCTGTGTCTCAGAAACACCCAGTGTGTCCTGAGGAGGAGTGGGCGAGTCAGAGGGCCATTGGAAGGATGACCTGAGGCTCAGGCTCAGCAGGTTACCAACTGGTAAAGAAGCGTTTAGTAGCTGGGAATTGTTCTGCCAGGGCAGGCTCAGACCAAGGGTCTTCACAGCTGTTGTTTATCTAGTTTTTTCCATTGATGAGAAATATGTTCTCTTGTTAATGTTCTCTTTTACCCCTAATGCCCATCAATTTTTCTGAAATATGTCCAAGTGAGGGAATTTTAAAATCTTGTTTAGTGCTCAGGGCGTATTTTTCATCTTCAGATACTTGACTCTCAATTCTAGAAAATTCTCAGTCACTATTATTTTGAACATTATCATTCTGCTATTTTATCCTTTTCTTCTTGCTCTTATATAAGTGTGTGTCCATCTATCTAAATATATACCTCGTGCCCCTTAAATTCTCTTTCACAGTTGTCATGTTTTTATTCTCTCTAAAGTATTTTTACACCGAGTGGCCTGCAGTTTTCTTCTTCCCATGTACCTCATCCCTCAAAACCCTCTACAATGTGAGGTCTTCCGACAAATGGATGTTTTCTCTGTGCTGCATAGCAATTTGCACTTGTTATTAGAAGGCTCCTCACATGTCATTTAGACAGAATTGAACATTTATTAAGTGAACAGATGGAAGCTAGGATGGAGTATTCCACAGCACTTTCTCAATAAGTAACTTTTTAGATAATAAATACATACATAAATAAGTATTACAGACCTTCTTTGCCTTTCTCTCCATTCCCCAGTTGAAACACTGATGCCAGATAGCGGGACAGTAAACTGAATCTTCAGTGATCACCACTAGCACACAGGGGCTTTGCTTTGGCTCTAGATGGAAGGTGAGGCTTTCCTACTCAGGGCCGGTAGTGATCTTTCATCTGATCTCTCCAAATCTCTCCCAACACTCCCACCTGCATGCCTTCCCCTATCTATCTCGCAGATGAAAGCGTCCTTCCATGAAACTTTCATGTTGCTGACTAATAAATATATAAATTACCAAATACAAAATTCACCACAAGAATTCTAAATATTTGAAATTCTTTAATATTTGCTTCATGTTATTAAAATAAAAATTCTTACTTATTACAAATAAAGTAAAATTCAATTTAGTAACATACTCTGTGTCATTGTGACAAACCCTGCCCCACTTGTTTCCCATACCTCAGACCTCAGCCCTGGTCAGAAGCAGCCTGTATCTGAAATCCAATCCATTTTTCTGATTACCCCCCCTACACACACACACCCACACACACACATACACACAACACACAATTATTCCCCAAAATGATACGTAGCATTGGTTTAACAAATTAGCATTTTGAGTGTGTATGTGAATTTTATATCTAGCCCGATATAATCATTAAGATAATTTTTCTTTTAACACACACACACACACACACACACACACTCTTTATTAACTTTTTTTCCTTTTGATTTTAACTTTCAATCCAGTGATCTTACTAAATTCACTCAGTATTCTAATAATTTATTTGTAGGTTCTTTTGTATTTTCTAAGTACACAATCATGTCATGAATGGGTGTTAAATTTACCAAGTCAAGTAAAATGTTTGCAACTATTAAGATGGTCAAAAGAATTCCCTTATTTATTTTGCTATTATAGTGAATTTTATTATTTGATTTTCCAATGTTAAAACACCTTTTTTCCTAGAATTAAACTAATTTACTTATGATATGTTATCCTATTCACATATCTCTAGTTTACACCTTAATATGAAGTCTGGGATTTTTATTTATTTATTTGGTTTTTTTTTGTTTGTTTGTATTTCTGCATTTATTTTTATGAGAAAAATTGGCTAGTAATTTTCCTTTCCTGCAATGTTTAGAAAGTTTTGGTTTTGAGGTTATTCTGACCTCACAAAAGAAATTGGGTAATTTTCTCCCATTAATTCTGAAACTCAAATTATTTAACAGATATAGACCATTTAGAGTTTCTATTTCTTCTGGGGTCTGTTTTGATAAATTACAGTTTCTTAGAATTTAGTTTATCTCATCTATTTTTTTCAAATTGATTTACATAGAGTTGTTTATGGTATATTCTTATTAAGTTTTTTGTATGAGTTCTAATATGGGTGATTTACTCATTATACTATTTTTCTTAGTTATTTTGCTAGTCATTTATTAAATCAAATTTATTAGTCTTTTCAAAGAATCAACTCTTTGCTTTGTTGTCTTTTAGTATTTTTCTACATCCTATTTTCTTTACACTTAATTTGATGTTCTCTACTAACATTAACATTGTTCTTCTCTTGCTTTATTTTAAAAGAAATATAACTATTGTTCCTATTTTCCTTTTGTTGGTATTATCTTTTTAACTCTGTCCAGATGTGTGGTAGGCAGAATAAAGTTTCCCCTAAAGATGATATGTTTATTGATTATAGAGAGAGAGGAAGGGATGAGGGAGAGAGATACTTTGATGTGAGAGAGACACATGGATTGTTTGGCTCCCTTAAGCACTCAAACAGGATTAGAATTCACAACCTAAGTATTTGATGGAGAATCAAACCTGCAAACTTTTGGTTTATGAGACAACACTTCACGCAACTGAGCCACCATGCCAAGGCAAATTTGTGTTTTTCCTCGCTGTATTTTATTTTATTTTCTCATTACCATTTATCCCCCATACACTCTGTTACACCTTCACCCGCTGCCCCACTGCAGTCACCACACTTTTGTCCGTGTCCATGAGTTATTTATTTTTATTTCTCTTTTCTAAATTCTTCCATGTCCCAACACCATCCACACCACACCACACCACACCACAGCTGTCTGACTGCTCTCTCTCTATGAATCTGTCTCTGTTTTGTGTGTTAGTTTTTTGTTCAATTAATTCTAAATATGAGTGAGATCATGTGGTACTTGTCTTTCTCTGACTGACTGGCTTATTTGTGAATATTCGTTACAAAGGCAATGGGAAAAATTAATACCACATATTTGCACTTTTTATTTTGTTTTGTTACAGTTCCTTTTAAACTTCACTTTTTCCACCTCAGCTACATCATTTTTATTTGTCTTTGATATTAGCATGGATTCCCTCTCCTTTTTCAAGACATGTCTATGTATTTTATTTAACATATAAACACATTTTATTTGCCCTTCCTTTTTGTTAGAAAGAGATAAGGAAGTTTCTTAATTCTCTCTCAATTACATGGAACTAGAAATGCTTTAGAGATATTTAAATAAGAAATGGGATACCTGTATTAAGACTTCTTAAAATATGACACTTCTAATTAAAATAGTTCTCATTAATTTTAACACATTTGTTCATTTTTAGGTAACTTTTAATTACCTCATTTTGTATTGTTTAAAATTTGTGTATATTTTATTCTATCCTGATCTTATTTTCTCTATAATCGTTTCCACAGGCTCTTAATGCCTTCATATCCAGATAAAATGAATACTAATGTTTCAGTTTAACAATTCTAAAGCATGTATTTAAATTTCAGAGACTAGCTTTATGCCACATTTGATTATTAAAGAATAAAAGGATGCTATCTCGTTATCTTTTAAGGATGAAAGTGAAAGCAAAGAAAATGCTAGTTGTATGTGGTATTTGAATTTTCTGAAGTTTTCTATAAAATATAGATAACATATTTATCTTTGCAAGATTATTTTGATAATTAAATAAAGTAGTTAAGTAAAAATAATTCCCTGCAATTAGCAGAACATCCAGGTATGTGTTTACTTATATTCACACATGCACACACTCATTAGCTCTCCCTTTCTTGTGAAAATGCAAATTTTCCTTTTAGAAAAATTTTTTTTCCAACTCTCTGGTACTAAGAAAATAATTTTGTTTTAAAATTAGGAGTTTTATGTATTTTTTCTTTTTAAAAGTGAATAGCTCTGTATTATCAGTTATGTAGATAGTTTATGAGACTTGTTCAAAATGTCTTCGCTCAGCAGGCCAGCGACTGCCTCCTCGGCCAGCCTGCTGGCAAAGGGCGGTGCTCCGAGAGCCCAGAGCTGCTCTCCTGCCAGGTCTCTGAACCCGGAAATGCTGCCCCTTCGCAGCCCTCTCTCCAAAGTCTCCATCTCTGCAGTTGCCTGGTGTTACTTGTTGACACAGAGGAAACAAAGACAATCTGTATTCATTCAAAAAGGAAACAATACAACACCATGGCCTGCGGCCTAAAAGCCCAGCAGTTAAATTCTGGTGTCACCACCATGGAGTACATTGACAGTGGGCCTAGATCCCCAGCTTCTCCTTTAAGAAATTGAAGATAGCAAATGTAATTGCCTCTTGCAAGGATTATGAGGAATAAATTAATTAAAGTGTGTAAAACTAGACTACAATGTGGTCTGAAGCTACAGCCTGCAAACCCTAAATTAAGGATAAGAATGTAGAGAAATGAGCACCGAACCTAAAATTTAGTCCAGACCCAGTCCATGTGTGAAATGCTATTATTTATAACTTGCAGAACACTGTGTAATTGTTGACTGTCATAACAATATCTCTAACCATAAGTACCTAATATGTGGTACAAGAACTTTGTAAGATTCAGTTTTGATAGAATGAACTGTTCATGGATAATGCATCAGTCTTGGTAACTGAAACTGATAACAGGACAGCAGATTCAGACAGTGGGGAGAGCTAGTGTCACTGAAGCCTTAAAGTAACACTCAAATGATTCCGAAATCATCTGTTTTTGCTCCCATTAGACTAATTCTTATACCAGTATGTACCTACAGCCCTTAGCAAGTTTAGTTTAATTAAAACCTTAAGGATATTCAGTGCAAAATTCTACTTTTTTTTCAGAGAGAAATGGCAGCTCTCCTGACAAACAGCAGCCAGGAGTTTCTGTGGCATTAACATGCTGCTTGGTGATTTGGGCTATTCAGACGCTGGGGAAACATCCTGTTCACTTTAAGCTCATCAGGTTCTGGCAGAGAAAGAGCATATAGTCAACAACTTCATATCATATCTAAAATAAAAGAAGCACTGTCTTCACCAGCAAGAACAGTGGATGGAAGGAAAATTAAATCAACATATTTTCTAAAACTTACGAATTTTTGTTTAGAGAAGAGCAAAGTGAAGCATGGACACCTTGTGCAATAACATATTTAAACACAGCAAATGATGAGATCAAACCCCAGCAAAGCCTTCCAAGTCTAATCAGATTATAATCTTGTCCATACTATTTTCATCTGATTTAAACTGCCCTCTCTACCAGCCTGCTTGCCCCCAACTGCCTCCCCCAACCCCTGCCAGCCTGATCACCCACAACTGCCCTCCCCTCCTGGCCTAATCGCCCCTAACCACCTCTGCCTAGACCCTGCCACCATTGTTTTTTTCCAGAAGGATGTCCAGGTCTCCTGGTCTAATTAGCATATTGCCCTTTTTTTAGTATAGATATAGTGGCTTTTTTTTTTTTCTTAATTCTTTTAGCTTTTTCATCCAACCATGAATACCCTTCCCTCTGACAGCTATGTTACCCAAAAAATTTCATAATTTTTTTTTAAAGACAAAAAAAAGGAATGGAAGGTATTAAATCTGGATGTTTTGCAGAATTCACCAGTGGAGCCATCTGGTCCTAGATTTTGTTTTTGAGGGAGGTTTTGTTTTGTTTTTTAATATATTTTATTGATTTTTTTTTTTTCAGAGAGGAAGGGAGGATAGAGAGTTAGAAACATTGATGAGAGAGAAACATTGATTAGCTGCCTCCTGCACACCCCCTACTGGGGATGTGCCCACAACCAAGGTACATGACCTTGACCAGAATCAAACCTGAGACCCTTCAGTCCTCAGGCTGATGCTCTATCCACTGAGCCAAACAAGTCCAGGCTTTGAGGGAGGTTTTTTTATTATTGTTTTCATTTCCTTACTGCTGATCAGTCTGTTTAGGTTTCTCAATTCTTCATAGTTCAGTCTACAAAGATTATATATTTTAAGAATTTTTGAACATTTTCTACATTATCTAATTTGGTGCCTTTCACAATATTTTTGTATAATTATTTGTATTTCAATTGGGTCCATTGTAACTTTTTCTCTTTAATTTTTTAATTTTTTAAACTATATTTTTAATGATTTCAGAGAGGAAGGGGGAGGGAGGGATAGAAAAATAATGATGACAGAGAATAATAATGATGATAGAGAATCATTAATCAACTACCTTCTACACACCTCTTACTGGGACTGAGCCCAGTAGGATTGAGGCCACAACCCTGTCATGTGCCCTGACTGGGAATCGAACTGTGACCTCCTGGTTCATAGGTCAACATTGAACCACTGAGTCATGCTGGCCAGGCTCATTTTTCATTTTATTCATTTGAGTCTTTTTTGTTTTTTCCTTAACAAGTCTAGCCAGAGATTTGTCAATTTTATTTATCCTTTTCAAAAATCAGCTCTTTGTTTCACTATTTATTTCTATTGCTTTGTTCTCTATTTCATTTATTTCTGCTCTAATTTTTATTCTTTTCTTTATTCTATTGACTTTTGGTTTCATTTAATTGTCTTTACTTAGTTTTTTTAAGGCATAATGTTTGATTTTTTTTTTTTTTGAGATCTTTCTAATTTCTTAAGGTGGGCCTTCATTGCTACATACTTCCCTCGTAGTACCAGTTTTTCTGCATTCCCAAAATTTTGTTGTCCTATTTTTTCTCAATATGCTTTTTGATCTTTTATTTCTTCTTTGACTCAATAATTATTGATTGGCTTGTTTAATCTCCACACATTAATAGTTTCTTCAACTTTCCTCTTATAGTTAATTTTCAGTTTCAGACTGAAGATAGTTGGTATGATTTATTTATTTTTTATTTTTTTAATGTATTTTATTGATTTTTTCAGAGAGGGATAGAGAGTTAGAAACACCGATAAGAGAGAATCATTGATCAGCTGCCTCTTGCACACCCCCTACTGGGGATGTGCCCACAACCAAGGTACATGCCCTTGACCGGAATCGAACCCGGGACCTTTCAGTCAGCAGGCCGACGCTCTATCCACTGAGCCAAACCAGTTTCGGCCAGTTGGTATGATTTAATCTTCTTTAATTTATTGAGACTAGTTTTGTGTTCCAACTTACTTTCTTTCTTTGAGACTGTTCCATCTTCACTTGAGAAGAATGTACATTTGTTATTTTAGAATGGAAAGTTCTATAAATATAGATTATGCTACTTGCTCTAATGTGCCATTTAAGGTGGGCATTTCCTTGTTGACTTTCTTTTGGGATAATCTATCCATTACTGTCAATGCTGTACTCAGGTCTGCTACTATAATTGTGTTTTTGTCAGTTTCTCTCTTTCGGTCTGTCATTAATCACTTTATATATTTTACTGTTCCCAGGTGCAGGGCATATGTATTGATGTGTTATGTCTTCTAGATTAATTGTCTCCTTCATCATTATAAAATATCTATCCTTGCCCCTCATTACCTTTTTTATCTTAAAAATCTAGTTTCTTCTGATATCAGGATGACTACACCTGCTGTTCTCTGGATCCGTGTGCTGGATCCAGAGAACAGCAGGTTTGACCCCTGGTCAGTATCCTCTTCCACCCCTTCACTTCGTGCCTATGTCACTTTCCAGCGGAAATGAGTCTCCTGAAGACCACATATAGTTGGCCTTGTTTCTCATCTATCCTGCTGCCCTGCCTTTTGATGGATGAGTTCAGTTCCTTTGAATTCAGGATGATTATGGGTATATGAAGACCTGCTATCAGTATTTTCTCTTTTTTTCTTGTTATTCTGTATCTCCATCATTTCTTTTCTCTTGTGTTTCTGTCTCCTGTTTTAGTTTGATGCTTTTCTATAATATATGATGTTTTTATATATCAGCTCTATGTTTTTGTATTGTGATTATCATTCGTTTTATGTAAAAAATATATGTTTCCTACCTACCAGAGTCCTTTTTCTTCCGACTGCACCTCATTTCCATTCACCAGGGCAAGGTCAGTCCTTTCCCGCTTCACCTTCCATGCTTTTGTGTTGCAAATTATTCCTTTTCTGCATTTGTTCCCAAATTATAAAGTTATAGTCATTTAAAAATATATTTCCCCTTTCACATATACATTATACTTAAGTGTTTAATACCCTATTCAGGAATGGAGTTATGTTTTTTGCTTCTGTCTGATTGCCATCAAATTCACATGTTGTACATGCCTGTCCTTTGCTTTAGGTGCGGCAACTCCTTCCCACGTGTACTGTAACATAGGTCTGTGATGGTAGACTCCCTCAGCGTTTTTATTAATTTATTTGTTTTTCATATATAAAATGCAGCACCCCTGGATATATTATTCTTGGCTTTTCTTTTCTCTTTTTCAGTATTTTGAATATTTTATGTCATTCTCTCCTGGCTTGTAAGGTTTCTGCCAAAAATCCCGATGATAATCCAGTGGTATTTGCTTTGCTAGAGTCTTCCCCCCCCCCCCCCCCCACCTCTTCAGTTCCTTGAGAATTCTTTCTTTTTTCATTAACTTTTGACAGTTTTGATACTGTTTCTTGGGTAATGTGTTTCTACTTGAGGTGATTAGGTGTTTCATTGGCTTCTTAGCTTTAGAAAGTCCAGTTCTGTACTTTCCCCTTGTTCTTCTCCTCTATGCCTATTGTTCTGATTCTTTTTGAGAGAGTCAGGCAATTCTGGCAGAAATGTTTCCCCTTTTAAAATTCAATTCTCTCTCTTCTTCCACTTGAGTTATTTCTAGATCTCTGTTCTGAGTTCACCAATTCTCTCCTCCATCCAGACTCCTGCTTCCAGTGCTCTCTATGCTATTCTTCATTGCATTTATTGAGTCCTTCAACTCCAGAATTCTTGCTTGGTTATTTTTTGAAGTTCTCATTTCTTTGGGAAAGTACTCATTTGTTTGTTAATTTTATTCCTGACCTCATTGAGCTCCCTTTCTGATCTTTTTGTACCTTGAGGTGTTTTTTTTTCTTTTCTTTTCTTTTCATAACTGCAATTTTGCATTTATATAATATATTAACTTAATAAGCCTTCCGGGTCTTTGAGTTTGCTTTGGATACTTTTTTATTTTCTTTCTGACTTTTCTTGTGACTTTGTATTTTCAAAGCCATTTGAAATACTCACCTCTTCTTTTTTCTTTAAGTACTATTTGTTTCTTTAAAATTCAGCAGTTTGAGGCCCTGGCCAGGTAACTCAGTTGGTTAGAGTGTCACCCCAATATGCCAAGGCTGTGGGTTTGACCCCTAGTCAGGGCACCTACAAGAATCAACCAATGAATGCAGAAAAAAGCAGCACAACAATTTTCTCTCTTTCTCTCCTTTCCCCTCTCTCTAAAATCATTCAGTAAATAAAAGTAAATGGCAAGCTGCTAAGTAGAGGGCTTTCTGCCAAGCTCCAGTAGACAGTGCTGTAGTGAAGCTTTTATCTCCTGTCATCATTCCTGGTGCCTTGGTGATCTCTGTGTGGTAGTGCTCTCAGTCATGGGAAATTAGTTGTTTTCCTTGAGATGGTGGGTATCTTATCTGGGTTGCCTCAGTCTCAGGGCACCACCCATGGTGTGATGTGGCTGGGATGGTGCTCAAGGCTTCAAGTTCACAGTACTGACTACTGATACTCAGTGGGTGCCAGCCGCACTGTCCTATCAGAGGTGTCTCCTCTTCCTCCACCTGGTTCTGACTCCTCCAGATTCCGCAGCCACAGGGAGGCAAGAGGGAGAATGAGGGGCGGAGGGGGAAGGGGAGTGGTACTCTTGGGCCTGCTTTGCCTTCTTGCTAGGAACGGCAGCCCTGTCCACAGTGGCCATACTGTTGTGCTGCATCTGCAACCCTGCCAGAGGGCACCAGTAGATGCCAGGGTGCTGGCTGCTCAGGCTGGAGTGTGCCTTCGCCCTTCCTACCCTCCAGGCTGCCATGTGCGGGCTGCAGCTTGCCTGCACCGAGAGGAAGAGAATCTCTCAGAAATGCCTGAGTGTTGAGCAGGGGTCCTTTGTGGAATTATAGTTGTTTGACTTGTAACTTTAAGGGAAGAACTTGTAACCTCTCTCTCTGCTATGATGCTGCTGTCACTTTCTGTACAAAACAGAATTTTTGCTTGAAATGCCAAGGTCCAAATGTATTTGAAAACTTGAAGTGTCTCCGTGATTTTTTGTTTGTTTTAGGAGGGAGAAAAAAAAAAATATATATATATATATATATATATATATATATATATATATATATATGATGTCATTTACTTTAGTATCTTAGCTAGAAAGGTTCATGTGTGTAATAGTTCTGCTCAGATAAATTTATAAAGGCCAGTATCAATGAGAGAGCAAAGTTGGAAGGGAAAACATCAGAGCAAGATGAGCTTGGAGAGATAGACAAATATCTAGAAACTTAGTGATTATGGTCAATTTTTCTAAGAAAAAAATGTATTACAATGGTGTTGGTATTATGACTCTATTAGCATTTTTTTTGTTTGTTTGTTAATTTAGTTTGTCCTCACCTGAAGATTTTTTCCCCATTGATTATGTTAGAGAGAGTGAAATGAAGCAAGAGGGAGAGATAGAGATAGAGACAGACAGAAAGAAACATCGATGTGAGAACACATGGATTGATTGCTTCCCACACACCCCCTGACCGGGGCTGCTTGAGGATCAAACCTGCAACTGAGGCATGTGCCTTTGACCGAGAATTAAACCCGCAACCTTCCAGTGTGTGGGCCTACTCTCTAACCACTGAGTGATGCTGGCCAGGGCTCGCCTAGCATTTTTAAATCGCTATAATTGTTGTATGAAGAAAGAATTCCTGGAGGAATAAAGGCAGTAAAGTATGTATGTGGAACTGTGGCGATGGCTATGGAAACAAATACATAGACTGGTGAGGGACTGAGTGCAGAGGATAGAGAAGTGTCAGGGGACTCAGGTTTCTGCTTGCAGAGCAGGGTGGACACCAATGAGGACCTTGCAAAGGGAAGCCTTGAGTTCAATGTGGATTATAATAAACTTGAGGAACATTTGAGACACCTGACAGGGTTGATAACCAGTAACTAAATATGCGTGTGTACACAACAAGGGGTCATGAGGTAGAGACACAAACCTTAAGTAGATCTCACTGGAAGCCTCATCCTTGCTTAAGATTGCTCAGGTAACGGAAACCTACTCGCTGAAGTACTGGTGGAGACTGAAGGACCTAAGGACCATGGGAAATGAGAGCAGACGTGCAGAGCAAGTGCCTGGGAAGAGAGGTAAGAGGAAATTATGGGAATGTATAATGATGGAAATGAAGGGAAGGTAATATTCTAAAAAGAAGGGCAATGTGAAAATTTACCACTTCCACTGAGACACCAAGTAAAATAGAGTAAAAAGGACATCGAACTTCACAACATGAAAGTGATCAGAATCATTAGCTAAAACCATCTCAACGGACCTCAGGAGGTGGGATTCAGATTGGAGCAGGCCGAAGAGTGAGCAGTAGTGTTCCCTGTTACTTTCAACTCACACAGCACTCCGAGTTCTCCAAAAAGGCAGTAAAGTATGTGCATTAAACCTAAATCCGTAGTAGCCTCTCAAATTAAGTATGACTTTATTGACATTGGGACAATATATTTGCCTTCTAGTCTCATCATAGCGGTTAGACTGGTCCTTCCAAGTCATAATTCAGATGAGCCCTCTACTCTCGTTACAACACTCCAGTGGTTCCCCATCTCCTCCAAATCCTTCGTATCACCCCACAGATACTCTGTCAGCCGCCCTTTCACCTCCCTGGCATCACCTTCCAAGCTCCCCCTCCATGCCTCTCACCAAGTGGCCTGGCCTTCTCAAGTTTCCACAGAATGCTAACCAGGCAGGTGCCTTTCCCACTCATTGCTCTGCTTGTGTGCTCCTTTTCTAGACAGCCTCAGGATTAATCTCCTGGCTTCTCCCTGGCCTTCTGTCAAATGTCACCTTTTCTGGAGTCCTTCCCTGACCTGACAGCCTGTCTGAAATGTGACTTCCCACCGTCCCTTCACAATAATCTGTAGGCCTTTCCCTTTTCATATTGTCCTCTCTAGTACTATCTTCCAGGCATGCTATTGATATATTTGTATTTCTCTCAGTTACTTTGCTTTTCTATTAGAATATAAGTTCCATGCAGAGAAGAATGTTGTGTGTGAGTCTTAAGGCTGTTTCACAGCTCTAAAACAGTACACTGCACAGAAATCACTCAGTGATTAACTGCTATAAATAAAAACTTTCAGTGCTCTATACATAATGAACAGATAATAATTTAATGGATTTCTGAGCTTTTATATCATGACAAAATTAATTGTTAATTACTAGGATTGTAGTGAATAAAAGGATAGACTAATTTTTTTAAAAATCTATTTTGTTAAAATCTGTTAGCTTTTGGCATTTATCTGTAATTCATCAAAATTACAATATGGTCATTATGGTGAAATTCTTTGAAGCAGTTTGAAATCATAGGGTTTCATTGGTCATTCATTTAAACCTTAAAATTAGATTGATGTAATACTGTGCATTCATTTGAATCTAGTGTCTCTCCTGGAACCTCAAAATACAGAAAAAAGTTTTCATTAATTTCCAGAAGGCAGCACTAAAACACATGGGTTGCACAAGTCTGAAGTCCTTTAGATTTAATCTCATTTGAAGCATGAGTTTGGTTTCACTAAACACTGAGTAAAGATAAAGGTGTACTCTTTATTGATTTGAAGAGGATAAATAAAACAACTGGAAATGTTTTATAACACCCTATGTCCTCTATTGATAATTATTTTGAATTGAGTAACTTATTGCTCCAAAAGTTCCAACTGAATGTGGTTTCACATCATCTTTCTCCTCAGGGAGATTGAAGGCCATATTTTTGAGCCTTTCTCAGATTTTTTGAATCTGATGGGACATCATGAGTAAATGTGGAAACTGGCTCAGTGACGGCGGTTAATCTGTTGGGAGCAGAGGGAGATTTTGATGCATAACCTCTAAACAGAATAAACCACTTTCTCTGAGAAATTTGGCTGATGTTTTTAAGAAATATGGTTCCCTGGTGATCCTCGCTCAGGAACAGCTGGAGTGTTTGGAGGGAGCAGTGAATGATGACAGGTAAAGGGCACAGTAGCCATGCTTTCCTGAGGCCCAAACGCAAAACGTGTGTTGACCATTTTTTTTATGGCAGGAGATTATTGTGTGGGATTCATATCCAAGGCAGGAAAGAAAGAAAAAAAAAAGCAGTTTAATTTCTCTGGAAGATATTTCTACCCCTTTGCATTTTGTGTTACATTTGCCTAATTCTTTTAATTCATTAATATGCATGATAGAGTTTTGTGTTTATTTTTAATTCATTGGCACTCAAAATAAAGCCTTTTCCAGCACTTTAAGATACAGGAAATACGAATGTACTTTTATCTCCAAATTTGTAGCAATAGAACAACTGGGAATCCTCATCCTCCATCATAGCAGAGACATTATTACTACCCTGGCGGATGTGGCTCAGTGGTTAGAGTGTTAACCTTTGCACTGAATGGTAGCAGGTTTGATTGAAAGAAAACAGCTAACTTGAGAAGTTCCATGGCAAGCCACTGTATTCACCGTTGCCAGCACAAATCTCTCCCTTTTCAGCTCAATTAGGCTGGGTACCACTCTCAAAGCCCCATGTATTTACAAGTTCCCTAGCGAGGATGTGGAGAAAAAGGAACCCTCGTGCAATACTGGTGGGAATGCAGACTGGTGCAGCCACTGTGGAAAATAGTATGGAATTTTCTCAAAAACTGAAAAACGGAGCTGCCATTTGGCCCAGAAATCCCATTTCTAGGAATATATCCCAAGAAATCGGAAATACCAATCAGAAAGGACATATGCACCCCTATGTTGATAGCAGCACAATTCACCATAGCTGCCCCCTGGTGGTCAGGGCACTCCCACAGCCAACCTCCCACAGCCCCCCATCCACCCTCTACCGGTTGCCCCTCCCCCTGCCCTAGGTCTTAATCACTGGCCAGGCCAAGGACCCCTCCCATGGATGAATCTGTGCACCAGGCCTCTAGTATTAAAAATAATGTTATGTTCATAAAGTTCCTTTCTTGCATCCTACTAATATATTTTTTTTAACCTTTATTGTTGAAAGTATTTCATGTCCCCTTTTTCTCCCATTGAACCCTTCTAACCCGCACCTTGCCGCTGCTCCAGGTCTTCACCACCATACTGTCTGTGTCCATGGTTATGCATATGGTATATGGTTGTTCTCTCCTCATCCACCCACCCTCCCCTGCCTTCCCTCTGAGATTCCAGTATGTACCTGCTTCTATGTCTCTGGATCTATTTTGTTCATCCGTTTATTTTGGTCATTAGATTCCACATTTTAGTGTATTTCTCTGACTGGCTTATTTCGCTTAGCATAATACTATCCAGGTCCCTCCATGCTGTCTCAAAGGGTAGAGATCCTTCTTTTTCACTGATGCATAGTATTCCATGGTGTAAATAAACCACTGCTATTTTACCCTCTCATTTATTGATGGGAATTTGGTCTGTTTCCAGATCTTAGATATTGTAAATTGTGCAGCTATGAACTTAGGGCATGCATTCTTTCTAATTGGTGTTTTTGGAAGTAGTATCACTGGATCAAATGGAAATTACATTTTTAATTTTTTGTGGAAACTCCTTACTGTTTTCTATAATGACTGTCTGCATTCCACCAGCAGTGCACTAGGGTTCCCTTTTCCACACATCCTTGCCAGCATTTGTCATGTGTTGACATGGTAGCCATTCTGACAGGTATGAGGTGATACCTCATTGTTTTAATTTGCATCTCTCTGATGATCAGTGACTTTGAACATTTTTCCATCTGTCTCTTGGCCATCTGTATGTCCACTTTGGAGAAGTGTCTATTTAAGTCCTTTTCCCATCTTTCAATTGCATTGATTGTCCTCCTTTTGGTAAGTTGTATGAGTTCCTTTTGTATTTTGGATATTAACCCTTTATCTGATGTATCATATCATTCTCCCATACAGTGGGATCCCTTTTCATTTTATTGATGGTTTCTTTTGCTGTGCAGAAGCATTTTATTTTTATGTAGTTCCATCTGTTTAATTTTTTCTTAGTTTCATTTGTCCTAAGAGATGTAGCTGTAAACTAGAGATGTCTGAGATTTTGCTGCCTGTGATTTATTATAGGATTTGTATGGTTTCACAACTTACATTTAAGTCTTTTATCCATTTTGAGTTTATTAGTATGTATGGTGTAAATTGGTGGTCTAGTTTCATCTTTTTTGTTTATATTTGTCCAATTGTCCCAACAACATTTATTGAAGAAACTATCTTGACTCCATTGTATGCTCTTGCCTCCTTAGGGAAATATTAATTGAGCATAACAACTTGGGTCAATTTCTGGGTATCTGTTCTGTTCCATTAATCTATTTGCTGGTTTTTGTGCCAGTACTAGACTGTTTTGATTATAGTGGCTTTGTAGTATAACTTCATATGTTATTGTGATCCCTCCAACTTTTTTCTTTCTGAAGATTGCTGCATCTATTTGGGGTCTTTTTTTTGGGACCGTATTTTTGGAGTATTTGTTCAATATCTGTGAAATATGTCTTTGGCATTTTAATAGGGATTGCATTGAATATATAGGTTGCTTTAGTTAATATGGTGATTTAAATCTTAATTCTACCAGTCTTTGGACATGGTGTATTCCTTGACTTGTTTATATCTTCCTCTATCACTTTTTTCAATGTCCTATACCTTTCTGCATGTACAAGTTTTCTACCTCTTTGGTTAAGTTTATTCCTAAGTATCTTAATTGTTTTGTTGCAATAGTAAGTGTGATTGATTGATTAGTTTCTCTTTCTGAGAATTCATTACTGATGTATAAAAACGCCATCTATTTCTGGATATTAATTTTGTATCCTGCTAGGTTGCTGAATTCATTTATTAAATCTAGTAGTTTTATGGTGGAGTCTTAGAGTTTTCCAGGTATTAGTCATGTCATCTGTGAATACAGTTATACTTCCTACTTTTCAATTCGTATTCCTCTTATTTCTTCTTGTCTGATTGCTGTGGCTGGGTCTTTCAATGCCATGTTGAATAAGAGTGGTGTAAGTGGCCATCCTTTTCTTGTTTCTGTTCTCAGGAGAAATTATGGAATTCTTCCCACTGAGTCTGATGTTGGCTGTTGGTTTGTCATATATGGCATTTATTATACTGAGGTATGGTCCCTCTACTCCCACTCTTCTGGGAATTTTTACCGAAAGAGGTACTGGATTTTGTCAAATGCTTTTTCTGACGTTATTGATATGATCATATGGTTTTTAACTTTTAATTCATTTATATTATGTATCACACTCATTGTTTTGTAAATATTTTACCAGTCTTGTATCCCTGGACTAAATCCCACTTGGTCATGATGCATGGTGTATGATCTTTTTAATATATTGCTGGATCTGATTTGCCAATATTTTGTGAAGAATTTTAACATCTGTGATCATCAGGGATATTGCCCTGTAATTCTCTTTCTTTGCAGTGTCTAGTTTTAGTTTTAGTATTAGGGTGGTGCTAGCCTCATAAAAAGAGCTGTGATGTGTTCCTTCCTCTTGGATTTTTTTTAATAGTATGAGGAGAATAGGTGTAGGTTCTTCTGTGGGTGTTTGGTAATACCCCCTATGAAGCAATTTGGACCAGGGCTTTTGTTTGCTGGGAGGTTTTTTGTTTTGTTTTGTTTTGTTTTTTGTTTGTTTGTTTGTTTGTTTGTTTTTGCTTTTGGTTTGTGTGTATGTGGGTGTGTTTGAATTATTGTTTCTATTTCATAATTGTTATTGGCCTATTCATGTATTCTGATTCAGTTTTTGGAGATGGTATTTTTCTAGGAATTTGTCCATTTCATCTACCTTGCCCAGTTTTTTTGGCATATAGGTGTTCACAGTATTTTCTCATAATCCTTTATATTTCTATGGTGTCTGTTGTTACTTCTCCACTTTTGTTTCTGAATTTATTTATTCGGGTCCTCTCTTTTTGTTTCTTGATAAATCTGGCTAATGGTTCATCAATCTTGTTTATGTTTTCAAAGTACCAGCTCTTGGTTTCATTGAGCCTTTGTAATTCTTTTCTTTTCTTTTTTTTTTTTTTTTTCTCAATGTCATTTATTTCTGCTTTATCTCTATCATTCCCTTTCTTCTACTTACTTTGGGCTTTTCTTGTTGTTCTCTTTCTAATGCTTTAAGTTGTAGGGTTCAATTGTTTTGTCATTAAATTTTTCTTGTTTTTGAGTTAGACACGGAGTGCTATGAACCTCCTTCTCAGGACTGCTATTGCTGTGCCCCAGAGATATGGGTTGTGTGTTCGTTTTCATTTTTGTTCAGGAAGTGTTTTTTTGTTGTTGTTTTGTTTTGTTTTGTTTTTTAGTTTCTTTCTTGAAATTAAAACCCATTCATTGTTCAATAATATGCTATTTAGCCTCAAACTGTTTTTACTGTAGTTGATTTCAAATTTCATTCTATTACAGTGTGAGAAAATGCTTGATATGATTTCAGTCTTTGTGAAATTGTAGAGACTTGTTTTGTGTCCTAACATGTGGTCTTTCTTTGAGCACTTGAGAAGAATGTATATTCCGCAGCTTTGGGATGAACTGTTCTATAAATAACAATTAAATTCTTTTGATCTAGTGTGTCATTTAGAGTCACTGTTTCCTTGTTAATTTTTTGTCTAGAATAGGGGTGTCGAACTCAATCAGAGAAGGGGCCAAAATCTGAAATCCAGCCTAAATCGTGGGCCGAATGGTTTACTGAACAGTCATAAACTGTCATTGTGATGGAAACGCAGCGGAGTGCAGTGATGACAGCGCGGTGCAGGCCACATTGCAAGGCCTGGCGGGACGGATTTGGCCCGCGGGCCTTGTGTTTGACACATGTGGTCTAGAAGGTCTATCCAGTGAGGTCAATGTGGTATTCAAGTCCTCTACTAAGATGGTATTGCTATTGATCTCTCCCTTAAAGTTCCCCCAGGGGGGGAAAGAAAAAATAATAATGTAGTTTTCCTATATTGGGTGCATATATATTTACCATGGTTATCTCCTTTAGTATCATGGATTGATCCCATTAATATTATGTAGTGACCTTTATTGTCTTTTATAATGGCCTTCATTTTGTAGTCTATTTTGTCAGCTATAAGTATTGCTACTTCAACTTTTCTTTTTCTTTTCCATTTATACTTGCCTCAAAACCTTTTATCATCCCCTCACTCTAATTCTGTTTGAAGCTTTTGTTCTGAGGTGGGTTTCTTGTAAACATCATATATTTGGGTCATATTTAATCTATTTTCATTTAATTTTATTACTGATAGGGGCTTATTTATTGCCATTATAATTCTTTTTTAAAATATATTTTTATTGATTTTTTTACAGAGAGGAAGGGAGAG
Organism: Pipistrellus kuhlii; assembly: GCF_014108245.1. NCBI lineage: Eukaryota > Metazoa > Chordata > Mammalia > Chiroptera > Vespertilionidae > Pipistrellus > Pipistrellus kuhlii. The sequence continues at coordinate 80,081,986 of NW_023425573.1, forward strand.
GGATAAAGAGTTAGAAACATTGGTGAGAGAAACATCGATCAGTTCCCTCCTGCACATCCCATACTGGAGATGTGCCTGCAACCAATGTACATGACCTTGACCAGAATCAAACCTGGGACCTTTCAGTCCATAGGCCAATGCTCTATCCACTGAGCCAAACCAGTTTTGGTGCCATTTTAATTCTTTATGTCTATGTTTCTCTCAAATATATTTTTATTCTCATTATAGCAATCCTTCTAGCATTTCTTGCAAGTTTTCTATTTTTATGTATAGCCTTGCTGGATATAATAATCTTGGTTTCAGAACCTTGCTTTTCATTAACTTGAATACTTTATGCCAGGTGTCCTCAAACTTTTTAAAGTGGGGGCCAGATCACGGTCCCTCAGAGAGCTGGAGGGCCGGACTATATGAACTACTAATTCTTACTGTAACACCTCGGCTGCGCTCACTGCCCAAAAAACCTGGCGGGCCGGATCAGACTCCTCTGCGGGCCGCATGTGGCCCGAGGGCCATAGTTGAAGACGCCTGCTTTATGCTATTCCCTTCTGTCCTGTAAAGGTTCTGATGAAAAATCAGCTGGGATGTCCTTTACAGGTAACAGCTTGCTTATCTCTTGCTGCCTTCAAGATTCTCTCTTTATCTTTAATTGTTTGCATTTTAATTATGATGTGCCTGGGTGTGGACCTGTTTAGGTTCTTGCTTAGGACTCTCTGTGCCTCTTGAACTTGACTTTTTTTCTTCACTAGTTTAGGGAAGTTTTCTGCCATTATTTTTTCAAACATATTCTCTGCTCCTTGCTCACTTTTTTCCTCTTTCAGTATTCCTATGATGTAAATATTTTAAGCTTCATGTTGTTCCACATCTCCCTGAAACTATCCTCCTGTTTATTAATTATGTTTTTTTTTGTTTGTTTGTTTCTTTGTTCTCTGAGTGATTTTTTTCCTACTCAATCTTCTAATTCACTGAACCAATCCTCAGCTTCCCCTAATCTGCTGTATATTCCGTCTAATGTATTATTTATTAGTGCCATGCCATTCTTCATTTCTGACTTTTTTTTTTAGATTTACTATATCCTTTCTCATCCTTGTTATCATTTTTTAGCTCTATAACTGATCAATTTCTTTTTTATTAATAATTTTCTTTTATTTTTATTGATTTCAGAGAGAAAGGAAGATGGAAAGAAAGATAGAAACATCAAGGATGAGAGAAAATCATTGATCAGCTGCTTCCTGCATGCCCCCCACTAGGGATCAAGCCAGCAACCTGGGCATGTGCCTTGACCAGAATCAAACCTGGGACCCTTCAGTATGCAGGCCAGCACTCTATCCACTCAGCCAAACCAGCTATGGCTGATCAATTTCTTATTTCCATTTCATTTATTTCTTTTTCTGGACAATTATCTTTTTTCTTTTTCTTTTTTTCATTTGGGGCTTATTTTTTGCTTGCCTTTTGACTGCATGTTTTGGATTGGTCAATGCATTAGGTGGATCTGCTGCAACACCCAATCTCTAGTGCAGGACAATGTCAGATACTGTGTGTGTGTGGTCCTGAGTAGCCTGTTATTAGCTATCAGCAGTGCACAGCTTGTGGCTCCCTCTGCTGGGCCTGGATGACTTTGTAAAGGACCAATATGTGCACCAGGGCCTGCTTTTCTTAGCCCTAGGCACAGAAGGAAATGAGGCAAAGACTCAAAGCCTCCAGAGATCTGCCTCTACCTGCTGCTGATTGACCCTCAGTCTGGAATAGCCCAAGGCTATTGACCACAGGGTGGGGGGAGAGGTCTTCAATCTAGGTAGGACAACTGTTTTCCCCCACTTCCCAGGCAAAAACCACCTGGATAGCAAAAGTTTGCCAGACAAAGATGTCCTCCAGAGTGTGAGGGAATGACCCAGCACAGGGAAACTGGGGTGGCTGTCTTCTAAGGGCCAGTCCCAGAGGGCCCATTCCTGGACTCTCCTCACACAGCTCTAGTGCACTCTGCCCTCCCTCTGCCAGAGAGCAAGAGGAGTGGCTGCACATGAAATTGTCTACGTTGGCCCTTTATGAGGGTGCCTGCATTTTCAGATCTCTGGCAGACAGCAATCCTGCTGCTTTTCACAGCCACATGTTCTGTGGGCTCCTTTCTCAGTTTTGGTGCTCTGGGATGGGGAGTCCAGCTTGGGGAGTCCAGCTTGGGGTTCAGACTACAGAGTTCTCAGTGGGAACCTCCACCCCTGAGATTTCCCTCTGGAACTTCTGTGGAAGCCCAGCCAACCCAGGCCTCCATCTTTCCTGCCAGTCTCTATGCGGTTTCCACTCTGTCTTTGGTTATCGGGTTCTCTCAAGCTAGTCTTCAAACTGAGATGTGCTGTAATAAGAAAGCAAGTTTAGATTTCAAAGAGTTTATAAAAATGTAAAATATTTCAATAATATATTTTGGTTAATAAACTATATTTTGGAGCAGTTTTTATGTTCACAGCATGATTGAGAGGCGGGTACAAACATTTCCTATATACCTCTTGCCCCACACATGCATAGCTCCCTTCTTATCAGTTACCAACATCCCTGCCAGAGTGGTGCATTTGTTACAACTGCTGAATCTGATGACACATCATAACTCAAAGGCCATAATGTACATGAGGGCTGACATTTGGTGTTGTACATTCTCCAGGTTTGAACAAATGTAAAAAGACATTTATCCAACAGGACTGTAATATACGAGAAGCCCAGTGCATGAAATTTGTGCATGGGGGAGGGTGTCCCTCAGCCCAGCCTGCACCCTCTCCAATCTGGGACATCCCTCTCACAATCCAGGACTGCTAGCTCCCAACCAATCTCCTGCCTGCCTTCTTGATTGCCCCTAACCACTTTCGCCTGCCAGCCTAATTCAACCACTCCCCTGCCAGCCTGATTGATTTCTAACTGCTCCCCTGTCAGCCTGTTTGCCCCCACCTTCCCTCTTCTGCCAGCTTGGTCACACCTAACTGCCCTCCCCTGCAGACTTGATCACCACCAACTGCCCTCCCTTGCAGGCCTGGGGTCTCCCAACTGCCCTCCCCTGCTGGCCATCTTGTGGTGGCCATCTAGTATACACATGGGGGCAGCCATCTTGTGTGTTGGAGTGATGGTCAATCTGCATATTACTCTTTTATTAGATAGGATAAACTAGTTTCACTGACCTAAAATACCTCAGCTCCTCCATGGAATCCTTTCTTCTCCTCTAAATCATGGCAACCACTTACCTTTTCACTGTCGCCATATTTTTGCCTTTTCCACAATATCATATAGTTGAAATAATATAGTATATAGCTTTTTCAGATTGTCTTCTTTCATTTGTATTATACAATTGAAGTTGCTCCATGTATTTTCTTGGCTTGATCACTCATTTCTTCTTAATGCTGAGTGGTATTTCATTGTCTAGATTATCACAATTCATTTATCTATTCATCTACTGAAGGATATGGTATCTTGGTTGCTTCCAAGTTTTTGGCAATTAAGTTTGAAGTTGCTATAAATATTCATGGGCAGGTTTTTATGTGGACAAAGTTTATCACCCATTTGGGTAAATATCAAAGACTATGATTAAGAATATATATTAAGAGTATGTTAGTTATATAAAAAACTGCAAACTGTCTTCCAAAGCATCTTAACCATTTTGCATTCCCACTAGCAATGAATGAAAGTTCCTCTTGCTCTACACCTTTTCCAGCATTTGTTGTTAGTGCTGTGATTTTGGCCATTCTAATTAATGGGTGTGGTAATATCTCATTGTTGTTTTAATTTGCAATTCCATAATGGCATATGGTGTGGAGCATCTGTTCGTGTGCCTACTTGCCACCTATATATCTTCTTCCTTAGTTTAGGTGTCTGTTCAGGTCTTTAGACTTTTGCTTATTAGGTTTTTAATTTTATCTTTGAGTTTTAAGACCTATCTTTAAAAATATTTTGGAAAACAGTTCATTGCCAGATATTTTTTTGCAAATATTTTACCCCAGTCTGTGGCTTGTATTCTATCTTAATTAATAAATTTTTAATATTGGTTGCATATTAAAATAATTACTTTGACATAGTTGATTAAATAAAATAAATTACTAAAATTAGTTTCACTTTTTTAATATTTACTTTTCTTAATGTGACTGCTAGAAAAGTTAAAAGTTTATATGTGGCTTACATTTTTGTTACATTTCTATTTACATTAGACAGCACTGTCCTTAAGCCTTACATTTCCCTCTTGAACAACCACCCATTTCAAGATAAAAGAATGATACAGAAAACAACAGTATCAGGAGTTCTGAGATAAATATTATAATAAGGAAGTAAAATGAATTGTGAAAACTGTGGAAAAGGACTTACTGAAAGAATTCTTTTAGGTTATTATAGTCAAGAAAAAGATACTGAAATGTATTTTAAATCAAACATCTATTATGATTACATCTTCATATCAGGAACTGGATATCAAACATGGCTTTTATTTCAAAACTCATATGTTTCACTCTTTCTTAAAACGAGGCTTTCTTCCTTTGCTTTGTTAGCAGCTGTCAATGCTCATGCCCATGCTCTCTGAGGAAGATCCAGAGGCTCTGGCTCCTCCTACCACTGAGACTTGAATGAAGGACCACACCCTATTGGGGGGGGGGGGGGGGTCTTGCTTCCCAGGCAGCTGCCTGCATAGCCAAGTGAAGCAATCAGAAGCATAGTGAGGGAGAGGGGGTTGGCCTGGGGTTGATTTTGATCAATAGGAAGTAGAAAAGAGCAGATATGCACAGACACTTCCTTTCTTCCTTTCTTTTCTCCTCTAGCAGAGCCCCGTGGAGAGGTCTTTCACATGTGCTTCTGTGGGTCAGGCTGGTTGCCATAGCCACCTCCCTGGCACCACATTCCTGCCTCCAGTGCCTGCTCCCACAAACATTGGAGTCCAAGCCTGGGATGTGAATGCCGGGTGGAATAAAGGGAGAATGAAAACCACAAGAGGTTAATGGACCTTGAAAAGTGACCAGGATTCTGAATCAGAGGCCTCATTGCACGGGGATAATGTGTGGGGTGAGCACAGTGAAATCCATTTCTTCAGGTTGCTTTTCTTTTTTAAATGTTCATTTCAAATTAAAGGTCTTTTTTCATTGCAATCTTCCATGCAAAATCAGGAAGATTGGCTTTCCAAGGGTTATTTCAAAAATACAGTTAACCTAAAATAGCTTCTGTAAATACCAGTGGGCCCAATTTTTTTCTATATTTAGAGTAAAATAAAGATCCTCCAGTAGAGAGCTCCTCTGACCTGTTCTTCAGTCATCTCCTACTACCTATGAAGGTGACGGGAGAACTAGCTCATCACTGCTCTTTGGAGCTGTGTGGGAAGACTTAGCATCTTATTTTACTCTGCTGTTTGACATTTTCTCTGAGATGTGGAATCTACAGAAAGATGCTCATCCTGCTCAGTGGGGAGTGAAGGAATCGCTAATGATCTCAGGGTGAATATAAAAGGAGTGTAACATTTGGCTCGGGTATTTTGCATATGGCATTAGTGAACACGTATTCTTCAGTGTGGTGATATGAAGGTAGAATGTCTACTGGCACTGCCTTAGATCTGTTTGTGCTGGGTGTGAAGATGGAACACTGGGAAAACGTTCCTTCAGACATGGGTGAGCTGTTGGGAAGCAGTGCTGCCATGTTTCTTTGGGAGCAAACCTCAGTGAAGATTCTGAGAATCTGGGAAGGCGGGAGGGAGGTGATATGCCCACAGGACAGACTCTGAGCTAAGACAAGAGTCACAGCTTCAGGCTAACCTCACCTAACAGGTTTTTCATTGTGTTTATCAAGTGAATTACAATAGTTACCAAACTTTAAAAGTTGGCAGGCTGCACACACACATGCAATCCATATCTGTGACTTCCTTTTAATAAGAATGTGATGTACCCAACATTCCCACCTTCCACAGGGCTTCTGCTGGAGGAAGCAGAGGAGCATGGTCTCCCCACTTCACCAATGCCCCCCCTCTCCCCCGCACCTGCTTCTCACTCACTGTACCTGCTTGCACCTGAAGCCACTTCTGTTCGTGTTTTCTCTTAAGAACTTCTTTATATTTAATTACATCTGACCTGACCCCTTGGAGAGTTCTAGAACAGTGATTCTCAAACCTGACCACATATGAGAGTTACAAATAAAGCTTTAAACACTATTACACTTAGGCCATACCCCACAGCAAATTCCATTCTCATCGAAAGAATCAGCAATAGGGAGAAAGGGTAAAGTTCTTCCCCATCCTAGCACCAGAAATTTTGAGAGCCTGTCCAGATGAGGAATAAGCATGCTTTTTACTATCGAAAGAGACAAAGTTGAATTCAGGAAAACAGGAGACTTAACAAAAAATATACATGGAGATAAAAAATATTTATTGTTAATCATTATTCTAGGCTGGACCCTCTTACTCCATAAAATTTGTTCAAATTTGGAAATAGTATTTTAAGTCATGCGTGTAAATTGTGTCTCACATTGATAAAAGCAACAATTCTCAAGCATCCCCCCAAGAATGCCTTTCATAGTGGTAGCTACATATCCTTGATTTTCTCAGTCATTTGTGGATTGGCCTCTGTGACAGACAATAGATTGTAAAGATAGCCCCAAATTAGTTCCCCGTTTGCTATGTTCTTCTTAAATCTGGACCTTACTGATATTAGAATTAGCTCACCTCCCCCGGAGTCGGGGCAAACTGATGACTTGTTGGTAAGCAACACAATGTGCACATGTGGTTCTGCTATTGAACAAGGAAGTAAAAAGTACTCTTCCCACAGACATTTGCCTGAGCGCCATGAAAACATGCAGCAGCCAGGAGACCACCTCAAGGGGAGGAAGTGCAGCTGGTAAGCACAGGCATTATCTGCTAAGCCAAACTGCAACTCAGGCCCTGGGCAGGGGACCCCCAGGAAGCTCTGAGCACCAGGCTCCACTCCCGGCCACGGTCAGCAAGGGCAGGCAGGAAGCTTGGCTTCCTTCATTGCCAGGGAAACCCAAGCCTCCCTCCTGCTCTCCACATGCAGCCATCTTGGTTGCGTTTATTTGCATATTCACTCTTGATTGGCTGGTGGGCATGGCTTTTGGGTGTAGTGGAGGCATGATCAATTTGCGTCTAAGAACCTAGCTTACAGAAGTCCTGAGAAGGTGGCCATTCACTCAGCACACCACTGCACATGCTCTTCTCTTTGGCACTGAGCTTCTTAAGCCTGCTGCAGACACTGCTGTAGACAGGAGAGCTCACCTCCAACAACAGATGAGGTCCCTCACACTGGCTGAGTGTTACACCAGGACCCATCCATTTACTCTCCCAGCTTCTCTCACTGACTCCCATGGCTTAACTGATCTTGGGCAACCTGATTATCCATAATCATCAAATCAAAATCCACACCGCATACCACTTCACTAGGATTTAGTATTGATATGCCCCATAAGTAACTTGCATTTAGTTTATAAAAACGGAAGTCAACCTCTTTCCCATTGCCCCTTCCTTTCTTGTATCTTCTTTATTTTATTTAGTGATGGGTCCCTGAGTATACTTAAATCCCATTCTCTCTTCATGTTCAGTCATGAAAAAATCTAGTTATTCTATCAGGTGACTCAACTCAGTGTACTTCTCTCTACTTCAGATGTGACTGTTATATCCCCATATAGATTCTTTATTGATAGATCATTTCTCAAGCAGCCTCCCTACCTCTGGTTGTCCATTAACCTTCTTTACCCTGGCCTCAGGGTTACCTTCCTAACCAGGCTGTTCCTCAGGCTGCTCCCTCCTTCCCAGGCCGGAGGATCAGTAGCCACCCCACAAGCACTCTTCTCACACTGCATCACCGGTGGAGACAACATAGGGCCCTCTCAGGGCCCATACAAGCTGAACATGTACAGTGTCTTCACTCAGATAATAGACTAGTCTGAGAAACACTCTGCATTTTCCTTTAACCAGGATCTTCTTAACTTGTGGAATTTACCTCAGTTCAGGTCATTTAAATTGTTCATCGCTCACTTCAAAGGTGCTTCTTTGTATTTATGTGCTCTAGCTAACCTAACCCAGGGGAACTGAAGTCTATCTGAGAGATACCTGCTACTGTTTGGAGATTAGCCCCATTTTTCCTCGCTGGTTACCATGGGATAGAGCTTTGGAAGCACAGGTATGGGAACTAACTGCCGTCTCAAGAAAGATTTCCCAAGATGGTGTGTCACTTTGACCAACCTCAATTTATAACAACAGAACCACGTAGGTCTAATTGCTGAGTACAACAAATTAAAAAAGAAAATCAGTGTGTGTACCTACATTTCACCTCTGAGTTTGAGCCTTGCACAGGTTAAGTGACAGTGGCTGTGCCATAAAAAAATATATTAGTTTTATTTTTACTAACTTAAATTCAGATACTCAGTATTTTAATCTTAACCCTAATGTACTTAGATTCAGCACAAACTGCTAAAAATGAATACAATTTATTGAGTCATAAAAGAGGATAGAAAAGTTAAATGACCTGAAATACATTTTATAGGTGACTGTCATTTTTCAATAAAACTTCAGTAACTTGCTCGTATCCTACAGTAAAGAATATATTACCATCACATTAAAGATTTCAGTAAGTTCTGATGTTCACAACAGATTATTTGGATGTTTATAACTCAGAGGGAATGTTTTCCATCAAAATCTGCAGAGTTATATTTTCTAGGGAGATTTTTCCAATACAATTTCATATAGTAGACACACAAAGAGAGCTTTAGGAAAACAATCTAGTTTAGAAAGGACACATTTTACTGAAAGATCCTCATGTTTTATTGCAAACAGCAATACACAGGAGTCGTTTTCTTTGTCGTGGGGCCGAAGGACTGGAGCTATTTTGCACCTGTCAACCACGCCCCAGTGCTGTCAGCCCCCCACCTTGGAGGACCAAGTGCTTAACCTGAAAGAGAAAAGATGACATTTTCATGCAACTGTCCTGGGAATTGTTATGCCACTTGTTTTGATTGTCACTCTTACAGATGGGATGAATTATTTCAGAATTTACTTAGATTCCCGTACTGCGCTACTTTAACAATAGAATTTATTTATTTATTCACTACCCAGTCATGTCTCCATGAAACATTTATTTTAATAAGTGAGGTTGAAACTTATTGAGTATTTATATGCCAGGCTCAGTGCTTAGAAGTTCTTCTGTTACCTCGGACACTGCCCCCCTACAGCCACATAAGGCATAGTTACATCAGTATGTCTTTTGCAAAGGAAGAAACTGGAGTTAAAATAAGGATCGTGTGACATAGACTTTTTTCCTTTACTGTACTTCCCACCATCAGCTGTTAAAAATAAATATTCAGTCCTAAAATTAGTAGAAAAGGTGATTGCCAACATCTGTATAAATACTGTTACAGATTTAATAAGTAAAAATATGCAATGTAAAGATGATGTATCATAGAAATTCACTGGACACCTATGTAATTTAATTAACTGATGTCACCCTAATAAATTTAATAATTTTAATAAAAATAAACAAACAAATAAAACAACACGTAAAAATACAGTGTGCCGGCGAAACCACTTTGGCTCAGTGGATAGAGCGACGGACTGCAGACTGAAAGGTCCCAGGTTCAATTCCGGTCAAGGACATGTACTTTGGTTGTGGGCACATCCCCAGTAGGAGGTGTGCAAGAGGCAACTGATCGATGTCTCTCTCTCATCGATGTTTCTAACTCTCTATCCCTCTCCCTTCCTCTCTGAATAATCAATAAAAATATACTTTAAAAAAAATACAGTGTGCCTATTCGGATTTGAATTTCAGATAGAATGTGTGTGTGTGTGTGTGTGTGTAATATGTCTCATGCAATAATTGGGACATATTTATTTTAACATTATTAATTGTTAATAACATTAAATGGGCCTTTGTGCTTTATTTGGAAATGCTACTTATAAAACTATCAATAGTTCAGGCTCCTAGAGTTGGATGCCATCAATGTCCTATGTCGGCAAGATTTCCTCAGGCTTCCACAGGTCTGAACCCAACCAGTCTGAGACACAGGTTAATGGTGTGTCCCTCTTACACCTCACCTGCCTGCTCCTAGGTCTCGTGTTCCTTAGTGCTGTGTATCTGCTGTTATCTGCAGTGTTAGCTCCTGACCCTTTTGACCCTCATGTTGTCCTGATAGGCATTTGTGCCCTGCTGGCTTGTGGGCTGGGTGGACTCTGCGTGCATCCAGCCTGCACAGGTTCTGAATCTCACCCGTGGGCTGTGAGACACACTTTTGTTATTTTGTCTTGCGACTGAGAAAGACCTGAAGTCTGGGCACTGAAGAGGCTACAGTGAAGAATTCAACAGGGACCAGGGACGATGGCAGATTTAATGTCATCAAGGTAGAAACACAAAGCTCAGTGGGTACAAAGGAAAAAGGAATGGGAAGGATAGACTCTGACACAAATGAATGGATGGACTGCTGGGACTGCTGGCTCCTAACTCCTACCTGATCGCCCTAACCACTCTAACTGCCAGCCTGCTTGCCCCAAACTGCCTCCCTACCAGCCTGTTTGCCCCCAACTGGTTCCTCTTGCTGGCCTGCTTATCCCCAACTGGGCCCCGCTCCTGGCCTGGTTACCCCTAACCATCTCTGCCTGGGCCCAGCCAACATGGCTTTGTCTGGAAGAACATCCAGAAGGTCTCCCAGTCTAATTACCTTATTACCCTTATAGAAGATATAGGCCTGGTGCATGGGTGGAGGCTGGCTGCTCTGCCCTGAAGGGGGTCCCGAATCAGCGTGGGGTCTCCTTGCGGAGGGATAGGGTAGGCTTGGGTGAGGGGCTGGGGCAGTTTGTAGGTCGGTGACATACCCTTTGGGGAAGGGGACCCTGCTGGGGGGCATGGCCAGGGTGGGTGAGGGCTGAGGGCCATTTGCAGGCCGGCCACACCCCCACCGGGTGAGGGTCCCTGCTGGGCAGTATGGTCAGCCAGGGAGAGGGGCTGAGGGCCATTTGCAGGCTGGCCACACCCCCACCGGGTGAGGGTCCCTGCTGGGCAGTATGGTCAGCCAGGGAGAGGGGCTGAGGGCCATTTGCAGGCTGGCCACACCCCCACCGGGTGAGGGTCCCTGCTGGGCAGTATGGTCAGCCAGGGAGAGGGGCTGAGGGCCATTTGCAGGCCGGCCACACCCCCACCGGGTGAGGGTCCCTGCTGGGCAGTATGGTCAGCCAGGGAGAGGGGCTGAGGGCCATTTGCAGGCTGGCCACACCCAGGGCTTTGTCCAGAAGGACATCCAGAGGGTCGCCGGAAGGTCTCCTGGTCTAGTTAGCATATTATGTTTCTATTTTTTTTCCTTTTTTATTATTTTTATTTTTTTACGTTTTTTACTTTTTTTTTTATTAAATTATTATCTGTGTACAATTATTTTAACATTACCCCCCCTCCCATACATACCCTCCCGCCCCAGAGTTTTGTGTCCATCGGTTGTACTTATATGCATGTACACAAGTATTTCGGTTGATCTATTATCTCCCCCAGATCTCCCTACCCTCCCTGCTGTAGTTTGACAGTCTGCTTGTTGCTTTACTGTCTCTATATCTATCTTTTGGTTCATCTGTTTATAATGTTCTTTATTATCCATAAATGAATGAGGCCATGTGGTGTTTCTCTTTCATTGATTGGCTTATTTCACTCAGCATGATGTTCTCCAATTCCATCCAGGTTGCTGCAAATGATGAGAATTCCTTCTTTTTTATGGCAGCATAGTATTCCATTGTGTAGATGTACCATGGTTTTTTGATCCAATCATCTGCTGACGGGCACCCAGGCTGTTTCCAAATTCTGGCTATTGTACAATAGATTGTGCTGCTATGAACATAGGGGTGCATATATCCTTTCTGATTGGTGTTTCTAGTTTCTTGGGATATATTTCTAGGAGTGGGATTACTGGGTCAAATGGGATTTCCATTTTCAGTTTTTTGAGGAAACTCCACACTGTTCTCCACAGTGGTTGCACCAGTCTGCATTCCCACCAGCAGTGTACAAGGGTTCCTTTTTCTCCGCAACCTCGCCAACACTTGTCGTTTGTTGATTTGTTGATGTTGGCCATTCTGACAGGTGTGAGATGGTACCACATTGTTGTTTTGATTTGCATCTCTCGGATAATTAGTGACTTTGAGCAAGTTTTCATGTGCCTTTTGGACCTAGAAAGAACTCTCCAAAAGTTCGTTTGGAACAATAAAAGACCCCGAATAGCCACAGCAATCCTGAGAAAGAAGAGTAAAGTAGGAGGGATCTCAATACCAGACTTCAAGCTGTATTACAAAGCTGCTGTTCTCAAAACAGCCTGCTACTGGCACAAGAACAGACATATAGGTCAATGGAATCAAATTGAGAACCAAGATATGAACCCAAATCACTATGCTCAATTAGTATTTGACAAAGGAGGCACTAATATACAATGGAGTCAAGACAGGCTCTTCAATAAATGGTGTTGGGAAAATTGGACAGATACATGCAAAAGAATGAAACGAGATCACCAACTTACACCATACAAAAAAAAATAAACTCAAATTGGATGCAGGACTTAAACATAAGATGGGAAACCATAAAAATACTAGAAGCATCCACAGGCAGCAAAATCTCAGATGTATGCCAAAAGAACTTCTTCACTGATACTGCCCCTAGGGCAATGGAAGCTAAAGAGAAATTAAACAAATGGGACTTCATCAAAATAAAAAGTTTTTTTACAGCAAAAGAATCCATCAACAAAACAACAAGAAAGCCCACTGTGTGGGAGAACATATTTGCAAATGTTACCACTCCAACATCTACCGACAATTTATACAACTAAATAAAAGGAAGATGAATGATCCAATTAAAAAATGGGCAATGGGCATATTACGTTTTATTATATTATTATAATAGATAGTATGCAAATCCTTTTCTGGAAGATCATCTGTATTTGACAGAGTAGAACGCGCACTAGCCAGGCAGCCAAGAATCTGGGATCTGAGTCTTAAATTGACCGACACTCTCAGCTGAAATAATTTAACCACTCTGAACTGGCTTCATCATCAATGCAAAAAATGTGCACCTAGAAAACCCATTTCTTCACAAATATTTCATTCATTATCCTGTGCTAAAGCTGCTAGAAAAACAACTCTGTCAGATCTCATTGGAATAACAGCTGTAAAATGACTTTGATTTTATTTGTCATAAAAATTTTGAGGATTTTTATTTTTGAAATAGATTTTCAACACAACTATTTGTGATCATCAGCAAGAGAATGAAGCCAAGATGAATCAAAATCAACTAGAATAGCCAAGTTATAAAGTATATTTAGATTCTTAAAAATATGGCTTTTACATGTTTAAGTCTGATATAGTTTGCCATACCACAATAGCTTTGTGATACATTTTCCTTTAAAATATTTTGTAAATATATTTTTATTGATTTTTTTTTACAGAGAGGAAGAGAGCGGGATAGAGAGCTAGAAATGTTGATGAGAGAGAAACATCGACCAGCTGCCTCTTGCACACCCCCTACCAGGGATGTGCCCGCAACCAATGTACATGCCCTTGACCGGAATCGAACCTGGGACCTTTCAGTCCACAGACCAACGCTCTACCACTGAGCCAAACCAGCTTCGGCTCCTTTAAAATATTTTTATATTAATTTCAAAGAATAAGGGAGAGGGAGAGAGAGAATCATTGATAGGCTGCCTCCTGCATGCCCCACACTGGGGATCAAGCCTGCAATCCTGGTATGTAGCCTTGACAGGAGTCTAACCTGGGACCCTTTAGTCCACAGGCTGACACTCTATCCACTGAGCCAAACCAGCTAGGAACATTTTCCATTAAATTCTGATTCCCCTCCTAATAATTCTTAGGTAATGTCCTTAATTTTCCTGGTCACCATATAAAATAAACATTTTTTATTGTTTAAAATATTACCTATGTCTCCTTTTTCCCCCATTGATGCCCCACCTACCCCACCACCACCACCATCACCACTCCAGCCCTCCAAGACAAGTCCCTACCACCCAGGTGTCCATGCCCATTGGTTATGTTAATATGCATGCATGCAAGCCCTTTGTTTGATCTCTAGTCTCCGCGCCTCCTTTTCCTCTGAGGTTCGGTGATCTGTTCAGTATTTCATTGTCTCTGGATCTATTTTTGTTCATCAGTTTATGTTGTTCATTATATCCCACATATGAGTGAGATCGTGTGATATTTATCTTTCTCCGTCTGATTTATTTTGCTTAGCATAATGCTCAGCATAAATAATTTTGAAAACCACTGAAGAAAAAAAAAAAAAAAAGAAAAGTAATGCCCAACAGAGAAGACAATTTGTATGTGTGTTTGGAGTAGAGGAGGAATTCTTTTCTTTTCTTTTCTTTTTTTAATGATTTTCTCTCAGCTGCAGGTGACATATTATATTACAGTATCATAGTTTCAGGTTGGCAAGATAATGATCCCACATTTATACAGCTTATGAAGTGATCACCCTGACAAGTCTAGTACCCACCTGGCACCACAGATAATTATTACAATATTATTGACAATTTTCCTTATGCTTAATTTTACATCCCTGTGATCATTTGTAACTGCCAATCAGTACCTTTTAATTGCTTCTAATGGAGAGATTCTTGATCCTTCGCCTCTTTCTCAGTATTCAGCCCAATAGAAACGTTTTAATTTGTCACTAAATAACTCTGCATAAGTTAATTAGTTTTCTTTCCATTTAGCTAGAATTATAGGTACTAATGGTGTTCACACTGTTGTTTCATTAAAACGAGAAGTTCAGAACTATTGGTCATATGCACTTTTGATGATTTTTTTTATGTTTGAAAGACATTATGAATATGAATATGTTAAAGGACAAATGGGAACCCTGCTGCTAAAATGCAAACAAATGACCCACATCTAAGACTTAAACATTTAGAATCTGTGGCCACATAAAGTTCCCTATAATTTAAATTGTTCTCTCAATTACTTCTCTTTCTTCTCTTCAATTGAGGAAAAATAAGTAGTTTCTGAGAGAGTTACCTCTACCTGCTTCTCAATGGCACCAAATACTCTTTTCTATGTTTTTATTTCAAGGTTCTCAGACTCAAATTACCTATTGAATTTTCATAACACAGTTGAGGGTTCTTAGATGCAAACTGAGACAAATGAGGTAACTGAGACCCAGGAAGGCCAAGAGGGTTTAATAAAATCAGAGAATTATTAAGTGAACAGCTTTGAGCTAGAAAGAATCAGGGTCTTAACTTGGCAAAGGCAGATCTAGTTACCACATGCTCACCCAATATAATCAGCACTAAGAAAAGAAAAATATGCAAATTGACCATACCTCTGACACACAACAGCCAATCAAGAGTATGCAAATTAACCCAACAAATATGGTGAGTTAATTTGCATACTCAGGTGTGGAGCGAAGACTGAAGACTGGAGAGTCTTGGCTTCTCTGTTGAGGCCTGAGCAAAGGCCTGGGTCTCAGGTGCTGGAGGAAAATGGGTGCCAGCAGCCAGGGGAAGGAAGGCCTATTGCACAAATCTTTGTGCAATGGCCCTCTAGTTGTTAATAAACTCTCATCCTGAAAGGGAATTGGACAGACTCTTTGTAAGCACCGCTGGAAAACATATCCCTGAGCCCAGTGCCATGCCTGCTCACCCCACTGCCATGCCTGAACACTGCACCCAGTGCCATGCCTACTCACTGCACCCAGTGCCATGCCTGCACACTGCACCCAGTGCCATGCCTACTCACTGCACCCAGTGCCATGCCTGCTCACTGCACCCAGTGCCATGCCTGCTCACTGCACCCAGTGCCATGCCTGCTCACTGCACCCAGTGCCATGCCTACTCACTGCACCCAGTGCCATGCCTGCACACTGCACCCAGTGCCATGCCTACTCACTGCACCCAGTGCCATGCCTGCACACTACACCCAGTGTCACGCCTGCTCACTGAAACCAGTGCCATGCCTGCTCATCCAGTGCCATGCCTGCACACTGCACCCAGTGCCATGCCTACTCACTGAAACCAGTGCCATGCCTGCTCACCCAGTGCCATGCTTGCACACTGAACCACACTTGTGTAGATTATCTACTCTTTCAGGAGTTTAGGATCCCAGTTTTCTCCGCTGCCCAGCACAGAGGAGTTAACGATGTGGCGACGGCCACCTCTCACTCATGAATCTGCTGTTTCAAATTACTATCGACAGCAGGAATTTCTCAGACATCATGCTAAGCGATGACCTGGAGTTTATTTTATTATTTTTCTATCAGTGCTTCTCTCCAAAGCTGCAGGCTACAAAACTCTAAATAATTTCTTTAATTGTGTAAAAAAGATCAAAGAACTGACAATTTCTACTCACCGAACAGTTTAATAGTTCAACTGAGTTCCATTCAACCGGATTGCATTATTAATAAATATAGTGTTTTTATTAGGCATTCAAAGTGCTCCACTTTATTTTGGTATTTTCTTTAAAATTTAAATTGAAATCCCATGTTTCTTGTGAGCAGATCACCTTCTGCATAGGCATCCAGGACGAAGGTCGACAGCTGCACATGAGGTCCCTCGGGGTCTTACTTGCCTTGGGCAGGAGCGTGAACAGAGCAAATGGACCCCAGTAGGCCAGTCTGCAGTTGTTAGCAAAATGAATACAGCTGAAGACAAAATCTCTTCCTGTGATAGTGCTCCATGTTTCTTGTAACTGTTTGAGTACCTAATTTCCTTGAAATATAAACAGGCTAGATGCCACCCAAAGTCCATGGATACAGAAGCCTGGCGCCAGTGCTAAGGTCAACCTGATCAGCAAGTGCAGCCTCAGGTCACATGAACCAGAGCCCGGGATGCGCACTGAGCCTGCATGTGGATGGACAATGCCCACTGGAGCGCAGGCCCTTTACTCTTTCTCTTAGCTCTACATTTTCTTTTCTTTCTTTTTTTTTTTTTTTTTTTTTTTTTTTTTTTTTTTTTTTTTTTTTTTTTTTTTTTTTTTTGGTCCATCAAGAAAAAATATTGGGTTCTACTTTTGACCAGAGAAATAAGGTGTAAGTCACTTAAAGCAAATACTCCCTAGTGAGAGCTGTGAAAATGTCTCCGGTGCCCAGAGGTCAGAAACGGATCGGGCAGCACAAGATGAGATGATGGAGCACAGCAGGAAGGGCCTGAGAAGGCCTGGCTGAGGCCAAACTAGCCTGCAGGGTCAGCATCCCTGTCGGCAGGGGCTGTGAGCCGCGTAGTGTGAGTGACCCAGCAAAACCGCTCAGGGGTGACTCAGAGGAGGTCTGAATGGGGAGCCTGCCTCTGATCACACAGGCTTGTATGGAGGGAGAGCAACAGGCAAAGGGCCCGGTATCAGAGGGTCCGTGACCTGAGATTCAGTCCCAGGTGGCCCCCTCACTGAGACCCCGCGTTAGCACAGAGAGCTGGGTATCAGCAGAGGAATGCCGCAAGGAAACCGGAATTAGCGGCACAATCTGCGGGGAGCAGTGCCTATTTCCCTGGGAGGCTGCAGCATTCATGGCTCCGGGGACTGCAGCCTGGTCCCCCGAGTGGACAACACCCCTCCCTTCCCGGTGTGGGCAGCAGCCCGCCCTCTGGCACAGGTTGCCCAGGAGCAGGGGAAGGCCAGAGCCCCTACAGAAGGCAAAGTGATGCGGGGAGGAGCTTCCATAGGCATGAGCGTGGGAGCCAGAGGGCCGAGGAGGCCTGGCAGTCCAGCTTGGGGAGAGGGGGGATGGGTAAGAAGGTGGACTCTGGGCAAACCCATGAAGGCTTGGGAGGCGGGTTGGTTATTTTGAAAAAAGCTCCTGGCCCTTTCCAGGCGGGATAAACTATGACTTCCCTCATCCGCCCGCTACCACAGGCTCACCCCACTGCTCACCCACTTGCTCCGCACGCTCTGCAGCAGCGGGGAGGGCTCAAAGGATGAGCCTCAATGAGGAGCAGGAACGTGGACACTGGCCTTTGTTTCTGGCTTGATGAAGACAAGACTGAATGCTTTCCAAGGCGAGACAGATGGAGACGACCCATCGTAGCCCAGGGCCAGCCTTCTACTGCTACTTCCGCCCGACTGAATCTCCACACCGTCCGGCCAGCGGGCCCAGGCAGCAGGGCCCTCCCCGGAGCCCGGGGCAGCGCGGGAAAAGCGGCCCACACCCCTTGGCGGAGCAGTAACAGGATTGTTGTTGTCCTTGTTTTTCATTATGAAGCGTTGTGAACAGTCCAGATGAAGGCCACGAGCCAGGCAGACAAGGCTGGCCCCATAGTAAGAAGCATAGAGAGCTCACCACAGAGGAAGCTAAGCTGGCGGAGAGAGTCTGGGAGAGGAAAAGCGGGAGCTAGTGGGAGGAATGAGAAGAGGCGCAGTGGGAATCAATGGTGCTCAGCGTACCCCCAGCACGCAGAGCCCCCACCCGCCAGCTGCAACAAGGACCTGTCAGGCCTGGCAGCAGCAGCAGCAGCAGCAGCAAGGCCTTGTACCCTGAGGGGAATCCCGAGGGGAGGCCCTCACTGTGGGGTTCCTGCAGGCCCTGGCCTTGGATTCTGCAGCAGCCTCGTCTTCCAGCCAGGGGCTGGCGACTCACCCTCAGCTCCCAGCACCAGCTGGTCTGAGGAGACAAGGCAGCAATTAGAATAATTAGGACAGATCATCATGGTGAATTAATGAATCGCCACCCTCCCTGGAGCACTATGGAGGATTTAAAAGCCTAACTCCCAGTTGTGCTGCCGACAGTAACTGTTCCTGCAGTGCGTGGCTCCGCCCGTCCAGGGGACAGCTGCTAAAGAGAAAAGCAACTTCCCTGCTTCACATTTGGCTGGTCTGGCCCATTTAGACACAGGCTTAACTGAGCTTTTAAAAGAAGATTCTGCAGTTTAGCCAGTGTGACAGCATGAAGGCATTCCAAATGCAATTATTATGGTCCAACCACCCACATGCCCTCTTTCTCAATACAGAAAGTGAAGAGAAAAAAGTACGATGGTGCCCGTTTCCCTTCACTCTGCATGCTGGACGACAGGAGCGATGCCGGGACTCAGGAGAGCGCGTTCTGCGGCTCTGCGGGGGCCACAGCTGGCCCAGGGGCTCTGCAGGCAAAGCTGGGAAGGCAGCCTCACCCTGAGTGCTGTGCACAGGATCACACAAACAGGCGTCACCTCTGGCACCCGGGATTGAGGCCGCTGGTGTGCAGCCAGCCTGGGCAGTCCGCCCTGAGCCCCCATGGAGAGCTGGCCGCACGGCCCCTCTGCTCCTGCCTCAGCGCCTCGCCTTCTCCCCTCCTGCCCTCTGACCTCCAGGAAGTCAGACTCTGAGGTGCTGGCTTTCAATCAGGAAATTAATTCCAATGAGATGGAAAGAAACCCTGACTTTTTCTAACGGTGTACACTGGTGAGGAGGACCAAAGTGCCCCACCCCAGAAAGTAGCTTTTGGTGTATCAATTTTAAGCTCATTTTCAAGGAACGAAAGACTCACAGAGCCTCTGACCTCCCCCCTTATCCACCAGAAGAAATTCAGGTAGAAACACCCGCTTCAAGGAGGGAGCAGCGCCCCATACTCCCCTCTGCACGTGGGAACCAGCGGGCAGAGGGGAACCCAGCAGCGCCGGCCCCTCCGTGGCCCACATTCCTGGCAGCCAGCGGGCTGTTTGCCACGTGGTGGCTCTGTCTCACCTGCCTGGCATGGCCTGCTCTCCCTTTGGAGTCCCAGCCCCGCCCCTTCCTTAATCCAGATGGCACCGAGCCTCACGCCCATGGGCCTGGGCCTCCTATTCCTGTGGCACCTGCACATGTTCTTGTTCATACACCCATATACATTTTGGGCATTCCCTCCCTAAGCTCGCTCAAGGTAATTTGGTTATTAGCCTAGCCACGCCAGAGGAACCCAAAAGGTGTCATCATTGCAGCTCAGACTGGCACCAAGAATGTGAACATGTTGGAAGTCAGTGTGGGAGAAAGAGCCTCCAGAAGGCTCGGCGCCGGGCACCGTTGCTGTGGGGCCTGCTGGTGCTCCCACACCGGGGCCTGCTGGTGCTCCCACACCGGGGCCTGCTGGTGCTCCCACACCGGGGCAGCGGTGGCTCAGGTGCTGCTCCTCACGGGGAGGAGCCCAGGCCCTGTGACCAGCCAGCACAGGCGTGAGACACAAGCTGAACACATGACTCCTCATTCTGCACGACCTTGGGGAAATGGCCAATTACCCTTCACACCGTTTCCTCTCAAACTCCACAGACTTTGTGATCAGTTGATGACGTCCAGGCATTCTTCTAATTTTTCAGGCGGAAGAACCAGCATTTACAACTCTTCTCATTTGCCTCCTGTTGGCTCCGAGCTCCTCTGCCAGGGTCCGGACCTATCAGGATACCAGAAATTGGAAAAAAATCCAAGCAGCCATAGGTAGGTGTGCCATGCTTTATTTCCAACGAAGCAGCCATTGCCAACACCGCAGCCCAACCAAGCAGCCAGCTGCTGGCAACACATTTCATACCAACTCAAACTAAATAGGCTTCTTGCCAAACGGTGGCATCCGTGCTACATACGATGAAGGTGCACCCTCAGTGCGTGCAGTAACACTGCTGTGTCATTGCCCTTGCACATGCGTGTGGCACATGGGCCTTTAACATCCGGAGTACTCTGCTCAGGGTCCTCACACACCCCATTCAAAGTTACAAAGGAGACAATCTGTAGCCCCATTCTGAAGAAGGTAAGTATACGCTGGCAGGACAGAGCAATACTAGGAAGGCCACAGTCAAAAGCTGTCAGAATTGGGATTCAAATTTGGACTTGATAGAATTTCAGACTCTGGAAAACAACTGTGCATATGTTTCTGTATGTGTATGTGCATGTGCATGTATATCCTATATAATAATCCTATATAATAATAAATATAATAATATGCTAAATAGACCAAATAGCAGAACTGTCCAGAGGACCATCCAGACAAAGCTGGGGCTTCAAGGGCCGCGCCCCTTGCATGAACTTTGTGCACCAGGCCTCTAGTGAATATATAGAATTTACACTTTGAAGAATGGAATAATGTCAATGTTTTTCAAATCACACCACATCACTATGTCACTTCCCTACTACCATCTTGAAATGTGACTTTTAAAAATAATTGACAATGGAATTTTAAAACTGTAAGGGAGCTAGAGAACATATTAGACAAATTATTCTTTATTTTATACAGAAGGACTGACAGCTCCCCGGTGGTGCGGTTATGCATAAACCACAGCGAGCTATTGGCTGAGCCACCACTCATCACGTGGGCTGTGTTCCCCTCAGTGCCTATGCTGCTCTCATGCCCTGCTCTGCAAATGGCAAAGAACACACTCACACACACACACACAGAGGCACACATATACATGTACAGGACACACATGCACACACACACACAGCAGTCAGTGGAAGCTGTCTTTCATCCAGATTACAGTTCCCCTTACTAAAATCCCTATTAATTTTCCTCCTGGGACAGCCAGGTGCTCAGTTCACAGCCGCACTGGGGAAAGAAGAGCTGATTAGACACAGAAACTGGAGGAAAAGCCAAACAGTCCCTCCCCTGCCTGCGCCAGCTGCCCTCCACAGCCTTACTCCCCGCGGTCCTCCTGATACCACCTCTCCCTCTGTGTCCACCGAGGGCTCCCATGCCCTGGCCTCCAGAGCTCCCTGCAGCACGGCCTGAGGCTGGCGGGGGTCCCAGAGGGAAGCAACCTCCTGGAAAAGGGTACTGCTCGCCTTCAGGATCTGTGGAGCAGCCTGCTTTTCTGCTTTTTTGGCAAAGCAGTCTGGGTCTGACCTGCAGCCTTGGTGGGGACTGACTTGCTTCTAGGAGAAAGTCAGCCCTCACCAAGCTCCTGCGCGTAAGAGGCCGGGGCTGCATCTCTGCCTGCAGAGCAGGAGAAGGCAGATCACCTCAGAGATACGCTGCTACCCTACCCCATCTCACAGGGACAGTGGCTGCCCCTGGCACACAGAGGGTACTCTGGCCTCTGGGAGCACAGCACTCTTGGCCAAGTTGTTTCCCTTTGGAGCTCAGTTGCCTCCTGGGTCAAATGAGTATTTGGTCAAAGGAGGTTTTAGAAACATGAAACCCATTTCCAAAAAGGAAAAATCATAAGAAAGCCTGCACATAGAACAAATAAAGCCACTCTGATGGGAGTAGTAAGAAAACAGTCCGGATGCAAGACAGGACACACTGAAGGGCCTGGAAAGCCTGGGCCCATCACAATGAGAGCTTGTTCAGGGACTGCGAGAGGCCTCTTCCCGCGGATACACGGTACTCCTGACGGAGGAGGGCCCAGGAAGATGCAGCTTTGTAATCAGCCCCAAAGAGCAGGCAGAGGCAGGCTGGCCTCCTGAGAGCTTTCACATGTAATTCCTGATTACTGACGCCAGTCCAGGAGGCATTCTCCAGCCTCCTGAGGAAAATACCCAGCCACCCCCTCCCGCTGAACTCCAACATCGTTTTCTTCATTGTATTTACTATTGTGGGGTTGAACCCTGGCTTCAAAATAAGACCACCGGAGGCTGATGATTGATTTAAAAACAGCAGGCAAGGACTTATTGAACTGGCCAGGATGGCCGCAAGAGCACCACACACAGGTGGCCACACTCAGGACTGCACTGTTGCAGGTGTAGGCAGTCCCTTTAAAGGTCTAAACCACAAGAATTTTCCTTTGTTCTGAATTCTAAATTCTAAAGGCTGGGAACAGCCCACAGGGTCGTAACCAGCCACATCCTGCTGGACATTGGAATGTGGCCCTATCTTGTGTAAGCAGATAGTACAGAGGCAGAGCTCAGAGGTTAATCTCTAAAGGTTATCTACAGTTTCTACCCCTGAAGCTACTGAGTCAGTGGGAATCAATCTCCTGTAGTACTGGTCCACAGGCACAGGAGAATTGCCTTAGCCTCCAGGTCTCCACCTGGAAGCTGAGGTAACTACCCTATGTTTAAGCAGGTGCAGAAGCCAGAATAGCAGGTTAAAATTCAAACAGCAGTTTTTACCCAAGTATGGTTGCTACTATATTTCACTTACAGTTGTCTGATAGCACTTACTTGCTTATGTGTTTATTGTATATTTCTCCCATTAGGGGGGTCAGGACTCTGATTTGTTTAGTGACATGTTTTTGGCACAGAGATTAATGCCTGGAACATAATAAATATTTAGTGCCCAGCCGCCTTGACTCAGTGGTTGAGCATCCATCTAGGAACCAGGAGGTTGTGGTTCAATTCCTGGTCAGGGCACATGCCAGGGTTCTGGGCTTGATCCCCAATGGAGGCTATGCAGGAGGCAGCCGATCCATGATTCTCTCATCGTTGATGTTTCTATCTCTCTCTCTCTCTCTCCCTTCCTCTCTAAAATCAATAAAAATATATTTAAAAAATAAAAAATAAAATGAAATAAATACTTAGTGACTACATGTCTGCATTTCCCAGAATTTGATTGCAACTCTCCTGTGCTCCCTAAATTGCATAGATGTACAGTCACCTTAAGTCCAAATAGTGAGGTGAGCATTTCTTTGCCTCTCTAAATGAGTAATTTCTTTTTCAAAACAAAGCCAATCCTTCACATTTTACTCTACTAAAATAATCATCCTCTTCTTAGGAGTTTTAAAGCCAGAGCGGGTGTCAGCATGCCCCCCAACAGAGGAAGATGGAGCAGCAGCCAGTGGCTGTCAGGCAGCTTGTTGGCACAGAATGGCATGATGAGAGCAGAGCAGGGGGAAGATGCAGCTTTGTAATCAGCTTCAAAGAGCAAGCAGCTGCAGGCCTAACCTCAGAAGAGCTTTGATTGCACCCACGCAGAGCCTGCAAATGTGGTGATAGTGACGAAGATAAAACGGAATAAACATTGCTAAGAGAGTCACTTACAATAGAGCCAGGAGGCTATTAAGAAGCAGGGCCTCAGTGCTCAGGAGCTGCTCTGGCTGCACCTGTTGCTAAACTCAGCCGAGGCTAAGCTACGAGCATCCGGGAACAACACCGTTAAACGGACGCCTGAACTTTACGACCTTCCTTGTAGTTTTTGCCTCCCTTGTTTGCATATTGGAACTAACCAGTCTCTATAATAGACCCAGTCAGAATCCTTCATTTGTTTGAAAAAAATATTTTGTTGATTTTGATTTTATATATCATGCCTTTCTTTGTTCTCACCAGAGCACACTCTGGATTGCTACATGAATCGGTGTTTCTCACATTGCAATTCTTTTGCTTTAAATTATGCTCCTTGTTCTTTATTGAAGCCTGAACCTCTTCATTGGCTAACATTGGAAAAGAGTAAGTTTCTGGATTTATAACCATGTTCAAAACCTTCTGGCTGCTCTTAGAGGATTTCTCTCTGGTCCCAGGTGGCCTGATGTTCCCTGCATAGGAGAAGTGTGCCTTACAGCTGTGGCAAGCCCAGGTCAATGCTATGGAGCATTTGTTCTTGGTGCTTCTTCAAAGTAGTAAGCCTCCTCTGTAACATAGGGCTAGGCATGGCTCCCTCTTAGCACTCTGGATAAATGTAAATGATATTTATAAGGCATCCAGAGCATTATTACTTTTCACCAATTACTACTATTGACAAGGAAAAAGTTCTGTCATGTCTTAAATTAAATGACAGCAGTGTCAAGAGTGGGAGAAAGAGACAAGTTAATTAGTTAACAGATGTGGGTGGAAACCAATGAAAAACTACCCACATTTCTGAATGTATGTTGAACCCAAATGAACTTTCAGGCAGCTCCCTAGAAAGAATGGCCAACCCCCAATGCCCCAGTATCCTCCTTACCCAGGAACTCTCTGCGTACAACCAATCCGGGAGCCACACAGCCTTCTTCCCTACAGACACTGCGACCTGCTTCTCCTTTTCATGGCACCTTCATACAGCCAATGTAATTCCTTCAAAACAACTTATTTCTCTTCCCAACTGGTTGTGTGTTTGCTTTTTTAGCCTATTCCAGGAAGATAAGTGCCTGTTTTCCCTACCTAAGCCTGCTGCCGGTGGCTTAGACTGCACACCTTGGGACCTGCCCACTTTTTGTTTAGTGTATGGCTCAATCAACTTTCTTTCAGGACAACTTTTGATTCATATGTTAATTTCTAATAACATAAATAGGCATTCCACGTGATCATAATACAACACAAACCAAAGATAAACTGGAAACCCTGTACAAAGTGAATATGGATGTTATTGCCTATCACAGCGATTTTCAACCAGTGGGGCACAAGAATTTTTAAAGCATGCAATAGCTGACTATTTAGTCAGGGGCACTGACCTCTTTTCCCTGAGAGGGAATAAACATTGCTAAGAGAGTCCCTTACAATAGAACCAGGGGGCTATTAAGAAGTGGGGAATAGGAAGTGTTCTTCCCAGGAAACATACATTATGGAAGTTAAGAACTGCAGTAAAAAGCCACTAGACTTGGCTTCACGCCCAGGTCAGCCATTTAGGATCTCTCTGCACAAATTACCTAATGCCATTAAGCTTCAGTTGGCTCAACCATAAAATGAAGTTAACAACACCAACCTCACAGGGCTGTTAGAGAGATTAAATTTAAAAATGGATATAATATGCTTGGCACAATAGCAGAGCTAAGAGCAGAAATTTGATCTTTATCCTGTAAGATGACACTTGTAAAGGTGATAGCATGAACTTCAGAGGCAAGGTGGTGCAGTATATTTTTTAGAAAAATGATACATTTACTGAAAACTAGACAAAGTTGAAAGCTATTTAACAAATGATGAATAAAAAATAAACGTTAACACTAAATATTACATACATTCTAGCATGAATATGAAAAACAGTCCATCTCTCTTACAATATTTTAATCCCCTTAGTGATGGGTTTGGTTGTCTTGCTCTTGGCAGGATAGTTATTATTTTTGTTTTATTTTGTTCACTAAAAGGTTTATATATCTGAAACAGTAAGATTTAGGATTTACTTATTTTGTTTTACTTGTTTTGTTCAGTATCTACTGAAGAACCCTTAACACAAATAACAGTCACAGTATAGTAGTCTTTCCTTATCCACAGGGGAGGTGTGTCAAGACCTCAGTGACTGCCTGGAGCCAGAGCCAGTAGAACACTAGCTATATTGTGATTTTTTCTCTATACATACATACCGATTGTCAACAGAAACTCTAGGAGATAATTTTGGAAGGCAAAAGAATGTTAAATCCATACAGGGTTTGCAATTTCTTAATGCAATTCCTACTGTTTTTCTTTTTCTTTTTTCCCCTGAGGTTTGATTTTTTCTTTTTTTAAGAGAGAGAGAGAGAGAGAGAGAGAGAGAGAGAGAGAGAGAGAGAGGAATAGAGAGAGAAACATTGAAACATTGTTTGGTTGCCTCCCAGACATAGCCTTTGACAAAGACCAAAAGTGCTTTTAGAATAAGGAGGGTTAAAAGCAGAAACAGAGCTGATTTTTAAGGGGATGTGTTGAAGCAAACTGCAAGTATTTGCAAGAAAGATAGAGATTGGTCAAGACTATGGAGCATCTTCAGTTTCTGATGACTCATGGTCAGCAGGTATAGTCATGAGATATGACCAAGGTTGAAGGCATAAGACATGGTCAGCAGGTGTTACAACACATGGTTGGTAAGGGTGTGTTACAGGACAAGGTTATTGATGAGGATGGCAAGGTATGGTCAACAGGGTGGAGTCACAAGGCGTGGGCCAATGCCAAAGTTTCCCTTGGCATCTGCAAATTAAATCAGCAAAACTAGATTTGTGGGTAAAGGAACAATTAGAGAGTGCACTTCATTACACAGATTCAGAGTTCAGACTGCAAAACTGCTTAGAGCAAGACCAGAGATCAAATTACAGAAAGATCAAGATATTTGGTCAAAACATTGGGATATTAGAATCCTCACTATTGTAAAGTTTAATTTATAAATGAGTCACAGTAAGAGATTAATGACAACTAATAATAAAATATAGCAATTATCTATATATAAAAAAGCTTAAGCGACCAATGTCACTCACTGACCACCAGGGGACAGAGCCCACACAGGATTAGGCTCCCTCGTGTCTGGATTGGACCTTCGGGGATCAGGCCAAAACCGTCTATCCAACATCCCCCAAGAGGTCCTGGATTAGTAGAGGGCATAAGCTAGGCCAAAGGACCCCACCAATGCACCAGGCCTCTAGTAAGAATATACTCTAGTAAGAATATATTGTAATAAGTTTTGTGAATGTCGTCTCATTCTGTAACTACTCTGATGCCTGAGAGTGCTACTAACCAGCAGGTTGCACATGCAGCAGGAATATGCCGGACCAAGAGGGGTGGCCAGAACAGGACTGCAGGGAGGAATGGCCAGATTCCATCACAACATTCATGACACATAATTTAATACTTATGAAATTCTATTTCTGAAACTGTCCATTAATATTTTTGGACCAGGGTTGACAATGGGTAACTGAAACTGAGGAAACAAAAGCCACAACAAAGGCACAATGGCACCTGCCAGTGCTTCAATTTTTAAGAAATGTGCCCTGACTTTTGCTCCTTCAGCTGTTGCACTAAAGTTAGTCCATTCAGTTCCTTCTCTTATGTCTCTGACACTCTTTGAGCTGCTGTCACTGCATGAGATCTTAGAGTGAGTGAGTCGGTGAGCAAGTGAGTCTGTGCACTAGCAGCCCTCTCCTTTTCTTAATGCAATTCCTACTGTTTTTCTTTTTTTTTTTAAATCGTCACCTGAGAATTGATTTTTTTTTTTTTAAGAGAGAGGAAGGGAGAGGAATAGAGAGAGAAGCATTGAAAGATTGATTAGTTGCCTCCCAGGCAGGGTATCGAACCCACAAACTTTTGGTGTACAAGATAATGCTCCAAACAACTGATCCACCTGTACAGGGCTTCATGCAATTCCTACTGGCAATGGCAGCCAGATCATACAATTCTGTACAGGTTGTCTAAATGTAGTTCTCAGTTATGGTTATTCAATAATTTAATTACAATTTTGATCTGATTGTGGGAGGAGATGACCTAAGTTTTTCCACTCCATCATCTTAACAGGAAGCCTCAGACAAGGGAATATATTTTAGTTTTATTGCATGGTAAATAAGGCTTGCAAACAATCACAATTTTTGTGAATAATATTTGTTTATTTTTGTGCACATATATGTATCTACATTAATAAAAGAGAAATATGCAAATTGACCACCACTCCACTATGCCCACCAGCCAATAAGGAGTGGGTATGCAAATTAACACAACAAAGATGGCAGCGGCCACAGAGCTGGAGTGAGCAGGAGGCTTAGGTTGCCCCCGATGATGGAGGATGCCAAGCTTCCCGCTGCCCTGACCACTGATGAAGTATGGGTTGAGAGCAAAGACTGCAGGGGATTAAAGACTGCAGGCTTGGCTCTGGCCCAGGAGCAAAGACTGCAAGCTCTGGCCAGGAACAAAGGCCTGGATCCCGAATGCCGGAGGAAAACCTGTACTGGTAGCCAGGGGAAGGAAGACCTATTGCACTAATCTTCATGCAACTGGCCTCTAGTATATATATTTTCTATTAATATGCAAGTCAACTCAACAGCAAAATGACCAATGGAATGACCAGTTGCTATGACACAAACTGACCACCAGAGGCAGATGCTCAATACAGGAGTTTCCCCCAGCCTGCAGGCCCCAGGCTAGCCAAGGTGGGTACCAGCAGGGGCCCCTGATTGCTCCACTAGCCAGCTCCTGCAGAGGAAAGGCAACCTGTGGCAGCAGCAGGGAAATAGCCTCCTGCAGATGTGGCCTGGGGTGGGGGAGGGGGGGAAAGGAGGAGAGAAGGGGATGGCAGGGCCGGTGAGCAGGCAGCACCAGGCTGGCAGTGCAGTGGCAGGTGCCAGTGGGGGCCCCCCTATTGCCCTGCCAGTTGCCCCTCTGATTGGCCCTGATCACCAGCCAGGCTTAGAGACCCTAGTCATGTACAAATTTCATACATCAGGCCTCTAGGATATATATATATATATATATATATATATATATATATATATATATATATATATATACACACACACCATGTTTCCCCGAAAATAAGACATCCTCCGAAAATAAGACCCAGCGCATGGAAAAATGAGACATCCCGACATCCCCTGAAAATAAGATCTAGCACATCTTTGGGGGGAAAAATTAATATAAGGCACTGTCTTATTTGGGGAGAAACACTATATATATATATATATATATATATATATATATATATATATATATATATATATATATATGTGTGTGTGTGTGTGTGTGTGTGTGTGTGTGTGTGTGTGTATAATTAGTCACTGTACATGGATATGGTACTTACTAAATAAAGAACAGGATTCCAGTCATTATTAAATTATTCCAGGCTTGAATTCTCAATCTTCTGTCAAAGTATGTAAATTGCTTCTCAATTTCCAATGAACAATAAATAAATTAGCAGGTATTGTAAATGATACCTCATAGAGTAAAACCCTGCTGGAAAAAAAAATGGTTCAGCTGGAAATAGACTCAAGATGATGAAATGAAGTGCAGCATAAAATATGCTCAGAAGCAGAGCTAAGAATGACATAAAACAACAGATTGGAAATGTTTATAAAGTATTGAGAAAAACAAAAGAAAATTATAAAGCTACTTCTGTATATTGGCCTAAGTAATAGAAATGTTTGAGTAGCCCTAGGCTTGTTGCTGCAGTATTGAGGACCATGCTGTATAAAATTACAGGGCCAGGATTAAAGAAACATGGTTGATGACTTTTGGCCTGCTCCTGACTGCTGAGAAATAACATTTCCTGCCTGGCATCAGATTTCCCCTCTACAACCTGAGAGAACTACAGCCACCTTCCAGAGTTCTATTGGGATGTTATCTATATATAAGGATGCCTTCCAACTAGTAAATTATATATTATGAATTTCAGTAATTAAAATCATCATGTTAGTTTATATAGAAAGGCATGAGATAATGTAATTATTATGCATATACTCATTTTTCATATAAAGAAATAAAACTCATTGAGGTTATAGTCATAATGTAAATATAACAAGTAGAGCTTAATGAATGGTGTACACTGTGCTCCTCTGTCTTTATTTAATTAATCTTTATAATGATTGTACAAGATGGGTTACCTAATTCTATACTATAATGAAAAGCCTGAGGCTTGAGGAGTGAAGTAATTTCCTCAAAATCAACCAGCTCATAGGAAGTAAAGATTAGATATATATCCAAGTACATCTATTCTAAGCTCATATTATCACCACTATATTTCAATGCATTAACATCATAATTACGTGTCTCCCTACATGCAAGAAACTCCATGAGCCTAAAAGAAGATACAGGTCACAGAGGATTTTGCTCTGTACATCTATAATTTTTCACAAAAAGAACCTGAAGTTGACTAAGCTTGGTCTGAGGCCCAAAGCTTGGGACTATCTGACAGTCATAGGGAGTAAGTTGAAGCCAAAGTCCCTAAAATTCCAGAGAAAAAAGCAAGGAAACTAAGTACAGTCATCAACGACCATATACAAGCCATAAATTTAGATTTTAAAAAATTCTGTCTGATTCAAAAGGACAACAAACCTGTGATTTAACTCATATATGTAATATAAAGCAAAAAAGTTACAAACAAATCACCAGACAAACAAAATAAAAGAGACAAACTCATAAATAACAAAAACAGAAATGTACTTATTAGATAATAAGGGGGATAAGGAAATGACAAAAGAGGTAAAGTCAATTAAATAGGTGTTAATAGATTGAAACTAAATTTTTGGTGATGAGCTCTCTGTAGAATATACTAATATCAAATTGTAATGGTGTAGTATACCTGGAATTTATGTTATTAACCAATGTTATATCAATAAAAATTAAAGTAAAATATGCCATGCCTAAATTTATTACAATAAAATAACTATAATAAAAATCTTAAAAGATCTACTGGAAATTGCCAACAACATAGGTAAAGAAATAAGCAATTCAAAAATTTAAAAAGAACAGATGAAAACATTAGAAGTACATAAAATACAATAAATAAAGAACTATTTTGATGGCTTAGCAGACTGTACAGGGCAGAGAAAAGATAAATTAATTTGAAAACACATCAATAGAAACTATCAAAACTAAAATACAAAGCTAAAAGGAATGACATAATAGAGACACAGTACCAGAAATCTGAGCTATAACCTCAAATGTCTAATACAAGATGTTTAGCTCTATTTGCTCTAACCCATAACTCAAGATGGAAAAGCAGTGAGCATTGGTCAAAAATAATGCAAGCCAAACTAACAACCATAAAATGCTTGAGCAAAAGATTACAAATATATTATTGGCCATATAAGGTCCAGAGCAAAAGCTGGGAGAGTTTCTTTTGGAAATTAAAACTTTTTTAGAGGTAGCCATGTCTGCTGGGGATTTTAGAAAACCGCATGCATGCCAGAGAAAAACATGCTCAGAAAAGACCTGGGAAGACTAAGCTTCACCATGGTTGCTACCTGGGTCAGTACACACCTGGATACGTGATCAATGAGAACACCAGCGCTTGCTCGCACTCTCTCTTCACGCTCTCTCTCTCTCTTTCTCTCTCTCTCTCTCTCTCTCTCTCTCTCTCTCTCTCTCTCTCTCTCTCTCTCTCTCTCTCTCTCTCCTCTCTCTCTCTGTCTCTCTCTTTCTGTCTTTTACATTTTTCTCATTGCTTTCTTCATTTTCTGCTCTGTCACAATCAGTGAAATAAATTTTTTTTAAAAAAACAAAAATTGGCAAATATTACACGGATAGAAAGAGGAAAGATGCACATAACTAAAATAAGAAATAAAAGTAGGGACATTACTACTGATAATAAAAAAATAAATAAAATTCTATATAATAAAGAGGTAATATGCAAAATGACCATCACTCCAACACACAAGATGGCCACCTCCATGTGGACACAAGATGGCTGCCACAAGATGGCTAGCAGGGAAGGGCAATTGTGGGCAATCAGGCCAGCAAAGGAGGGCAGTTGGAAGGGAACAGGCCTGCAAGGAAGGGCAGTTGGGGGTGACCAGGCCTGCAGGGGAGGATAGTTGAGGGGGTCTAGGCTGGCAGGGGAAGGCAGTTGGGTGACCAGGTTGGCAGAGGAGGGCAGTTAGGGGCAATTGGACTGGCAGGGGAGCAGTTAGTCATCAATCAGGCTGACAGGGGAGTGGTTAGGGGTGATTAGGCTGGCAGGTAGAAGCAGTTAGGGACAATCAGGCAGGCGGGCAGATGAGCGCTGATTGGGAGTCAGCAATCCTGGATTGTTAGAGGAATCCCAGATTGGAGACAGTGCAGGCTGGGTTGAGGGACAACCTCCATGCACAGATTTCATGTATTAGGCCTCTAGTGTATTATAAAATAAAATAAAAATGCATACCACCAAATTTTATAGCCTAGATGAAATGAAAAAAATTACATAAACACATAGATTAATAATTTGACTTATGAAATTGAAAATATCAATAAACTTACAAATCAAGAGATTGAATAAGTAATTAAAAAACCCTTACCACCTAAGAAATTCTATGAGCCAGTAGCTTTATTATTAAACTCTACATTTAAATAATAATTAACAAAATTGCCCTCTAATTAATAAAAAGTAGAAGTTAGAAGTCTTCTTATTCATTTTATAAGGTAAACAATCACCCTAATATCAAAGCCAGATAAAGATGTCACAAGAAGACTACAGACTGATAGTCCTCATGAATATACACTTTAAAAAATCAACAGAATACTAGCAAATTTAATTCAGAAGCACATTAAAAGAAACAAGTGAGATTTATTCCAGAAAAGTACAAGTGGTTCACATCTATACTAATAATCTATACTAATAAAAGGATATTATACTAATTTGACTGGGTCAACTGGCCATCTTCTGAATATACGACTTCCTTACAGATAAAGCCATGGTGGTCCGGGCCAAGGCAGAAGCAGTTAGGAGCAATCAGGCCAGCAGGTGAGAGCAGTTAGGGGTGAGATCAGGCTGGCAAGGGAGGGCATTTGTGAGCATTAGGCAGGCAGGCAGTTAGAAGCCAGTGGTCCTGGATTGTGAGAGGAATATCCACAGAGATTGGGCCTAAACTGGGAATCAGACATTCCCCCGAGGGGTCCTGGATTGGAAAGGTTGCAGGCCAGGCTGAGGGACACCTCCCCCATGCATGAATTCCATGCACTGAGCCTCTAGTATTAAAATAAAAATGTAATATACTACATTAATGGTACAAAGGAAAAAGACATAATTATTTCAATTGATATGGAAAAGACATTTGTAAAAAATTAATCTCTCATAGTAAAAACAATTAGAATCCCTATATAATAAAAATATGCAAATTGCCCCCTCTATCAGGAGTTTGACCAGTTCAACTGCTCACTATGATGTGCACTGACCACCAGGGAGTGGCATGGAACATGGCGGCATTGGCCCCATGGCACTGGCCATGGGCAGCAGTGGGGATGCTGCTGACCCCGATGGGCCCTGATGACAGCAGGACCCCAGCATGATGGTGGAACAGGTGGCATCAGGCCAAGGCAAGTGTGAGCAGGGCCTGATCACCCCACTGATTGCCCCACAGACAGCGATCAGCAGTGATGGTGATGGGCAGGGCCACTGCCTGGCTCCCAGGTGCTGAGGGAGCTGTGTGGGGGGCAAGACTCAGGCAGAGGAGGTGTGTAGGAGCTCAGGGCCCAGGTGCTGCCCAGGGCCCAGAGGTCAGCTGGGAACTTCCCTTCCACACAAGATGCTTGTGCCTCAATCACTGGCCAGACCTAGGGACTGCACCCATGCAAGAATTCCATGCACCGGGCCTCTAGTCTATGGATAAAAAGTAACTTTCTCAATATGATAAAAGGTATTTATAAAATACCCATAGCTATCATCATATTCAATAGTGAAAGACAGAAAATTTCACCCAAATATGAGCAATATATATTCTACTATAGCAATTAAACAAATAAAAAAGGCATTTCAATTAGAAAGGGAAATGTGAAACTACTTCTATCCACAAATTATATGATTCTATATACATAGAAAATTTTTAAAAAAAATATAAGAAAACTAATAGAGTTAATAAAAAAATTTAAGCAAAGTTGCAAGGTATAAGATGCACAAGATCAACACACAAAACTCACTGAAATTTTATAGATACAAATAAGCAATTTTGAATAAAACATTGAAAAAGAAAATCTAATTATAACAGCCTCCTAACTAACTAAACACATAGGGATGAGTTTAACCAATGAGATGAAAGACTTGTATGCTGAAAATTAAAAATAAATAAATAAATAAAATGCTGATAAATGAAATTTAAAATGACATAAGTAAATGGAAAGACATTCCATGTTCATGAATAGAAAGATCTAGTATTGTTAGGGTACCAATACCACCCAAAGTATCTACAGATTCAATAAAACCCCCATCAAATTTACAAAAATCAGTTTCCAGAAGTAAAATAATTGTCAAATTCATTGGCAAGGGGAATTAAAATGGT
Source organism: Pipistrellus kuhlii (assembly GCF_014108245.1). Classification (NCBI taxonomy): domain Eukaryota; kingdom Metazoa; phylum Chordata; class Mammalia; order Chiroptera; family Vespertilionidae; genus Pipistrellus; species Pipistrellus kuhlii. The sequence goes on from NW_023425573.1 coordinate 80,116,369, forward strand.
CCCTGAATAGTTAAAACAATCTTGAAAAAGAACAAACGTTGAGGTTCACATTTTCCAATCTCAAAACTTACTACAAGGCTAGAGTAATCAAAGCAGTGTGCTGTTGGCATAAGGATAAACATTAAGACCTGTGGAATGAAACTGTTAGTCCATAAATAAACTCATATCTTTATGACATACATTTTTGACAAAGGAGTCAAGTCCATTCAATAAGAAGACCCCTTCCAACAAATGGTGCTAAGAATACTGAGTTCCACATAAAAAATAAAAAATAAAATGAAGTTAGACCTTATGTCACACAGATTTGATCTATTCCTAAATGTAAGAGCTCAAAGACTTATGAAACGCTGAGAAAAACCACTTAGGGATAACTTTTCATGACCTTGGGTTTGGAAATGGATCTTATATATAACATCCAAAAGAAAAGATAGATAAATTAGACTTCATAAAAATTATTTTTTACTTGTGTAGCAAAATGTATTTCCAAGAAAATGTATGAGAGTTGGCCAGAAAAGTAGAAAATATTTGCAAATTATGTGTTTCTTTTAGTTTTTTTGTATATTTTTATTGTTGATAGTATTACAGATGTCTCCTATTTACCCGCTTTATTTCCTTCCACCCAGCTCCTACCCACCCCCCAGACCAACCTGATTTCAAAAAGAACTGAATTTGAATGCATGTTTCTCCAAAATATACAAATGACTTATAAGCACATAAAAATGCAAAATAGTATTAATCATTGGGAAAATGAAAATAAAAAACACAATGAGATACCAATTCATATCTATTAGGACGTCTATAATTAAAAAACAGCAAATAAAAAAAACAGAAAATAAGAAGTATTGTTGAAGGTGCAGAGAAATTACCATAGAACCTTGTGAATTGCTGGTGGGAATGTAAGATGATGGAGCCACTGTGGAAGAAAGGTCAGTGGCTCCTCAAAAAGGCACAGGTAGCATTATCATATGACTCAGCAATTTCACTCCTTTCTTTGGGACATAGCCTTCCTAAAAGTTTGTACTTCTAACCTCCAGAACTATAGAGAAAATAAATTTGGTTGTTTTAAGTCACTGAGTTAGTAGTAATTTATTATGGCAGCCTTAGGAGAATAATACAGATTTTGGTACTAAGAAGTTGATTCAATTTATGAAACATATAAAGTTTGTATATCATTAAATATATAGGATTAGTTTAGAATTATAGGTTGGCTACAATAACAGGTAACAGGTTCATCATTATACACCTCTCTTGATGTAGGCTAATTTTATTTTCTAAGAGTACTGTGAAGAAAATAATGTTAGGTGATGAAAATGTTTCCTCCAAACAGAAGTGTCTTTTATTATTAAGGCTAACTTAGGAATCATGGTGTATCTGACTTAGATCTGATAAGTTCCTACAAAGTTCTGTCTCATTTGACTAATTGAGAGAACTTAAAAGTAGTTATAATTACTGCAATAAAGAAAGCAGGTCAGAAGAATCTATCTTTTGAAAATAAGTTATTCATTTTTATAAAAGAATTCATGACATTATAAAAAAAACTGGCTATGGGATTTTTTTGGCTCTTTTATGCATGTGAAATTATTTAATTAACAAAAATTCAGCTCTCATAATATTATACAAACAGCCACTGTGCTGTAAGTACATGTTGCCTCCTTTTAGCACGAACTAGTTTTTTGGGTGTTTTTTAGGGTATCGCCTTTAAAAATGAAAATAATAGATGATGCTTCTGATGTTAAAACTTTTATCCGGGGTGGATTTACTGTGAACTTAATGAAACCTTAGAGTCCCCTCACTTGCACAGCAGTCTACCTACTTTTGTATTTCTAAGGTCTGTGCTTAATTTTGTATTTATAGTTTCATATACTTTTTCTTAAAGAGGACCATCAAATTATGTAAGTTTCAAACCAACAAAAATCTGATTTGGTACTTTTTAATTGATGATATTTAGATGGATTTTGGACTTAGAATTGATGCTGTAGTGGGTTAAGACTTGGGGAAGATGGCATGAAATGAATTAATTTTGTATATGTAAAGAACATAAATTTTGGGGGGACAGCAGTTAGACTGTTGTTTCTTAAATTGTGTCCCCCTAAAGATATGTTAATGAGTATAGTCTACTATAATTTGAAATATATTTTGCAGATGTAATAATGTAAAATAAGATTCTAATGGGGGAATCCAAGATGGCTGCGCCCAGGTAAACACCTAGCCGCAGCGCACACAACAATTTCAATAAAATATAACTAAAATATAAAATGGACATTACCCAGAACTACAGGAAAGTCGACTGATAGAAAATTCTACAACGAGAAGCAAAGAGAAAACCAGAAGGAAGCGCGGAGGAGCTGGAAAAGCCTAAGGTACGGAAACATGCGGCACGCGGAGAGGACAGAGCCGGAGAGGAGGGAGGCTGAGTGCCTGGCTGGCGTTCCCTAGCGGGAAGGAGATAAGCTCCGATTGTGTTGGGCCCCAGTTCTGACTGCTCTGAACCCCAGTTCTAGGCCAGACCCCAGGGACCCAGGCTCACACAGCGGGAGCTGGGCTGTAAGGCAGAACCCCGGGGGAGCAGCAAAAGGAGGTCCCAGCGGCACACACATTGCGTGCAGAGAAGGGACGGTCGGCTGTGCCGTGGGACTGCCCTGGAGGGAAGGAGACAGGGGCTCCAGACTGCTCTGAACGCCACCTCCAACTCCACTTCCAATTGAACTGAACCCCAATTCCGGGCTCATTGAGGGAGAGCACAGATTCTTTGGTAGCAGGCAAAAATCAAGGGCACCTTTCTCTCAGAGGCGCTTGCAACCAGTACTGAAGGACCCTGGGGATTACTGAGACCACATAGGGCGGGGCTGATGGAAGCCAAGGCTGTAGGCTCCATCCTGAAACCCCATCCCATCTGTAGCTGCGAAATGGGACAACGAAATAGATCACAAACGAAAGAAATGGAGGACAAAAAGCGACTGGATATGAGTTCCAATCTACGCTTATAAGGTTTTTCAAGAATTTCCTAGAAAAGATCGATAAGACCTATGAGGATATGTAAAGGGATCAGCTAGAATTAATAAGGAATCAACAAGAAATGATAAGGGATCAACAAGAAATAGAGAATACATTCTCTGAAATAAAAAATATTAGACAGAGTCCTAAAAACAGAATGGAAGATGGCAAGAATCAAGTCAAAGATTTGGAACACAAAGAGCCAGAAGACACTCCTCCACAAAAGCTAGAAGGCAAGAGAATCCAGAAAATTGAAGATAATGTAAGAAACCTCTGGGACAACTTCAAGTGAACCAACATCAGAATTATGGGGGTCCCAGAAGATGAGAGAGAGCAAGATATCGAAAACATATTGAAAGAAATAGCGACAGAAAACTTGCCCCACTTGGTGAAAGAATTAGACTTACAAGTCCAGGAAGTGCACAGAACTCCAACAAAAGGAATCCAAAGAGGACCACACTAAGACAAATCATAATTAAAATTCTAAGATCAAAAGACAAAGAGAGAATATTAAAAGCAGCAAGAGCAAAGAAGGTAGTTACCTATAAAGGAGCACCTATACGATTGTCAGCTGACTTCTCAACACAAACCATGCAGGCCAGATGGGAATGGCAAGAAATATTCAAGGTGATGAATAGTAAGAACCTACAGCCAAAGATAATCTATCCAGCAAAGCTATCACTCAGAATCAAAGGTCAGATAAAGAACTTCACTAATAAAAAATAAAAATAAAAAGCTAAAGGAGTTCATCAACACCAAACCAGAATTATATGAATTGCTGAAGGGGGTTCTTTCAGAAGAGAAAGTAAATAAAGATAAAAAATTATGAACAACAAATACATAACTATCAACAAGTGAATCTAAACACCAAGGAAATTTAAAAAAAATCTGATGAACAATATTAACTGTTGAATATAATAGAATCAGAGGTATGGAAGGGGAGTGAACTGACGATTGTTGGGGAAAAGGAGAGAGGGGGATGTGGGAAGAGACTGAACATAAACTGTGCACCTATGGATGAGGACAATGGGGAGTGGGGAAAGGGCAGAGGGTGGGGTGGGAACCTGGTGGAGGAGAGCAATGGAGGGGAGGGAAGGAACATTTGTAATAATATGAACAATAAAAACTTATTTAAAAAAATAATGTAAAATAAGATTGTACTGGGTTAGGCTAGGCGCTAAATCCAATCACATTTTTTAAATAAAATACTATCATGTGAAGACACAGAGACACAGACACTCAGAGGGAAGGTGGAGGGGAAGTGGAGAGAGGCAGCCACAAGCTGAGGAACGATAGGATTACCAGGGGACCTGCCGCTGACAGGGGCCAGGAGATCATGCTCTAAAACGCCATGTGAGATGGTCCTGCAGACACTTCAATCTGAGGGTTTTAACCTCAGAATGTGAGAGAGTCCATTTCTGTTGTTGTAAGCCATCCAGCTTTTGGTAATAATTCAAAGAGCACTAAAAATTTAATATAGCTGCCTACAAGAAACACTATTTAATTATAAGTACATAAATATTTATAAAATGAAATAATGGTAAAAAAAAAAAAAGAAAAAGAAAAAACAGAAGTCATGATAACACTAGCAAAAAGAGACTGAAGCAATATTAATATAAATAGTAGATGTAAGTGTAAAGGAATAAAAGTCATTTCATTAAAATGAAGGACTGAATACATTAAGAGAGCATACTCGTTTATAATGTTTATGCACCTAGTAGCAAAATACCTGGAGCAAACACAGAAGAACTTGAATCAATAGGAAAATTAACAAATTATTGTAGGATATTTTAATGCATTTGTTTGAGCAATTGAAAAAAGAAGTAGAAAATTAATAAGAACATTGATATGAAAACCATTATCAATCAGCTTGATATAATTAATGTGTATAGAACACTCAGTGCAACAACTGTGGATTGCACAATATTTTCAAATGTGCATGGAAATGCTTTAAGTTAGGCCATATTCTAGTTCATAAAACAGTTCTCAATAAACTTAAAAAGATTCAGGTTGTAAAAATTTGCTGCCTTCTCACAGTAGGATTAAATTATAATCAAAATCGGAAAAGTCTCTGGAATATGTTTGCATAATTGGAAATAGAATAATAGACTTTTAAATAAACATCAGCATGGAAATTGGAAATTCTTTAACCTGAAGTACAACGAAACACAATGTATCAGAAGGTGTTGGGTGCTGCTACCACAGTATTTGGGAAAATATTGTAGCACTAAATCTCTGTAATAGAAAAAAAAAAATAGTCCCAAGCATGTCATCAATATCTACCATAAGAAACAATTTTATTTTTAAATTTAATAAATTAAATTTATTAAAAGCATAAAGCAAGATTCAGATTCCAGAGATTATTCCCTTAACGATGGATGCATGATTTTCATGTACCCTAGAGCTAGAAATTTAAGGAGTCAAGGCAAAAGGAAAATCTACTTCAAACAGTAGAAGTTACACCAAAAATCACAACTTTGAGCTAAATTCATGGATTAATTTTATATTGAGATTTTGAAATGATGGGTTTTATTATTCTCAGGCTCTTGGTGGTCCTAATATTCCATAATTCCCTCCCACTATACCTTACATCTGCCAAAGAATATGAGCTAAGATCTTTCTAACAAATGTGCAGCTATCCTAATATTGAATGTAGTTAGCTACAGAAATCTGGAGAAATTTTAGGTAAAATCTGGCAAGGAAGGGAAGAAATGGCAGGAAAATAGGAGAGTCCAAGAAGTGCAGTGTGAGCAGCAGCTCACGGAAGGAACACTTGGGAGACAAAACAGGTGTGAGTGGGATCCCAGCTCCCAGCGGGAAATAATCCATGAACATTGGTGCCCTGCCCTAGGACTTTCAGACTGTAGTGCCCACCCTGTGACTGTAGATTATTTTTGGCAGAATTCTTGACCAGACTAAGTTTTAATTACTAAATATTATTTTTTTTAAAGCAAAGAATCACATAGACCGCCAAAGCCAGTTTCTTTTTATTAGCGGGTCATTTTATTAGAGGGACTTTGAGAACACTGAAGTATTGGCCTGATTCTAATGAAGGACCCAGGAAGCCATGTCTGAGCTCATTTTGACTGTATTAATCAGTTATATTAATCAGGTACTAATAACCACTGGGTATCTGTACTTTATTTTTTTAGTTTGTTGACTTAGTGTATTTTCCTTTTTATTGAATTTATTGGAGTGATACTGGCTAACAAAATTATAGTCTGCACAACATATTGTGTTTACCACCACAAGTCAAGTCTCTGTTCATCACATTTATCCCCTTTTGTCCTCTTCCACTTCTTACTACTCACCTCCCTCTGGCAATCACCATACTGTTGGCCGTGCTCATGAGTGTTACTCTTTTTTTTTTTCTTTTTTTTTTCTTTTTTTTTGTTTAATCCCTCCACTCCTTCCAAAAAACCCCACCCCCAACAGCTGTCAGCCTGCTCTTTTGAGTCTGTCTCTATTATGCTTGTTAGTTCATTTTGCCAAATAGTTTCCAAACATGAATAAAATTACATGGGACTTGCCTTCTCTGCAAGCTTATTTCACTTAGTATAATGCTCTCCAAGTCCATCTATGCTGTAGCCAGGGGAAAATTTCCTTCATTTTTACAGCTGCATAGTATTCCATTGTGAAAATGTACCTCAGCATTTGGATCCATTCTCTACTAGTGGACACTTGGGCTGCTTCTAAATCTTGGCTATTGTAAATAACACTACAATGAACATAAAGGAACATATATTCTTTCAAATTATTGATTTGAGTTTCTTCAGGTAAATTTCCGGAAGTGGAATCACTGGGTCATAAGGCAATATCATGGTTAATTTTTTTTTTGGTAACTCCATACTGCTTTCCAACTTACCTGCAATAATCTGTATTCTCACCAACTCTGTGTATGAGAATTTCCTTTTCTCCACTTCCTCAATGACACTTGTTTATTGATTTGTTGATGATGGCTCTTCTGACAGGTGTGAGGTATGAGAGACATCGAGAAACTTTCCATGTGTCTTTAAAAAAAAAATATATATATATATATATATATATATATATATATATATATATAATATATTGATTCTTTACAGAGAGGAAGAGAGATGGATAGAGAGCTAGAAACATCGATGAGTGAGAAACATCGATCAGCTGCCTCCAGCACACCCCCTATTGGGGATGTGTCCACAACCAAGGTATATACCCTTGACTGGAATCGAACCTAGGACCTTTCAGTCCACAAGCTGACGCTCTGTCCACTGAGCCAAACCGGTTTTGGCTCCATGTGACTTTTTGCCATCTGTATGTCCTCTTTTGAGAAATACCTACTTAGGTCCTTTGACCATTTCTTAATTGGATTATTTGTTTTTGTTTTTGTTTGTACTGAACTTTATAACTTCTTTATAAATTTTGGATATTAACCCCTTTTCACATCTGTCATTGGAGAGTATCTTCTCCCATAGGGGTTTTCTTATAATTTTGGTGATGGTTTCCATTTCTGTGCAAATACTTTTTAGTTCTATGTAATCCCATGTGTTTACTTTTTCTTCTGTTTCCCTTGTCCCAGGAGGTATATTGAAGAAAGCATTTTAAAATGTCTTAATTTCCCAAATAAGTAGAAAAAATATAATAATACGTATTAGAAAATCAGAAAAAAACAATAAACAATTCAAGCAAACCAAAAGCTGCTTTTTAAAGATCAATGAAATTAATAAAAATTTTAGACAGATTGGTAAGGAAAGAGAGAAGGTACAAATTACCAATAACAATAGAAAGATAATTACCACGTATTCTAAGATATTTTTAAAAAACTATAAAGAAAATATGATGATCACCTTTATGTCATTATATTATAGAGTTTAGATGAAATATACACATTTCTTGGAATATATAAATCATAAAAATATACTCAAGAAGAAACAGATAATTTGAATAGTCATAAACATATTAAAGAAATTGCACTAATATAAAGAACACTCCAGACTCAAATGACTTCACTGGCAAAGTCTATGAAACTCTTTTTTTTTTTTTAATATTTTATTGATTTTGTACAGAGAGGAAGGGAGAGAGATAGAGAGTTAGAAACATCGATGAGAGAGAGTCATCGATCAGCTGCCTCCTGCACACCCCCTACTGGGGATATGCCCGCAACCAAGGTACATGCCCTTGACCAGAATCGAACCCTGGACCTTTCAGTCCCCAAGCCGACGCTCTGTCCATTGAGCCAAACCGGTCTTGGCAAAGTCTATGAAACTCTTAAGAAAATTAAGAAGTAAGGGAATATCTGGCAACTCCAATGAACCACAAAATTATTCTGATATGAAATAGATATTACTAAAAAAGGTAACTAAAGACCAATATCTCTCATAAATATAGATGCCACAATTATAATCAAATGTTTATAGTATTAAGTAAATGGTTTAAAGAAATAAATAAAAATGGTAATACATGATTAACAAGTAAATTTTTCCCAGGAGCACAAAATGAGTTTAACATTTGAAAGTCAAACTGCTTAGCAGCTACTGGACACAATACTAATTTATAGAAATCAATTTTATTTTCTTTTTTTAATATATTACTTTATATTTGGTATTACCTACTTGTTTTGGTTTGTTTGTTTTTTTAAGAAACTCAATCAACATATTTCACTGTCTTAATAAACCACAGCAAAAATGTGAACAAATGGAGAAAAACTTGAGAATTCTGATAGTATCCTAATATATAAAAACCCTGGGTCCATCACAACCAGAGGCTTAACCAACTAGAAGTCAGTCCTGCAGTCAGGGCTGGGTTGCTATGGTGACCCAGCACTGACTGCTGAGGCTGCAGACACAGTGACCCAGCACTTACTCCTGAGGGGACTTCAAATCAGGCCCAGAGGGAGGCCTGAGAAAGAAGCAAAATCTGATCCATAGCCTCTGTGGCAGCTATTGATCAGCACTTGCCTTTCTCTTTCTCTCTAGCAGCCACACCTCCATTTCTCATGAGACCTCCACTGGGGCTGCTGATCAGCCCCAGCTTTCTGATCAAGCCCTGTTGATATGCCTTGAGATACTGACTGGCATAGAAACTGACAAATCAGGACCAAATTGGCCAGCAGAGGAGGGCAGCTAGGAGCAAGATCAGGCCTGCAGGAGAGGACAGTTAGGGGTGATCAAGCAGGCAGCGGCAGATAGACCAGAAGGAGAAGATAGGTGGTGGCAATCAGATTGGCAGGGGAAGTCTATTGGGGACAACTAGACCTGCAGGGGAGGGCAGTTGTGGGGGACCAGGCTTGCAGGGGAGGTCAATTGGGGGTGAAAGCAGGCTGGCAGGAGAGGGCAGTTGGGGGTGATCAGGCTGGTAGGGGAACAGTTAGATGTTATTCAGGCCAGCAAGGGAGATGTTGGGGGTGATCAGGCTGACAGGTAGAAGTGGTTACGGGGACAGCAGACAGGTGAGCGTTTAGGAACCAGCAGTCCCGGATTGTGAGAGGGATGTCTGACTGCTGGTTTAGGCCCAATCTAAACTGGCAGTAGGACATTCCCTGAGGTGTCCCAGATTAGAGAGGGTGCAGGCTGGGCAAGAGACACCCCCCCCCCCCAGTGCATGAATTTTGTGCAACAGACCTCTAGTCTATATATATAAAAACCTAATATGCAAATAGATTGAACAGCAGAAAGACCGAACAACTAGTCACTGTGATGTGTTATACACACGTTCTGTGTATACAGGGGGTGTACACAGAACATGATGGGCATTGACATCAAGCATCAGAGTGTGGAACATGGTGGGCATCAGCCACGTCGGGATGGGGGAGCAGGTGAACAGGGCACCAGACCAAGGTGGGGCACCAGTCACTTATCATTAGGTGAGCTTCTGGTGGTTACTGAAAATTCTTTGTTCCCACACACCACGGTCCTGCTCAGCACTCATGTCTGCTGCCAGTGCCCTGCTCACACCTACAGCTGGTGCCAGAACCACTGTTCGCACCCTCTATTGGCTCCAGGCACCAGTCCTGATCACCTGGAGCCATCAGCAGGGGCAAGCAGTGGCTGCTGACCCCAATTTCCCCTGAAGGCTTCTCTACCCCCCTTCCTCTCACACTCACTGCTGGTGCCTGCCCGAATTGCTTTGTGCTGTCAGCGGGTGTGAGCGAGGCCAGCTCTGTCAGCATGTGGGAGTGGTGGCTGCAGAAGCAGGGCTGCTGACAGACAGGGTACCAGAGCCATGGTGGGAGGGGCAAGTAGGGGGCATGGAGGATGCTGAGACCTGCCCTGTGCCCACTGCAGCTTTGCCACCACACAATTCCTTTTTAGGTGCATGAATTTGTGCACTGGTCCCCCAGTTTCCTAATAAAAGCTCTCAGCAATCCTGGAATATAAGTAGAATCCTTAATCTAGTAAAGGATACATTAAAAAAATTCTATGCTTAATAGTGACTTTTATGATAAAATAATAATAATAATAATGCTTTCTTCCTAAGATCAGTAGTCGGAGATTTCTGCTTTCACCGTTCTCTTTAATTATACTGAAAGTTCTAGTCAATGCAGTAAGCAAGAATAAGTGACATCACAATTGGAAGAAAAGAAAGAACTGTCTGTAATCAGTGATGACATCATCTTTGTAAAATCTAATGTAATCTACAAGAAAACTACTTGAATTACTTTTTATGACAGTTTCAATTTCATAAATAAAAGCATACAAAATAAAAATTTACTTATATGTGCTAGCATAAAATAATAGAAAACTGAAAAATGTTAATGTATCATCTACCATTCAAAACACATTAAATAATTAGGAGTAGGTATAACAAAATATATGAAGTAACTTTATATTTGAAGCTACAAAGTACATATAGAAGCAAATTAAGGAGACTTAAAAAAGGCAGAAATATATCATTTTTATAATTAAAAATAGAGTATTAAGTTGTCAAATTTTCCTTAAATTTTATATTGGGCCCTGAATGGAGCACTGGGCCTCTAGTATTTAATACAATAAAATAAAAATTTCTGCCCTTTGAAATACACTGTTGAGATAGTGAAAAGACAACTTAAATACTGGTAGACAATATTAGCTGTCCATATAAAATGTGTTTGTATTCAGAGTTACCAGACAACAAATATAATAAAAAACACAAAACAATTAAAAGACCATAAAAAACAGCCATTAAGATAATAGGCATTTCACAGACTCAGAATATAGTTCACAGTACATACATTTGACAAAGCAGTAATGTTTAGACACTACAAAGAACTCCTACTTATTCACAATAAATTGATAGACAACCCAATAAAAATGGCCAAAACTACTCAGAAAATTCACAAAAGAAGATACTTGAGCCGAGACCGGTTTGGCTCAATGGATAAAGCGTCGGCTTGGGGACTGAAAGGTCCCGGGTTCGATTCCCGTCAAGGGCATGTACCTTGGTTGCGGGCACATCCCCAGTAGGGGGTGTGCAAGAGGCAGCTGGTCGATGACTCTCTCTTTCATCAATGTTTCTAGCTCTCTATCTCTCTCCCTTCCTCTCTGTACAAAATTAATAAAATATATTTAAAAAAAAGAAGATACTTGAGTAGACAATAAGCACCTGAAAAGTTCCCAAATTTTAATTATCAGACAAATACAAATGATAAAACCAATAAAACAACATTTTATATCCACAGGAATGTCTCTTGCCCCAATCTAAATAGTTAACAAGCACAATGTTGACAAAAATGTGGAGCAGCCATATTCTATGACAGTGCTTGTAAAAATATGCAATGGTACAAATACTTTTGGAAACATTTGAGCAGATTTTCAGTGTTAAACATACACCTATCATAAGGCTCAGCATTTTTACTCCTAGGTATTTTCCTAAAAGTTATAAAACATATGTTCACAATTATTCCTACAAGATTAAGAGCAGCTTCATCCATAATAGACTGACTTGGAAATGACTCAAATGCTCACTAACAAGAGAGTGAGTGAAAACATGATGCATTACTAAATATTAATTTGATGTAATTAACTTAGCAATACAAAGTTGTTAACTAGTGATACAAAAGAATGAATATACACTATGCAAACATTATGCTGACTAAAAAGTGTTAGTCTTACAAAAGCTATATTTCATAATCCCTTTTAAATAAACTTTTAGACTAGACTAGGGGTGTCGAACTCAATCAGAGAAGGGGCCAAAATCTAAAATCCAGCCTAAATCGCGGGCCGAATGGTTTACTGAACAGTCATAAACTGTCATTGTGATGGAAATGCAGTGGAGTGCAGTGATGACAGCGTGGTACGGGCCACATTGCAAGGCCTGGCAGGACGGATTTGACCCGCCGGCCTTGTGTTTGACACATGTGGACTAGACAAAGCTAACACGTAAAAGAAGGGGTTGCCTGAGCAGGAATTGAATGGAAGGAAACAAAAGGCATCCTCTCTAATAAAAGAGAAACATGCAAATTGACTGTACTTTTGCTACACCCTCAAGCCACGCCTACCAGCCAATCAGGGTGGGTATGCAAATTAACCCAACCAATATGGCAGTTAATTTGCGTATCCAGGCCAGAGTGAAGACTGAAGACAGGGTAGAAAGAAGCCAAGCACTGCAGAAGGGAGCGAAGCTGCAGAGAAGCAAGCAAGCAGGACGGCAGAGAAGAAAGGAAAACAGGTGGGGTGGGGGAGAAGGGAGAGAAGCAACAGGGCTGCAGAGAAGGAAGGGAAGCACGAGGGGTGGGTAGAAAGGAAAGAAGCCAGTGGGGCTGCAGAGACTGCACAGGAAGCCCTAACGCAGGAATTTTTCTGCAAGGGGCCTCTAGTGTAGGGGATAAAGAAAATTACTTTTGATATTGTTTTAAGTGGCAGCAACATAGATAAATGCTATTAAAGATACTCATTAATATGAACACTAAAAAGTATTCATTTTATATGTAAATTATACTTCAAAAATAAGATAAAAAGAAGAGATGTGAGTATGAATTACCTTTTTTTAATGGCAGTGTTGAAAAGTACAATTGTTTCTTATCTCCAACTGGTAAAAAAAGTAAACCTGAGAACTACTTTGAACTGAAGTATAATATGAGGAAGATTTAAACTTTTCCTCCTCTTCCTCCTCTTCATCCTCCTCCCTCTCCTTCTACTCCTTCTTCTAGCTTCTTTCTTGCTGCTTTTAAGATTCTCTCTTTGTCTTCAATGTTTTAACTTTTGATGTCTTGCTGTTGTGCCTCTTTGCAGGTTCTTCTTGTCTGAGGCTCAAAAAATAAATAAATAAAGAAGCTATAGCTGTTTTTGCTCAATGAATAGAGCATTGGCCTGAGAACTGAAGGGTCTCAGCTTATGGGCTTGATCTTTATTGTGGGGGGTGCAGGAGGCAGCAAATCAATGTTTCTTTCTCATCGTCGATGTTTTTCTCTCACTCTCCCCCTTCCTCTTTGAAATAAATAATTTTTTTTAAATCTACACTAATAAAATATAAACATTCAAATTAACCATTACTTTGCTATGCCCACCAGCCGATCAGGAGGGAATATGCAAATCAGAAGGAGAAAGATGGCAGCTGTTCCAGGTGTGGAGTGGCTAGGTGGGGCAGGACTCCGGCTAGGGGCACTCTGGCTGCAGCAAAGACAAAGAGCAACTCTGCCCAGAGTCTGCAGTGAAAATGGCAAACTCCAGTTGGAGTCTGCAGCAAAGTGAAGCCTGGTCCCAGATGCTGGAAGAAAACTGGTGCTAGAAATCTCTTCATGCAGTGGGCCTGTAGTATAAACAATAAAATGACTATGAATATATATATATATATATATATATATATATATATATATATATACACACACACACACACACACACACACACACACACACACTCTAGAGGCCTGGTACATGAAATTCGTTCACAGGGGTATGTACCCCTCAGCCCAAGCTTGCACCCTCTCCAATCTGGGACTCCTCATGGGATAAACTGGCAGTCAGACATCCCTCTCACAATCCAGGACTGCTGGCTCCCAACTGCTTGCCTGCCTTCCTTCCCAACTGCCTCTAACCACTTCTTCCTGCCAGCCTGATCACACCCTCACCACTTACCTGCCAGCCTGATTGATGCCAAACTGCTCCCCTGCCAGCTTGATTGCCCATAACTGCTCTCCCCTGCAGGCCTGGTCCCCCCAACTGGCCTCCCCTGCTGGCCTTAGCACCCACAACTGCCCTCCCTTGCAGGCCTGGACCCTCCCAACTGCCCTTCCCTGTTGGCCATCTCCCTGCTGGCCATCTTATGGTGGCCATCTTGTGTCCACATGGGGGCAGCCATCTCGTGTGTTGGAGTGATGGTCAGTTTGCATATTACTCTTTTATTTTGATATTTTGATTTAATTGCTGATTTCAGCAATTAAATCTAAAAATGAAAATAAACAAAGAATCTAATGAACAAAATAAACTGATGAATAAAATAGAACCAGAGACGTAAAAACATGGAACAGACTGATGAATCTCAGAGAGAAGAGGGGGGATGGGAAGGAGATTAACCAAATAACTTCGATGCATGTATGCATTACCTATGGACACAGACAATAGGGTGGTGAAGGCCTGGAATGGTGTAAGAATGGGATTGAGGGGGCAAATGGGGGAATAATGGGGACATATGTAAGACTCTCAGCAATAAAGATTTTTTTAAAAGAAAATCTGAAGACAAAACATAACTTACATAACTTAACACACCTGTAATTGTTAAAATTTTAATTTTCTGCATAGTTTCTTCTTTCTACTTAAAATATTTCTTATTCTACCCTGCATGGTATATCACATATTATTAAATCTTCATATAAAATGTGTTAAAATGTAAAGCATTTAAATGCTTCATATTTTAGTGCTCTATTCAATTATAAGAATATGTTATTTCAATGTTATCTTTAACATTAGTTTTCTTGACATTATTTTTAAACATATAAAAATATTTTATTTTTTAATTTTCTTCATAAAATCAGTTAATTAAAAAAAATAAGACTAGTTTTCTGATGTTTAAGAAAATCTAACCCCACCTTTATATTATTGTATCAGTTACTAATGCAAATTTTGTAATCAAAGAAAACAGGATAATTTCAAGAGAAACATCAAAAGTGCTTTATTCAAAGTAATGTCCATCATTAGCTACACATTTCCCCATCTTTCAGGTGATTTGTGGATACCATCCCAATAGAACTTTTCTTGTTTTGAGGCAAACCATTCAAAGACCCAATTTTCCACTTCTTAGATTTTGAAGTGCTGCTCAGAAAGTGCATGTGCCATCGATTGGAACAAGTGGTCATCTAAGGAGCAAAGTTTTGGTGAATATGGCTGGTGGGGTGATACTTCCCAGGCAAGACCTTTAACATGTCTTTAATTGGTTTTGAAGTGTGTGATGGTGTGTCATCATGAAGCAAAATTACTTTGCTGTGTCTTCTGTCACTCTCTGGTCATTTCACAATCAAAGCATGGTTCAAATTGATTATTTTTTGTCAGTAGTGATAAGTATTGTATTATTGGCTTCCTAGTTTTAGAAGCTCATAATACACCTTCCTGATCCCACCAAACACAGAGCATTGTCTTCTTTCTGAACCCATTTGGCCTTGCAGTCGATGTTGATGGTTAACCTGGATAAACCCATAATTTTGTGTGTTTGTGATTCTCAAAATAAATCCACTTTTCATTGCCAGCTACAAGTCAATGCAAAAAAAAAAGACTTTCGTGCTGTTGAAGCAACATTTACTAATGATTTTTCGGTTTTCCATTTGTCTTTAGTTCAGTTGATGTGGCACTCATTTTCCTTCCTTTAAAATCTTTCCCATTGCTTGTAAATGTTTGGAAATTGTTTGCTAAGCAACATTTAATCTTTCTGCAAGTTGCTTTTGAGTTTAATACGCATCTTTATCCAATAATGCTTGTAATTGTTGGTCTTCAAACTTTTTCAGTTGACCTGGATGTTCATTGTCTTTCACATTGAAAATCAGCACTTTTAAAGCATTTAAACCAGTGTTCACAAGTATCTTAAGATGGAGCATGTTCCCCATAGGTTTCTGAGGTACACAAAAACTTTCAGCAGCACTTTTCTTCAAAATAAAGTAATGAATTAAAACTTACTGCAAATGCTCTTTTTTTTTTGGCATGAAATTCAACATTTTTAAGCATAAATATATCTATGATGTTAACACCTTCAGAAAATTTGACATATGAAGTTTTTTAAAAAATATATATTTTATTGATTTTTTACAGAGAGGAAGGGAGAGAGAGCTAGAAACATCAATGAGAGAGAAACATCGACCAG
Source organism: Pipistrellus kuhlii (assembly GCF_014108245.1). NCBI lineage: Eukaryota > Metazoa > Chordata > Mammalia > Chiroptera > Vespertilionidae > Pipistrellus > Pipistrellus kuhlii. The sequence goes on from NW_023425573.1 coordinate 80,132,605, forward strand.
CTGCTTCCTGCACAACCCTTACTGGGGATGTGTCCACAACTAATGTACATGCCCTTGACCGGAATCGAACCTGGAACCTTTCAGTCTGCAGACTGACGCTCTATCCACTGAGCCAAACTGTTTTCGGCTACATAGGAAGTTTTGAAGCTTTCAGTCAATGAAACAAAATAGCATAAATATCAAATTGCATATTTATCAACATATGTGTAACTCCATCTATTGAAAAAAATCCACATTAATAACGAGTAACCTGATTCAGAATTCAATGATGTAAGAAAAACATGTATAAAGAAGAGCGATTCTTTATTTTATGTTTCAAAAAGTTATATGTCTGTACTATATATACACATGTAAAACATGTTTTACATGTGTATATATAGTACAGACACATATGTTATATGTTATATGTATGCCTCATATTTGTATATCATGTGCAACAGAGAGGCTTTAAATATGTCTAATATGGTTCTTAGTAAGAAAGTTTATGTTTTCTATAAAAAAAAAGGATCAACCTTTCTTGTTGTAAACCTCTAATGTTTTTTATTGTTTGTTACTGAGACATAGCTAAGTAAACAGATCAAGTCTTTTTTATTCTATGACAAATTACCTTCTTATTTCTGCAATTTTAAAAGCTTCACCATCTTCCTATGCTTAAAGTATAAACTGTATCAATTACTTATAAGGCCTTTTTATTAACTTGTTTTGTTGTGTAGGGTTTTATTTTTTTGTAGTAAAATTCCACAGGGAGGAGGACAACTGACAAGGATGACAATGGAAATTAATGTTGAATAGCTATGGTTTTAAAAAAGTAATGTCTGAGGGTGGTCATGGCTACAGATAACAATACTATTGCTTCGGATTTGGAGGGCTGTTGGGAAGAACCAATCTCTTTTCTGGATTAGTAAAGGTTAGAGGAGGAAGAGGTCTTCCTAAAATCCCCAGGCCTTCTCTCATCTCCCAGGAAAGGTTGAGCATTAAAATTGGAAGGAGGAAAGAAAATTGTAACTAACAATTATAGACTGAATATTATGTACTTGGTATTTTTCAAGATGCTTGTATACATTTCACTTAATCTTCATTAATCTCCATTTAAACCTACAAATCATCCAATCTAATAAAGAGGAAATATGCAAATTGACTGTCATGCCGTAACAAGATGGCTGCACACACAGCAGAGGCCAAGTTCTCATAACAAACCTTAATGAGCAATCAGCAGAGACCTGAGGCTGAACAAGGGACCTCAGGCTGCGGCCCCTGCCTGGAAGAGATTGACAGGAGACTTCAGGCCATGCCCCCTCCCCAGCCCTGAGCCAGGGGACCTTAGGCCACACCACCTACCATGCGGGGCATGGTGGAATCCTCAGGCCCTCCCCTGTCCATGGGGCTTGATGGGGGACCTCAGGCCATGCCCCCCAACCTGCCACCAGGCCAGGCAACCTGAAACCATGCCCTCCCCTCCCACCCAGCAGGGTTTGATGGGGATGGGGCTAGCCAGGTCTGGATTTAGGCCAATGGGGTTGTGGCAGACTGGGTTTGAGTCTCTTGCGATTTCAAGGCACACCTGGGTAGGTGGAAGGAGGAAGATTTTCACATACATTTTAAATTTTTTCTTTCATCTCTGACACTTCTATTATAAAGAAAGGGCAAATAGCAATATTAAAATATTTCCTGTAATTAATTGTCTTTTAATGTGCATGAATTCTGTGCACCGGGTCACTAGTGTGTTATAATTTCTGTTTTAAACATGAAGAAACTGGAGCTTATGAATTAATGAATTTGCCTATTTTTAAAATACCTCTGCAACACCCTGGTCAGAGTGGCTGGGTTAGTTGGAGATAGTCCCCTACACCAAAAGTTGGATGTTTAATCCCCTGGGTGAGGGAAATAACTATAATGCAAACTAACTGTTTCCTTAACCTCTATAATAGGGGTGTCGAACTCAATCAGAGAAGGGACCAAAATCTAAAATCCAGCCTAAGTCGCGGGCCGAATGGTTTACTGAACAGTCATAAACTGTCATTGTGATGGAAACGCAGCGGAGTGCAGTGATGACAGCGCGGTGCGGGCCACATTGCAAGGCCTGGCGGGACGGATTTGGCCCACGGGCCTTGTGTTTGACACATGTGCTCTATAATATAGCCAGTCTTCTTACAAATACATCCCTGTTCAAGGTCAAGAGAAGGCAATCTCTTAGAGGGGACTTCCATCTTCGATTACAGACATATAATCAATAACTTCACCAATCACCCATCAAATGAATTAATGAGACTACCTTTCTTTTCTTTTTCATTCTGCAGACCTTGCACTTTCTTTTCTCAGATGGCAAATTTCTGCTTTCAGCAACATAAAGACAACATAAGGAGTTTTCCAGCATTTGCAACATTATAGTCGGATTCTCATAATTTAGATTTGTCTTTAGTCTCCTGGTCACTAACAGATCTGATCAGTCTCTGTTCAAATTCTATTTTGTGTTTTAAATTCCAAAAAATGTTGGTCCTTGCTCCAAAAACGATTAGAATAAGTATCAGAAATTAGAAAGAAGCAATAAAAATGAGCATTCCACTTTGATCAGTTCATTTCAAATATTTTGTGATGCAAATAGAGAACAGTGAAAAATGAAGTGGGTTTTCTTCAAAGCAGCATTTTAATAGTGTATGATGGCCAATTACTGAATCTAGCTCAGACTTTCACACTTTTTACTTCAAATGAGAGTATAAAAGAAGCAGCATCCCAATTCATAGCTAACTTCTTTGATGAGAATACTTACATATTAACACTGGAAAAATAAGATTGTAACCAAATTATACAATTCACTATCCCTGCTTTTCCTGAAGCCATTTGATCTAGGTGTTATTAAATATTCAGACTATATTTAACTTTAAAAAGTAAAATCTAAAAATCACATGTTGCAAATATAAATATTTGAAAAGTATCTAGGTGAATATCAGAAAGAGATCACTTACATTGAATTGGAGACAAAATAATAAAGTAATAGCTTCACCATAAATTTATATTGGAAGATAACTCATTAAGAAAATAATTGATAATCATCTTTCAGTAGAAGTTCAGACCCTAAAGACAACAGCAAGAGCATACAAAAGATGGATAAGCAGTACCTTGTGAGAACATAAGTGGACAGAGAAAAAAGAAGAGGGATGGGGGAATGAAAAGGGAGAGAACCAAACTAGGACATGTTCTGAAACTAGGGATATGATGATATGGAAATAGTGCCCACAGTGGAATGGCCAACAGTCTTTAAAGATCACATTTTATCAACCACTTGAAGGATTTTAGTTATCTCTTTATAAACATCACCTCTTCCCCTGCAGCTTTTAAATAAATCTCTTATGAAAATGGTAAAATATAAATGCTTGTGAGTGACGAATATTTGCTAATATTTTAAAAGAATGAATTTTTAGCTAAAACCGGTTTGGCTCAGTGGATAGAGCATCAGCCTGTGGACTGAAAGGTCCCAGGTTCGATTCCAATCAAGGGCATGTACCTTGGTTGGGGACACATCCCCAGTAGGGGGTGTGCAGGATGATTCTCTTTCATCGATGTTTCTAACTCTCTATTCCTCTCTCTTCCTCTCTAAAAAATCAATAAAATATTTTTTAAAAGGATGAATTTTTATATATTTCTATCACAAAACTCAGGCATCACAAGAAAAACAATCAATTAATAATTAAAATCTGCTGAAGCCAGATTCTGATCCAAAGTTCACCATAAAAATACAATCTTTTCCTTATTCTACTTCCCTATACATACTCATTATTAAAAATCATCACATAAGAGAATAAAACATGGGAAGATATCACTGAATAGTGAACATTAACATATTTTAATATTGTACTTAAGTGCTGAGAGGTTCTTCAAGTCATTTGGTTTATGCTGTCTTGGACCTGACCCAGGCAGGTTTAATGTAAACTCTCTCTATACTATTGGCCTAGCTAAAGACATTGCTACAGGCACAAGGCCCCATCGGGACACCTCCCAAAGCCTTATAAACTCTGAAGGAGAGTCTAGATGGGCAAAACCATGCCTTTTCTGGCAAGAGCATTAACCTTTAACCCATGCCTGAAATGGCTTACTAAATGAGATAAAACATAAAATCTTCACCTAACTTTGAGAGAAACATTGATAAAGATACAGACTTATATATTTTTCAATATAGATAGATATGGAATTAACTTTCTCTGATAGTCATTTATTTCTTTACTAGAGGCCCAGAGCATGAAATTTGTGCTCTGGAGGGGGGAGGGTGCATAGCCCAGCCTGTGCTCTCTCACAGTCCTGGAGGATTGGGCCTAAGCTGGCAATCAGACATCCTTCTTGCAGTCCAGGATCCACCCTCCTGCTCACTGCTCCTTAACCACTCAGCTCACTGCTCCTTAGAACTACCATGGAGGTGGAAGAGGCTCCTCCCATGCCGCTGTACTTACAGCCCTGAGCTGGGCTTCTGGCTGAGCGGTGCTCACCCTGTGGGGGCGCACTGACCACCAGCAGGCAGCTCTTGCATTGAACATCTGCCTCCTGGTGGTCAGTGTGCATCATAGTGACTGGTTGTTCCACTGTAACTGTCACTTAGGCTATCTGTACTAATAAAAAGGTAATATGCAAATTAATCAGGATGCCCTCACAGTAATGACCAAACAGCAGGCTGCGTGGGACGACCAGGCCAGCATGGGGGGATCATGAGGGGCAACAAGGCCTGCAAGGAGGGCAGTTAGGCATGACCAGGCCACTAGGGGTGGACATGAGGGGTGACCAGCCTGTCAGAGGAGGGCAGTGAGGGGCTACCAGACTGGCAGGGGGGAGTTTTGGGGGTGATTAGGCCAGCAGGCAGGGCAGTTAGGGGTTACCAGGCTGTCAGAGGGGGGCAGTGAGGGACAACCAGGCTGGCAATGGGACAGTTGGGGGTGACCAAGCTGGCAAGGGGGCAGTTGTGTTTGACCAGCCCAGCAGGAGTCAGTTAGGGGTGATCAGACCAGCAGGCAAGAGATGATTAGGGATGATAAGGCTGGTAGTGGGATAAGTTAGGGAAGATCAGACAGGCAGGCAGGTGAGAAGTTAAGAGCCAGCAGTCTCAGATTGTGAGAGGGATGTCTGACTGCCATTTTAGGCCAGATCCCTGAGATCAGGCCTAAGCCAGTAGTCAGACATCCTCTAAAGGGTCCCAGATTGGAGAGGTTGCAGGCTGGGCTGAAAGGACCCCCCTTGCACGAATTTCTTGCACCGGGCCTCTAATATATATATATAATTACATGCACGTAAGCCAATGAAGTTACATGTTTAAAAAATATATTTTAAATTGATTTTAAATTGATGACGGTCTACAGACTAAGTAGTTTTAGTGTCACCTTTATTTTATAAATGCATTTATGTGCCACTTTACAATGGGAATATGTTCTGAGAAATGTGTCATTGTTAGGCAATTTTATACTTACACAAACTTCATAGGGTGTACGCACATAAAACCTAAATGGCATAGACAACTACTGTTTTTGTATATACTATACTTTTATATGAATGGCAGAGAAGTGCATTTGTTTAAATCAGCATCACCATGAACATGAGTAATGTGTCGTGCTATGATGTTTTGACAGCTACAAGGTCATTAGGCAATAGGAATTTTTTCCATTGTAATCTTATGAGACCATCATCAACTGTGTGGTTCTTCATTAAACAAAATGTTGGTCATGAGTGTAATGTTTTTCAGCTCAAAATTAGAATGGTATAACTGAAACTTAAACATTTACTACATAGATCCTATATAGTAAAAGCCTAATATGCTAAGTGTTTGACCGTTGGTTCAACCTTTCAACTAGTTGCTATAATGCGCACTGACCACCAGGGGGCAGATGCTCCAACCGGTAAGTTAGCTTGCTGCTGGAGTCTGGCCAATTGGGACTGAGCAAGATGGGCTGGACACATCCTGGAACCCTCCTATGGTCCCTCCCCCGCCCTGATCATGCACCAGTGGGGTCCCTCGGCCTGGCTTGAGCCCTCTAGCAATCCGGGACCCCTCAGGGGATGTCAGAGAACCAGTTTGGGCCTGATCCCACAGGTCAGGCTGAGAGACCCCACCGTGCACGAGTACATGTACAGAACCTCTAGTAAAGCCGTAAAATCACCTAAAACAGAACACAGAGATTATTTGCCTTTGAGGACTATTTGCTACAGCTCACTAAAATGACTTGGTGACCCCTTAAACCTCCTCTGCCCCCACAACTGTAAATGACACATGTAAAGTTCTTCTTTCTCTGCACCCACTGTACAGTCTGGACTGAACACGGTCTGAGTGCCAGACACATGCCTTCTGCTATTTTTGACTGTCTGGGTCTCACTCTCTCCATTCTCCCATTGGATATAATTTGTGAGCCAGCTCTGCTTATGCCATCTAGTACTTCTTCAAGCTGAATTTTAGCTGTACAGTAAACCTCCTTGAACTCTATTCTTTACAAATAAACATTGCCAAAGGATTAGAACTCATAACTTTCTCTAAGGCGTTTCCAAAAATAAATAGATTCCTTTGTTTTTTTAATAAATAGCCAAAAACTTTAGCTCATTGATACTTCTATGTATAAAAACTAAAAATCTTTTTAAAAAGAACCTGGAATGGAAATAAACTTGTTTTTTAGTCAAGTTGGCAGATTATCCTCCAGGAAATTTCTGTGTTTCCATGATTTACCAGTTACTACTGCTCAGATAATGAAAATTTAAAAACAAGCGCATTTCTTGTGTAGTCTCTAATAATTGGTTAATACCTTTCTCCAATGAACAATATTGAAAATGTTATTTTATATATTGCTGCAGTTATGTATTTCTGATTATTATAATATAATGAAACTAGTGTCCTGGTACATGAAATTAATGCACAGGGAGGTGGGGGGCCTTCTCTCAGCCCAGCCTGCACCCTCTCCAATTGGGGATTCCTTGGGGGATGTCCAACTGCTGGTGGGATCGGGCCTAACCAGGCAGTAGGACATCCCTCTCGCAATCTGGAACCACTGGCTCCTAGCTACTCACTTGCCTGCCTGCCTGATCACCCCTAACTACCTCTGCTTGCCTGCCTGATTGCCCCTAACTACCCTCCCCTGCTGGCCTGATCTCGCACCCAACTGTCCTCCCCTGCTGGCCTGATCTCACTCCCAATTGCCTTCCCCTGCCATCCTGATATCACCTCCAACTGCCTTCCCCTGCTGACCTAGTTGCCCCCAACTCGCCTCCAATGCAGGCCTGATCACACCTAACTGCCTCTACCTTGGCCCCCACCACCATGGCTTTTCTGGAAGGCAGTCACACATCCAGAAGATGGCTGGTCTATCTTGTCTAATTAGCATATTGCCCCTTTATTAGTATAGATAATTTTTGGTCTAATATAGCAACAAGCATCTGGATGAAAGCTTAACATTTAAGTAATTTAGCTCTATATTTCCAATTATCCTTATGTTTGACGTTTTATGGAGCAAATATCCAAATGTAATTTTGAAGATTTCATTTTAACCAGGTGTTTTATTATCTACTAGACATATTTACTTAAGAATATATATGGCTGAAACTGGTTTGGCTCAGTGGATAGAGCGTCAAGCTGTGGACTGTGGACTGAAGGATTCCGGGTTCATTTCCAGTCAAGGGCATGTACCTTGGTTGCGGGCACATTCCCAGTGCAGGGTGTGCAGGAGGCAGCTAGTTGATGTTTCTCTCTCATCAATGTTTCTAACTCTCTATACTTCTCCCTTCCTCTCTGTAAAAAAAAAATAATAATAATATATATTGCTTTTACCCTTCTTAATATGATAAATGGGCTTTTTCCAACCTTGTGTTCCAATTGTTCATTTCTGTACTCAGCAGAAAATCCATTGTCCTTGATGTTGTCTTTTATATTTATTTATTTATTTATTTATTTATTTATTCTTAAGCCCTCATTCTCTTCTCACTGGATCTTTTCTTTTCCAATCATGATAGTGATTCTTACCAACAGATTTGTAAAATCTTCTCTGTTTTTTGTTACAAAAAAAATTGACTTGGAAAGATGGCTGCTACATAAAAGTTTAGTTTATATCATTTCAGAACACACTTCTTCACAACGTTGAGGGTTCAAATCAAATATTTATTAGGAATCTACTTAGTTCAATGTTCTGTGACAAAAATGGAGAAATTTCTAGAATTGTATGGCAATTTTACTTTTCACCACTAAATTTAAAGACAGTCATGTATTTAATTTGTAATAAAAATTGTCTTAGGATCATTACTCTTTGGTTGCAAAGACTAAAAACAATTCATATCGATCCAAATACAAGAGTTTGGTTGTTTTTGTTGTTGTTTTAAAATATTTACTAAAATGTCAACAAAACACAGAGCAGGAATTTTCAGCTGGGTCTAGTGACGACTGAAAACTCATTATTTACACACACACCCCTTTCCAAATTGCTCTTCTCTCTCTAGAAGTGCAAGATTTCTGGTGACTTAGATATCTCTTGTAAAATCTGCTTCAATCTCAAATCTTCAAAATGATTCTTCCTGAATTTTCATTCATGTTTCTGTCAATTATACTCATTTATTTCTCTGTGATATTACAATTCAATGAGTAGATCAAATTGTATTTCTCAAAAGAATTATCTGAAAGGCTCCGTGTAGATTAATTCTAGTCTCTGCCAGATTCCCATCTTGGAGCAATCAATCATGACCAGAGTATTGGGTATATGTAGTAAGATTGTAACAGACCTCCAAGAATATGTGGAGCATAAGAAATTTCTAAGAAAGGAACATGACTGGATAATAAAAATATATTGGGTTCCCTCTCCATTGGGGCAAACGCTTCAAATATTTTGTTCAAGAGCAACAAACTGAAAAGCAACCTTAGGAACCAAATACGCCAAAACCGCTTTGGCTCACTGGATAGAGCATGTACCTTGGTTGTGGGCACATCCCCAGTAGGGGGTGTGCAAGAGGCAGCTGATTGATAATTCTCTCTCACTGATGTTTCTAACGCTCTACCCCTCTTTCTTCCTCTCTGAAAAAAGAAAAAAAAAAAAAAAAGAAAAGAAAAAGAAAGAAACTAAATAGGCCAAATTCCCATAGGAAAAAAGACCTGTAAGAAAAAATAACTATAAAAATTAACTTTTTTATTACTGATTTTGCTTAATATTGTGCTAAGATTAGATAAAATGTCAAATATGTTACATGCAATATATTGAAATAGTATGTATATTGTGAATATAATCAGAAACATAGCTGGTCACATACTTTTATGATTCTATTTTGAAATATTTTATTTTGGAAATATAATGGTTAATTTTTATAATACAAAGAAGTAGTCCATATAATTAAACATCCAACTGTGACGAAGACTTAATGTTTTCTAAATTATTTACTATTTTCACATAACCTGTATTCAACATGCCTCAGGAATATATATTAGCCTATGACACCAAGAGTCAGACCTTAGTAGGGGTGTCGAACTCAATCAGAGAAGGGGCCAAAATCTAAAATCCAGCCTAAATCGCGGGCCGAATGGTTTACTGAACAGTCATAAACTGTCATTGTGATGGAAACGCAGCGGAGTGCAGTGATGACAGCGCGGTGCGGGCCACATTGCAAGGCCTGGCGGGACGGATTTGGCCCGCGGACCTTGTGTTTGACACATGTGCGTGACTAGGGTATGACTAAGCAATATAGTTATTTGTCTAAGTTTTAGTTGTGTCCCATATAAATGATAATGTTTGGTGGATTGTTATATAGGATGAATTGAAATGGCTCTCCTTCGAAATGGTTATGACAAAATATGATATATCTACTGTATGTATTCAATAATGTATTATAATGTACTTGAAAGTGTGCCCCACATGGTTCAATAGCATATAAGTGCCTGAGGCTAGAGTCTATTAAAGAGTAGGAGTCATTATTAACCTCATTTGAACAACAGAAAATTGAGTCTCAGAGAGGCTCATTAATATGTCCCAAAAAACATTCAATTATGATGTGGTAAAATATGAACTTAAATGCAGATTTGGCCAACTCCAAAGACTGTAATTTTTCATCTGCTTTGCAGCCTCTTAAAAGATCCTAAGCATGCCCTAACTGGTTTGGCTCAGTGGATAGAGTGTCAGCCTGTGGACTGAAGGGTCCCAAGTTTGATTCTGGCCAAGGGCATGCACATCCCTCATAGGAGGTAGGTGTGCAGGAGGCAGCTGATTGATGTTTCTCTCTCATTGATGTTTCTAACTCTCTATCCCTCTCCCTTTCTCTCTGTAAAAAAATAATAATAATAAAATAAAATAAAATAAAATATATTTTTTAAAAAGATCCTAAGCATATCTTATCTGCCTCTTTCCACACTGAGAAAAGAATGAGTTTAGTATCAGGTAGAGGACAAAGAAAATTTACTTGTTGGCTTTCCAGGTGAAAATAATCCCAGAGAAAAAAACAAAACAATCTTTGCATATGTTGATTGAATTTCTCTCTATTGATTTGCATGAGAAATCTTCCTGGTTCCAAAGGAACCACATTTTATCTTCTTGGTTGCAGGTTTGATCCCTGGTCCCTGCCTGGGCAAGTGTGGGAGGCAACCAATGTGTCTCTCTCACATGGATGTTTCTCTCCCCCTCCTCACTCTCTTCCATCCTCTCTAAAAAGCAATGGGGAAAATATCCTAGGGTGAGAATTAAAAAATTAAAAAATATATAAATTATAAGATATTAACTAAAAGAATGCAACAAAATAAAAGCAGACAATAAATAAACTTATCTTCACCAAGCCAACTTGTAAAAGCAATAATCAAAGTGTATACTCAGAATTATTGGATTTAATCATTTTGATTTGGAGGTTCAAGCATATAAATGAATAATTAGATAACAGATTCCTCAATGAATCCCAATGTTCATTTAAAAATAAATGAATAAACAAATAAATAAACAAATAAGTAAATAAAATAAATAAATAACTATTTAGAATAGATAATTTTTTAAAAAGCCACTTACATTAAAATAATCAAAGACTGGCCATTTCTAAATCCAAAAAATTATAAATAGCATTGCATTAGAAGAGATGAGGAGAATGAACCTTGATGCTTGAAGACAATATGCTCTTTTATGATTTTAATTTATAGATGACTAATATGAATGTCCTTATTCTTCTTTCCATTAATGTTAGAAATCTGGTATTGATTTTTTTATGTTTACATATTCAGAATCTATATTCCCAACATAATCAAAAGTGGATCTGGATAGAGAGCATTATTTTCCTTTAGAGTGTTGAAACTACAATATTTCCACAATGACCTTATATATAATTTAGTGCTTATAAATTATAGAAAAATCATGTATGACCAGTCACTTTATTTTTTAATTCTCACCCTAGAATAGGGGTGTCGAACTCAATCAGAGAAGGGGCCAAAATCTAAAATCCAGCCTAAATCGCGGGCCGAATGGTTTACTGAACAGTCATAAACTGTCATTGTGATGGAAACGCAGCAGAGTGCAGTGATGACAGCGCGGTGCGGGCCACATTGCAAGGCCTGGTGGGACGGATTTGGCCCGCAGGCCTTGTGTTTGACACATGTGCCCTAGAACATTCCAAGCTGGAGAGAACTGAATGATGCGTCTCAAGGTCATCTGAGACTAACTCAAGTGATGTGGCTATAAGCACTTGCTGTTTCTATTTGCCCTCCCAAATAATGCTGCTTTATGTCAAACTTTTTCTGCTATCAATCACTGAGTAGTGGGTCCCCCTTACACGTCATCCTGAGTTCATAAAGTTAGGACTTGTGTATTATTAGAAGAGTTTTGCTTTTTAAGACTCACTGTTATTCACTTACAAACCTTAATCGCATTTCCCATTCAAAGTTTCCAGACATGACTACCCTTGTAGCTCTAGTAGGCTGGCAGAGAGGAGCAGGGTCTGCTTTTCCACACCATTCCTCCTCCTCATATCTTATCACCCGGGTGCAGCAAGTACACGCTGAGAAGGCAGACCGGTTCTTATTCCATGAACCATGGCTCAGGCAGCTACTCACCGTTTTTGCAATAACTGACTGATGAGGTGCATGGGTTTGTAGTCGTTGCCTTCTCCATTCACAGCCCTTTAGCACGGAGGATCCAGTTTGTGCGTATCTCAGCCCCTCTTGGCTAGTTTCATACAATAAGCAATGCCATAGATACCAGCAAAGCAGCGCAGTCCTTAAACACAATTCTTTTCCACAGCAAGCCAAGACCACAACAGGCAATGGAAACACAGTGTCCTAACCCAATTCTCACACCTTGCCTCCCTGCTTAGCTTGTCTCCAAACTCCAGAATTGGGCATTCTGATGGCCTAGTGGTTCAGAGTATTTTAGTAAGAGATTAACCAGGGCCCACTAGAATCACAAACTTGTCATGTTCCATTCCAGAACACTAATTCTACCAAGAAGGTACAAAAAAGAAATAATATGTAAAATGCGAATACTTGTTTTCTTAGAATGGTTGCTTACAAATATTTTTTCAAAGTATATTTCAATATTATGTAAAAGTAATAATTTACATATAAAATATTATATTGGAGTGTGGGCTGGAGGTAGTAGGGTCAGAGTCATTGATTTTAGGAAGTAGAACTTGTGTTGACCTGGAAAGATAGGTTGTCATGTAGATAACAAGAAAAAAAGGAAAGAAATTGGTGAATAGAGTTAGATATTTTGGGGGAAGACAACAGAGGGGGAAGTACCTACTGTGAGTTTATCAGGGGAAAAAGACAATTCTAACCAGAGAGTCTTTTGGAAGTCAATGTTAAGTGCTGGTCCTTCTTAAAAACAAACTAGTGAGGCCCTGGCCAGTACACTCAGTGGTTAAAGCATGTCCTGCACACCACAGGGTTGCAGGTTTCATTCCTGGTCAAGGGCATCCACCTGCGTTGCAGGTTGGATCCCAGGCCCCAGTCTGCTCTCAGGAAGCAACCCCTCTCTCTCTGCTCTCCCTCTCTCTCTCTCTCTCTCTCTCTCTCTCTCTCTCTCTCTCTCTCTCTCTCTCTCTCTCTCTCTCTCTCTCTCTCTCTTTTTCTCTTTCACACACACATGCACTCTCTCTAAAAAATGCAATGGAAAAATATCCAGGAATGAGGATTAACAAACTCCCCCAAAAAAACTAGAAAGATAAAAGTAAATAATACCTTTTAGGAAGGTGCTTCCATTGATTTTCACCAAAGACTTAAAAAGCATCAAGGACTTAACAAAGCTTTTGACTTCATCAAGGACAATTGCCAGCCATTACTTGTGAATAGTTAATTAAAAATGAAATTGAAGTATTTGTGCATTCTTAACTTAATGTCATTTTATTTGTTAGAATTGACTTTATAATATAGTTTCCATGGATTGTTTACTTATAGGATCCTTGTTTTATTACTTTTAAAAGTGGACATCATTTCAGCTGATATAAAATGCTTGCTTTAAGTAAAATTCATACTAAAACCCTGAACAATCACTTTATTTTGATGGTCACACTATTTTGATAGAGGTTTTTTGTTTGTTTGTTTGTTTGTTTGTTTGTTTTTTACCATAAATAATCAGGGAAGGAGAGGTCACCATCACCACCCATGATAATCTAAATGTCATGCTGACAACACTCCCCACCTCACTCACTAGTCATGAGGTCAAGAATCTTTCCAGTCTTAAGCCAAAAACTTTGGAATCACCCTTGACTCCTTTTCTGTCTCTCATCAGCAAATCTTGTCACCTATCCCTTCAAAATACATCCAGGATTCCATCACTCTGCCCCACCACGGCCACGCTATCCCACCCCCATGGAGATGATCGCTGCAATAACCTTTAATTCGCCTCCTGTGTCTTTCTCAACGCTCTTCCTCATTACAGACATGCTCATTGTATGTTTATCTCTTAAATGAAATAACACCTCTCTGCTGCTTGAAGTTGGCCAGTGTCTTCCCATCTCACTCAGAGAGAAGGAGACTTTGCAAGGTTGGTCTTTTATCTGCTCCAGCCCCCACCACACTCCTTCCTGCCCCCGTGCATCTTGAACTTCATCTTCCTCAGCTGTCCAGCTTCCACACTGTTCAAGCCGCACTGCCCTCTCAAAAGCAAACCCCTCCCAGGGTACCAGCTGTTTCCTCTGTCTGGAATATTCTCCTAAGTATTACCCAGTCCACTTCCTTAGATGCCATCTATTAATAACGCTGTCCTTGACTATGGTATCGAAATGGCATGGAACTCATCATGGTTACCCTGTGCGGTAGATTGCATTGTTGTCTTCAGTTGTTTACTTCTTCCCTTAATAGAATAATGCATCCAAACCTTGGTCACATGATGCATATTGCAATGTCACCCGTGTGACTGGGTGCCTTCCCATGTGGCTTGATTTGCAGCTCATTTCTGGGCTTCCATTCAGCCTATTGCATTTCTATATTTCTTTGTAAGGAAAGCATGCTCTGGGAGGCCACTAGTACAAGTAGGATGAGACATATTTGGGAAGCTATAAGTCTGGAAACCACCAAAGTTACTTATTACAGATAATTATAGGCTTGTGAGTATGAGGCAGCAGTGTTTGTTATTAGAAGCCACTGAAACATGAAGATACTGTGCAGCCTTATCATAGCAGCAATGCTGATTGTTTCCCGTGGTTTATTTATTCCTGAACACTTAACCACCTGTGACTGCTACACACTGTTACCCCTTGTTCTATTTCACTTCTCCATCGGTGGCTATTGCTTTATTGCTGACACCTATAACAGCACTTAGGGCAAACAGGCACTTGATGAGTATTTGCTAAATGAATGAACGAATAACTAAATGTATGAGTGGATTATAAAACATATAAATGGATAATAAGAATGTGCCCTTCGAGAAAAATCAGGGGAATTTTAACAGCATGTTAAATCCACTTTGGGACTCTGAGAACAACTATTGCACATGAGAAAACTTTCATTACCAGATAATAAGAACAGTGGGCATCCTAACAGTATCCCTGAGCCAGCTCCATCCCTGAAGACTGCTTGTCCGGAGGAAGTCTAAGTCTCCAACCTCAAGGAACCTACAGTCTAAGTAATTACTTTTTTTCTGTTGTGCCCCAAAGAAAGCCCAACGCGATTTTTGAAACCCACATGGATAGAGGGATACGAGTGCAATGAGGCTCTAGGGTGGGGTGACGATGACATGAGTATGGGGTCAGATAGGACAAGGGATGGGGATGTGACTCAGGTACACTAACAAGAACCTTCAAAACGTGTGTGCTACCCAGACAGTGTGGCCCAATGGTTGAGCATATACCTATGAACCAGGAGGTCACATTTGATTCCTGGTCAGGGCACATGCCCCAGCTGTGGGCTCCATCCCCAGTGTGGGACATGTAGGAGGAAGCCCACCAATGATTCTGACATCGTTGATGTTTCTTTCTCTCCCTCTCCCTTCCTTTCTGAAATCAATTTTAAAAAAAGTTTTTTAAAAAGTGTGATAGTATCACAGCTTAAATATAGGAACAAATGTTACTTACTTATCTGAATCAAAATGTTCCAGGTAGTAAGTGGCTGGTTCAAGATGGCTCAGCGACAATGGCCTTGCCCTAAAGAAAATTTGAGGCCAAACAAGAGAAGTGTGTTACCCACAGTCAACTGCCAGGCAGTGGAAGACATGGGGCCAAAACCTGCTCTGCTGACTTCAGTCCCAGTTTTCCAGCCTGAAGAAAGAACACTAACGGCCCCCACACATGGCTTTCAACTTCCCCCAGCTCTGCAATACGACGTTGTGGCTCTTCTCTCAGTCCTCACTCTGGCCCTCCATGCTAATTTTTATTCCTGCCACTGCTAGATGGGTAATATTACTGAATATGCTTAACATGACAGGTGGTTTGGATATATGTCATGTTTGTTACAATTCATAAATGTTAGATAGTATTACTCTATTTTGCAGATGAAGGAAGACTCTGGAGATCAGAGTTAGATGAACTGGCTAATAGCTAATTGATGGGAAAGCCTGAATTCAGGCCCAGCCCTGCTTGGTGTCTTATTTTTATGATCATTTTACCAATCCATGCTACCACCCTGTGGGCATGCTTCAGAATGCCCTAAGTGTCTGCTTGCACCATCACTCTCTCCCCCAGTGATCATGCTTATGATGTACTTGTCCTGAGCTTCCCTAGGCAGGACTCCGACACCTCATCTCTGGTCACTAAGCTAATATCCAGCTGCACTATTGTACCTAGAGCATCTGTGGAGAGGGAGCAACTGCAGTGATCCCTGCTGCCTGGTCACCTGTGTGTAACCTTACTTCAGAGAGGACACCAGCTTCGCCTGGAACCAAGAGCCACCAGGTGCTGTAAGCCCAACAGTCATTTACAGATTGCTTTGGTGGATTCTCTGTATCTTCCTGATTTCTCAAGGAAATCTGCATCTATTTTTACTTAACCTTATCACGTGCTATGCAAACTTAGTATCTTTGTTGGCTTCTTCAAAGATTTTTCTGTACGAAATGTCTTTTTCCCAAGATCTCCAGGATTGAGGTAACAGAACAGTTATCGAAGTAAGCCAAGGTATGGGAGTGATCTGCCCCAAATACAGGCAATAAGAGTGTGCATTTGGAATCAATGTGTTTCTCTCACATCATGTTTCTCTCTGTCTTTACCTCTCTCTTCCACTCTCCCTACAAATCAGTGGGAAAATATCTTCCAGAGAGGAGAGAGAGAGAGACAGAGAGAGAGAGAGAGAGAGAGAGAGAGAGAGAGAGAGAGAGAGAGAGAGAGATTTATTTTCCTTTGCATTAAGATTAAATTTTTTATGTAAAATATCAACAACAACAAAAAAGAGTGTGCATTTGTCTTTAGATAATTTTATAAAACAGCTAGAGGCCCGGTACACGAAATTCGCTCTCTGGCAGGGGAGTGGGAGGGGAGGTGGAGGTGGGGAGGTCCCTCAGCCGGGCATGCACCCTCTCAGAGTCTGGGAGCCTTTGTGGGATGTTGAACTGACAGCTTAAGCCTGTAGTCAGACATCCCTAGTACTGCAGTGGAAGCAGGAGAGGCTCCTAGTGGTCAGTGCACATTGTAGTGACCTGTCATTCTGCTGTTTGGTCTATTTGCATATTAGCCTTTTATTTCATAAGATGCTGCTGACTTAAATTTAGCCTAATTTTTTATTATCATGCTCCATCAATTATAAATAATTTTAATGAGAAAATACTCCTTTAATATATATATGTAAGTTCTCAACAATTGTTAGAATTATTTCAGTTTCAACATTACACATGCATGTCCAGTGAGCAAATTTTTACTAATAAATATTGAACTCTACATGGGAGTTAACTTAAGAAGTTACATAATCAGCCTAACACATACAAACTCAACTACAGGTGTTTTCAGAGTAAGTTTATAGGAATCTGGAGTCGTTTGAGCTCAGTCTGCACACAGTCACTCAGGGTGAAAGCCATGTCTTCAATGCCTGGAGAGATGCATATTCTTGTGTTTAAACGGTAGAGTAAAAATAAATGAGACAGCAAAGAGAAAGAACTAGAACTTAACCTTAAGTGACTGCCATTCTGTCATGTATGTGATCATTTCAAACTTCTGTTTATTTTGTTTGTTTTTATTTTCACCCTTTACCCATCCCCTTCCCTCTGGCAACCATCATTTCCTTTTCTGTTTCTATGAGTCTGTTTGTGTTTGGTTTGTTCATTTCTTTCATTTTGTTTAGATTTCATATGTAAGTGAAATTATACAGTATTTGTCTTTGTCTGACATTTATTTTAGCATAATACCCTCTTGGTTTATCTATGTTGTTGCAAATGTTAAGTTTTCATTCCTTTTCATTCCTGAATTTAATTCCATTATATATATGGCATACCCTTTTTATCTATTCATCTATTGCTGCACACCTAGATTATATCTTTATCTTGGCTATTATAAATAACTAGAGGCCCTGTGCACGAAATTTGTGCATGGGGGTGGGACGGGGGTAGGGGGTGTCCCTCAGCCCAGCTGGCATCCTCTCCAATATGGGACCTCTTAAAGGATGTCTGACAGCTTGTTTAGGCATGATCCCACCGAGATTGGGCCTAAATAAGCAGTTGGACATCCCTCTCACAATTCAGGACTGCTGGATCCCAACTGTTTGCCTGCCTCTGCCTGATTTCCCCTAACTACTTCTGCCTACCAGCCTGATCACCCCCTAACCACTCCCTTGCCAGCCTAGTTGACACCTAACTGCTCCCTGACCAGTTCAATTGCCCCTAAGTGCTCTCCCCTTCAGGACTCTTCCCCCCAACTGCTGTCCTCTGCAGACCTGGTCTCCCCAACTGCCTTCCTCTGCAGGCCAGTCACCCCTAACTGCCCTCCGTGCTGGCTTGATTGCCCAAAATTTTCCTTCCCTGAAGGCCTGCATTCCCCACAACTGCCCTCCCCTGGAGGTCCAAGTCCCCCCAACTGCTCTCCACTAATAGACCTGGTCCCCCCCAATTTCCCTCCTCTGCAGGCCTTGGTCCCCCGTAACTGCCCCCCCCTCTGATCTGGTTCCCCCCAACTGCCCTCCCTTGCTGGCCTGGTCTCCCCCAACTGCCCACAACTGCCCTGCACTGCCAGCCATCTGGTGAAGTCCATCTTATGTCCACATGGGGTCAGCCATCTTTGACCACATGGGGGTGGCCATCTTATGTTTTAGAGTGATAGTGTATTTGCATATTACTCTTTTATTAGATAGGATGCTAAGAGAAACAAGAGTAGATATATCTTTTCAAATATCTTGTTTGTTTTCTTCAGCTAAATATACAGTGGAATTACTAGGTCAGATAGTAGTTATATTTTTTAATAATTTTAGGAATATTCATACTGTATTCTACTGCACCAATTTAGAATCCCCCCCCCTATAAAGCATAATTTTCCCCTTTCTCCACATTCTCCTCAATACCTGTTACTTGTTGACCTTTTGTTGCTAGCCGTTCCACCAGGTTTGAAGTGTTATCTCATTGTGGTTTCAATTTGTAGTTTGAATTCTTATGATTAGTGATTCAGAGCATTTTTTCATGTGTCAGTAGGCAATGTGCATGTTGTCTTTGGAGAAATGCCTATTCATGCTCACTGCCCAATTTCTAATTGAATTGTTTGGGTTGTGCTTTTTTTTTGTGTTTTTGTTTGTTTGTTTGTTTGTGTTGAGTGCTATGAGTTCCTTATGAATTTTGGATATTAGCTCATTATAAGACATGCCATTTGTAAATGTCTTCTCCCATTCAGTAGGTTGTCTTCTTGTTTTGTTGATGGTTCCTTTTACTGTGCAGAACTTTTACTTTTATTTTGATGTATAATAGTAACTTATATTTTTTATTTCCTTGCTCAAGGAAGCATATCCATAAAGATAGTGTTTCACATGTACCTGTTCGATTTTTAAAAGAAAATTTATTAAAGAGACTGTCACATCTCCATTGTATATTCTTACTTCTTTGCCCTATTTATGTTTGAAATGTATCACAGTAAAGCAGAATGCAAACTGCTAAGTGTAATATTCTTGTTTCTTAAGCAGAAACTTTAATTTTGCATACAATATTTTCCATGAATATTATATTTAAACTAGTGGCCCAGTGCACAAAATTTGTGCTTATTAAATGGGGATTAATTGGAGGAAATATTTTAATATTGCTATTTGCCCTTTCTCTATTATAGCAGTGTCAGAGATGAAAGAAAATTAGTAAAATGTATATGAAAATCTTCTCCTGTCAAAGTCTGGGGCCTGCCACGGGACCCAAAGTCAAGGCCCTGCCCATCCACAGCACCTCAAAATTGCATGAGACCCAGACCCAGTCAGCTCCACCCACATTGGGTGAGATCCAAACTGGCCGGCTCCACCCTTATCAAGTCCCGCTGGGTGGGGTGTGAGGGGGCACAGCCTCAGGTCCCATGGCCTGGCACCAGGCAGGGGGTGCAGCCTAAGGGCTCCCGTCCAGCCACACAGGGTTGGGGAACAGCCTCATATCCCCCGACAAGCCACACCAGATGGGGGGTGCACCATCCGGTCTCCTAGCCCAATGCCAGGGTGGGGAGTGCAGCTGAGGTCTCCCATTAAGCCCTGCCAGTTCAGGGGCATGGCCTAAGGTTCCCTGTCAAGCCCCACTGGGCAGGCAGTGTGGTCTGAGGACCCCCAGCCCGGTGCAGGGGTAAGGGTCATGGTTGAGGTTCCCTGGCCCAGAGCTGGGGCAGGGGGATGACCTGAGGTCCCCTGTCAAGCTCTACCAGGGTAGGGGCGCAGCCTCAGGTCCCTGGCCTGGCCCAGAGCCAGGAAGCCTCAGGTCCCTGCTGATTGCTCGTTAAGGCTCATTATGAGAACTCGACCTCCACTATGGGCACCGCCATATTCTTTGATGGTGTGATGGTCAATTTGCATATTCCCTTTTTATGACACAGGATATACCCTTTCTTAGTTGTTAGTTGTTTTAAAACTAGTAATGAATCAAAAAGTTATCTTCACTGGTAACTCAATGAAAACAATATTGCTGTACAGTCGATGAAGGTTGTTAAAAATGATCCTCTGAGGTATTGAATGTGCCAAACATACCCCTGGCGATCCTAACCAGGACAGCAATCCTCATACATCTGCCCAGGCAGGTCTGTGTGTCTTCACTCTGATGGCACCAGGTGTCCTGGCTCATTTAGTTCACATTCTTTCTATCACAAAATGCCAAACCCTCTTCAGCTTGAAGACAATTTTGGATGCAGGCATTCTGAACACCAGATAAAAAATAACCCAAGGTGTGTTTGCAAAAGCATGTACTGTAATGTTGATACATCAGAGTAGAAGATAAAAGGCATAATCTCAAAGAGACTGTTGGGTGTAAATGCCTGTTCGAGATTACAGTGATTTCATCCATAGCGTCTTTACAAATGTTACTTAAGCCATAACATTTTAGTGAAGAGAATAGACATAATTATTATCTGCTCCACACAGCAGTTAAGTGGTTTTCTCTGCTCACAGATGTGCTTCCATCTCCCTCACCCTCACCTTTAAGGTCGCTTTGATAGTGTGGGTGGTGGAAAGAAGGGTCAGCAGGCCCCGCCCAAAGTCCAAAACCAGCACTGCCTTCTACACTCTGCTCCTGCTTGCTCAGGGACTTTTAGTTTATATCAAGTTTGCTGATTTCAACATCTGCAATTTTTAAACTAGGCATCATTGCTTAACTCCTGGGTGGTATAGAGAGATGAAATATTAAATGATAACATGCCCATTGAGTGACACACAAATACAGCAAATTTTACTTTAAAAGTGCCTTAGAAACTTCCTTTATCAGAGGTTTTTTCATAGTGATACATTTGAAGATAAAAATAAATGGGAATAAGATTTTAAGTTCATTTTGAAAATTAATGTTGTTACCAAATATGTTGCCTTTTGCTTCATTAATTTAATCTGGCATATATCTTCTGTTTGTTTAGTGAAAATAGACACATACCTAAACAAATTCAGTCGTTGTTCACCAAGGACTCAATTATTTCTGAGGATTACACACAGAGACACACACAAAAACAAACAGACAAACAAACAAGTATAAACTGCCATGTTCACATCAATCCATGTCCACAGGGTGGCACAATTCTATGGCAGCATACAAAGACTTGGGCACATACTCATGATCCATTTGGGAATTGATTAACTGTGACTCCATATACAAGTCTCAGTGTATTATTCCAGGCTACAGGGGATGCTGTTATTGGCATTTAAAGAAGCCCTGTCTCCATATAATATACTAACCCATCAATGCTCTCAACTGAACATAGGCTTATCTACTGGAAATACCTACGCAGTTTATAAATATACTAGGATCCCAGTGCACAAATTTGTGTACCTTGAAAGAAACTGTGGGCTGCAGGGCTGCAGTGGGCACAGGGGCGGGTCTTGGCCCATCCTCCATGCCCCCGCTTGGCCCCTCCCACTTTGGCCCCCAGTTTCCTGTCTGATGGAGCCCCACTGCTGCCACCACCGCTCCCACACGCTGATGGCAAAGGAAGGTGGAAAAGCCCTCAGCGGGGATCAGGGAAGGCAGCCACCACTCATACCCACTGACAGCACCAGGTAATCAGGACTGGCGCCGGGCACGCGCAGAGGGTGCGAGTGGCAGCTCTGGCACTGGCAGTGAGTGGGAGCAGGGCCGTATGTGGCATACGAAACAATAGGGGCAAGTTTTGATGTGAAGCAGTATCATGTCAAGGACTAAAGCTTAATATAGGAAACTATTTTCACAACTTTGAAATAAATCTTGATAAATTGGACCATATTAAAATTATGAATTTTTTGCCATCAAAAAAAGTTTTTAAAGATGAAAAGCCTAGGAGAATAGTGGAATATGGTGATTGTGATATATATGACACACATATATGTATATATAGGGGTGAGCAGAAGTAGGTTTAGAGTTATTTGTTAGAAAATATACATAATACAATAATAAGTAATAACACAAGAATAAATTGTGTGTTTCTAGTACTCACAACTCTAAACCTACTTTTGCCCACCCTGTAGATATGTTTGTATATTTATATAACTAACAAATAACTTGTGCATGTAAATCCTGAAAAATAAAGAGATAATCCAGATGAAAAACAGATAAGAAATTTGAAATACAGACTTTGGAAAAGAGAATGTACAAATAACCAATAAATCCATTAAAACATGATCAATTTCATTAACCATTAGGAAAGTGCAAATTCAGACTACACACCCATCAAAATCAATAAATTTAAAATGTATGATAATAGAAAATGTTTCCAAGGACATTGAATAACATAAATTTCAACAAATTGATAATATAAATGAGAATTGATACATCCCTTTGGAAAACTATTTTAATTGTCTCATAACATTGAAGGCATGTGTACCAAAGTACAACCATTTCTTTCTGCTATTTTAAAACCATGGTTCTTACAAATTTTATTTGCAAAAACAAGTAATGGGTTAGATTTGACCCACTGGTCATAGTTTCCCCCAATATATCTTACAGCAGGAAAAGCAAATTATAGTTATGCATGAAAAGAGAAGGAGCACAGATGTGGCTGTTGGGGGTGGGCAACGTATTATCTCCTACCAAGGTCAATCTTTTTTTTTTTTTTTTTAGAAATGAAACAATTAAGTATTTGCTTTATTTATATATTAGGCTTAGACCCGTGTTTAACAAGCCAGCCTAAAATAGCACCATGGTTAGACTATGGCCTGCTTTCAAAGCCATCATTTTACAACTTATGCAAAGGGATCAAACATCTCTCATCCACCTGATGAGATCTTTTTATACACATACTGCTGGTAAATCCCATTTGGAACAGCTGAAAACCTTTTTAAAAGCTTTGCAGATGAACTCATGAACACAAATTTCACCAGTTAAGCTAGGTTGAACAGAAGGAACGCAAAACAAATTGTTGCCCAATCAGAGCTCATTATTTGTAAATCAATGGCCTGCTCCCCATCTCCCACCCCCCTTAAAACAACCTGACTCAATCATTGAAAATCTACATGTAATGTATTGAAAGAATTTCCATTACCCAATTTCTCAACCCAGATTAAAAATTTAAAAAAAGCCCTATAAGGAATACTTACCAAAATCTGATAGGAAAATTAAAGCCTACATAGTTATGAATCAGAATTGTTCCATCACAACCAGGTTGCATACAATTACATCAAGTGGTTCTGTATACAATCTAGAATTGACCAGGACAAAGTTTAGGATAGAAAAGCTGTAAGAAATAGGTTCCTAACTATAGAAATTGTAAATTTCAAAATGGTATGAAGAAACTAATGGAAATTCTACTCTTGTGCCTTTACATTTCAAAGAAATAGACTTTCTATAAAAATATATACAATTTTTACAGACATTTACAAGTTGTTTTTATCTTAAAAATTGAGGACAATCCACATTTGTAGCTACAATTATTGGTGTTTATATTTAACAACTCCCTAATTTAGAAACCTTCTTGATATATTAGATTAGAATTAACATTGATAAACTTTGCATAAATTCTTGTTTTAAATTCCCTTTCTACCCTTCTAGTCTGAGCACATACATTTGATAAAGAGTCGTTTTATTTTATTTTTAATTAAAAGACATCAATAAATGCACTGAAGCCACAAACTGATATTCTAAGTTCCTGATCCCCAAATAGGTAGACGTACCTGGGAGATTTTCTCCTTACCATAACAGAAGGAAAAAATCTTCCCATGCATGGGGAAGACTAGGTGTAGACCCATTGTCTGAAGTGGAGCCAGGACAGCTCTGTGGGCTGTGCACAGTCTGTAGTTGAGCCTTGATAGCTGTTGGCATTACTGGGAGGAATTGACCTCCCAGCTAATTTGTTGTGAGGGTCATACACAAGTATAGTTGTGGGAGAGTTGCCATGCAGGAGACCCCCCTATGGAGCAGAACTCACTTCAGTGGGGCTTTGGTGCTCCCTGAGTCTGCCTCTTGATTGTGTCACTTTTGGATATGTAAAGTCATAATGTGGTATGGTCTGAAACTGTTCTTCAGGTGCACTGGCTCTGGGGCCTCCCAGGAGGAGCAAAGTCAACCACTGCCTGAGTCTGCCTGGCAGGAGGTACAAGAGTGATCTGAGATAGCTGCTACTTGTGTTACACTTAGAATTGTGCAGGTGAAGCCAAGTTATGAAGCAAGGCAGACTGCTGCTAGTGTCAGGTCCTGGGCCTCTGTTTGATAGTTATGGGTCACACTGATATCAGCTGATGCTTGTTTGAGAAATTTATGCAAATCTAAAGCCTGAGGTAGGGCAGGTCATTCATATGGGAAGGCTGTTCCAAACAGCTTGGGTATGGCTGCAAATTGGACCTGAAAGAGTCTCTGGAAATCACCATGGTGATGAAAACAGTGTTAGCCAGGTTGATGGAGACTCAGATATGGCTGCCAGTCATCTCTGTGACAGGGGAGATCTCAATAGATGAACAATGAATGCTGTAAGCACCCTTGACTGGGAGAAAGCTGCCCCAAGGTTTCTCCTGGTATGTCCCTCCATCCCCCCAAGCTGTTGCCTCAGCTCTGGAGCCCAGAAGGTGTGAGTCCAAGTGTGTGTACCAATCCGTTAAAGGGAACTGCCTGCACGTCCAGCAGCCTCCGTGTCACTGAGCCACAATCCCCAATGATTTTTACAGTCCAGAGTTACAGGGACTTCTCTCCCAGGCACTGGCAGCCTAGGCTGAGATGGCTGGCATGGGGCTTACTCCTCACAGGAGGCCTTCTCAGCTGAGATATCCCTCCAAATTAAAAACACACTGCACATGGGTGTGGAACCTGTCTATTCTGTGCTTCTGCCCTTCCTACCAGTCTCAATTTACTTTCTTCTTTTCTTCTTTTGTTGTAGCACTTCTATTCAGCCAGATGTCAGGTGGTTCTGAATGATGGTTGTTCTGTATTTTAGTTGTCATTTTAATTTGGTTGTGGAGGGCGGCAAGTACCACATTTTCGTATTCTGCCATCTTGGTTCTCAAGTCCCATCCTTGCTGAAAACCGAACATTATCACTAATAGAGAAATGTGAAAAGGGAATCCAGAAGGCTGGTCAACCCTAATCACTCTGAATGGTCGGAGCTATTCACTCATTGTTTAGTTGAGACATTGGTAGTTAAAGCAATCTCCACCTGTTAATCATATGTAAATTCTTGCTGATTGTCTATTATTGAAATTTCCTGCCAAAAGGATATGGGTGTTTCCCATAGCCTCAATAAAAGGGATAGCAAGGCCAGAGCAGTGGTAGTCCTCCCCATAAAGGTGGACTCCTGCCTGGCTCCCCATTTTCCCAAATTAACTCTTTTCCAGTCTCTTTTCATTTGTGTGCGGCCTTCTCCAGAACACAGAACCCTGAACCATGCGGGATGTGATAAGGGATCCCACATATCCTCTTGCTTCTTTATTATTTACTTTATTTTTGCTGTTCTGATTGAGTGATTTTTAAATTTTGTATTCAGTCCTCTGTTTCATCCAGCCTACTGATACTCCTTCCAATGTAATCTGTATTTCAGATAGGCATTTTTCATTTCTGGCTTATTTTTTTCATGGTTTCTATATCTTTCTTCATGCTTTGTTATTCTCACTAAATTCCCTGAGCATCCTTATAGCCATTACTCTGAACTATCTGATAAATTTCTTGCCTCCACTTAACTTAGCTCTGTTTCTGGAGTCTCTGCTGTTTCTTTTCCTTTCCATTTTGGCTATCTCTTTGTGTTTGTTTCTATGTATTAGATAGGACTACTAGAAGGAGTCTCAAGACTGAGATAGGACTCCCAGTCTTGGTGGCATGGTCTTCTATTGTAGGTGTCCTGTGGTTCCCAGTGGTGCAGTCTCCGTGATCTCCTCAGCTGGGTTCTCAGTAATATCTCCTGTGTGAGTTGTTTGGACCCCCTTGTTATAGTGTCTTGATTGCTGATGGCATTTTCATGGTTGGGATCAACTTTTAGGCTGGCTGACTATGAGACTCAATTCCAACCATAGTGTGCAGTCTTGAGATGACTTTATGGGCATGGTAGCACAATAATTAACCCTTCAGGCTATGTGTTTATGAACTAAACCATGTTTGAGATGTTGTACAGAGGCTGTCCCCCAAGTTGTTCCGGCAGGTCTGGATTCTGCTGGGATCCACCTTCGAAATTCCCAGATCTGCTCCAGTTCTCAACTCTGCAGTGTGGTCTGAAAATACCTGGCTTGCCCTACTCCCCTGAACCATCACCCCAGCAGAATAGAACAGTCCAGGATGCTACATAGGTGGGGGGAGGGTTTCAACCTTGTGCTTGAGGTGGGAGAAACCTTTCCCTAAGCTAGACAGTTCAGTCATTCCTGGGGCTCCACTCAATGCCTTGTAAGAAAGAAGAGGTCCCGCAAAGACCCCTCTGCTGGACTCAATCACAGTAACGCAGCTTCTCTCACAGTCAGAGCCCAGGACTTGGGCTGCTAACACTAGGAGCTCTCCTTCACTGGGAAGGTGTGGTTGGAGTCTCCCAGGAGACACCCCTGTGTCCCTCTGCCCAAAGCTATGTGGGCTCTTCTTCCTGTCTCTGCCACTCTGGGTTTCGGATCCCTACCTGGGGTTATGACCCCACCCTCCCAGGGTAAGGGAGTTTGCAGCCATTATCCCTTGGGCCTTTCAGCCATCATACCTGTTCAAGTAGGGGAGCCCTCTCTCTGCACCTTCTTTAGTGCTCCTTCAATATACTATTTCCAATCAGCTACACTTCATTTGCTTTTTTAGTTGATTGCACAGTATTTTAGCTGTAAATCCAGTCCCTGGGGGGAGAAGGGGAACAAGGGCACATAACCCCCAGCCACTCTGCAGCCATCTTGCCTCTTCAAGTTGACTGTGCCCTATGATTTGGTAGCAAATCCATTCTGCCTCATTCTTGCCCTGGGAAAGAAATGCTTTTCTGGGTGCTCTCAGTTCTTAGTTATCCCTCAGAGAAGCACCACGGCTCCTGAGTCTCAGGATGGTCTGGAAGAGACCACGGAATCATCCTATCCTATTGTGCTTTAGAAACTTCATTCAAACATTTGGCTTTTTCATCAAGAGCTAATTCATTCCTGAGGAAGAATAAAAATAAATGTAAATGGGTGGAGTGACTAAGAAGCTGCCTTAACCACCAGATCTAAAGTAGTCAAATTCTTAATGAATATCTGCTATGTGAACTGTGTTATACTAGAAACAGAGATTACAGAGGCAAAATCAGACATAGCCTGTCCTATGATGTGCCAGCTAAATTTGGGGTTGGGTAGGTACCTACTGAATAACTATTGACATCTGACTATGTTCACTCAGACTCACTTTCTGATTCACTGTGACCAGCCAATCAAACATGCCTCCCTGAGACCGCATCCTTGGGTGTGACTTTAAAAGAGAGGGAAGGTAGAAGCAATAGCTTTGAGAGCCCAGGAGCAGGGTGGTCCTGGTTTCTAGTGGCAACGGCGAATCTGTGAGGCTGGGAGCTGCCGCACCCTCTGCTCAGCTGTTGGCATTGAATGCCCTGCAGAGTTGGTTCTATAGTGTTGAAGGGCCTGGTTTCTTTACCCTGACTTGTATGTAAGCCTGACTCACTAATATTTTCTAGAGTGTTATTAGTTCCTTTCTGTCACTTGTTTGCAGCTCAATCTATAGTCAGTTTCTTTTATTGCATAGTTTTAAAAAATTATTTCTATTAAGAAACATATCTGATAAAAACCCTGTGCACGTGTGCATATAGGTGTATAAATATAAAACTCTATATGAAATGGTAAAATTAATTTTAGAAATATCAAAATTATGAGAATCTACTAAAATGTAAACTTAATGAGACCAGGACTATGGTTTTATTTTTGTTTTACCAGGGACTTGGTAAATATTTTCAGTATGAATGAATCATTGCTGTTTGAATAGCTGGATGCATGTGGCTTATGTTAACCTTTTCAAAAATTGGTTGATTTGGACCCAAGAAAAAAATTCACATAAACTGTGTACTTTAATATTTTAAATAACTTTGTGGCTTGCCTGCTTTAAAATATCTCAGAAATATGCAAGTGCTTCACATTACTAAAACCAGCTTGCAGAATCCTGTTGGCAGTTCTTAATGCCTGAGGGAAATGCTAATGTCCTCCACTTTGCTCACCCCAACCTTCTAAAGAATATTATTTATCTTTATGTGGCATAAATGTAAACCTCAAGGAAAAATATTGTGGAAGTTCCCTGCATTTCTGAGGTGTAATGCTGCAGGATTGTCCCTCAATTTTCAAAGCAGGATGGAACAGATTTCTACTAAATAGTTTATTATATCCTTAATGTTGCCATTTTGTCCCATGTTCCCCAGTCACATAATGGGGAGGTACAGAAACACACAGGGTTGTGCACTGATTCTATTGCATTTATTTTGCACACACGATGCTGCAAAATGGAGCAGCACAAAAGATAAGTTTGGCTAGGCAGCATGCTTGCTCAAAGCACAATAGCACCTACTCCCGGCCTCCCCTACTACACAATTGCCCACACATCCAAGCAGTAGCTGTGAGGTGAGCCTTGCTTTCATTCTCACCAGTGAGAAAACATCTCTCAACTTGTTCCCCAGTCAACTATCACCATGAAATGAAGACCTTATGTCATTTCTGAATACAATAGCCATGACACTTTTAGGAAAATCAATTAACAACATGGAACCTTCTCCCTCTAAAAGTTGCCAAAAAGTTTCTTCTTCAGAAACTCTAGATGGTTATATGTGCAAATATATTGGTTCTTCTTGTGACTTTTTCTTTAATATATTTTATTGATTTTTTACAGAGAGGAAGGGAGAGGAATAGAAAGCCAGAAACATTGATGAGAGAGAAACATCGACCAGCTGTCTCCTGCACACCCTCTACTGGGGATGTGCCCACAACCAATGTACATGCCCTTGACCAGAATCAAACCCAGGACCTTTCAGTCCACAGATGACGCTCTATCCACTGAGCCAAACTAGTTTTGGCTTCTTGTGACTTTTTAATAAAATAGAGCAAGTTAGAAGCCAAGATAATTTAAAATTCTGATGGCCATTCATCAGAACCTTTTAAGTCTACCTCAAAGTCATCTTCCCTTAGAAGAGATGACTTTAATACTCTGAGACAATGAAATGTGTTTTTTTTACAGAAAACCATTTTTTCTAAAACAATCTTAGATCCTCTAAGTAGGTGCTTTAAACTTTCTTATTGTTTGTCCCTCCTGAAGCCTGAAAAGGTATTATAAGAAGTTAATCCCATTTAATAAAAGAATAATATGAAAATTCACCGTACCTCTGCCAAACCCAGCAACCCACCTGGTGCATGAAATTTGTACATGGAGGGGTGTGTCCAATCAGGAGCAAGTATGCAAATTAACCCAACCAAGATGGCTGCAGCCACAGAGAGAGCAGGAGGCTTGAGTTTCCCCAGCAATGGAGAAAACCAAGCTTTTTGCCTGCCCTGGGGGGCCCAGGCCTTCGCTCTAGGCTACAAAGTTTCAATTATAGAAGATAAATAAGTCACAGATCCCAGGGCCTCCACTTGGGTCACCAGGGGATATGGACAGCCTGCAAATTACCACAGGAACCTCACTCAGGCTGCCCCATGCCCCAAGGGAACCCCCACCTTGATCCAGGGATACCCTTAAGGGCAAACCTATAGGCTCCCACCCATTCACTAGGCCTCTAATCTATCTAATAAAAGAATAATATGCAAATTGACCATCACTCCAACACACAAGATGGCTTCCCCCATGTGGTCAAAGATGACTGCCCCATGTGGACACAATATGGCCACCACAAGATGGCCAACAGGGGAGAGCAGTTGGGAGGGACCAGGCCTGCAAGGGACGGTAGTTGGGGGCAATCAAGCCAGCAGAAGAGGGCAGTTAGGGGTGACCAGGCCTGCAGGGGAGGGCCATTAGGGGCAAACAGGCTGGCAGGAGAGCAGTTAGAAATCAATCAGGCTGGCAGGGGAGTGGTTAGGGGGTGATCAGGCTGGCAGGCAGAAAGAGTTAGAGGCAATCAGGAAGGCAGACAAGCAAGCAGTTGGGAGCCAGCAGTCCTGGTTGTGAGAGGGATGTCAACTGCCCGTTTTGGCCTGATCCAGTAGTTGGGTCCGGCAGTCGGATATCCCTTGAGGTGTCCCAGATTGGAGAAGGTGCAGACTGGGCTGAGGGACACCCCCCTCCATGTACAAATTTCATGCACCAGGCCTTAGAACTCTATAATTAAAAGTTTGGCAAAATTAAAGTTCTGATAAAATTTTTCAAGGCTCCTAAGCAACTTCTAAGTACCTCCAACAGATAATCAGAAATACAAACAGCCCCAAACTCTATGAAACTGAATGTTCCCATGCCTAAGAAGAATGTCCTTCCCAACCCTGTCCCCTTCAAAATTGCTTATCAAGGACATATAATTGTTTTTGTCTTCTTTAAAAATTGTAATATCTTAAGGCTCCTGAACAAATACTCTTACCTTATTCAAACTAGTATAAATTAGTGGCTTTGCCTGTTCATGTCTCAGGACTGCAGATGTAAAATCAAAAATGCCAGGTCTTTGGTTGCATCTATTTATATTTGGGTATGAGTATTTAACTCCAGAGACTATTGATAGAATTTAAATTTTAAATTGCATAAAGTGAATCAAATATTTACATAAATTAAGAGAGATTACAGAACCTCACCCAAATGTATTTCAGGTTTAGAAAAACTATTTTATATTAAATTTATAAAAATAGGCATGACTTTAAAATTGTCCATATTAAGTATAATATTTTTATGCTACCTAAGTTCACAAACTGATCAGCAACAACAACAATATAATGGCAGGCTTGGTCTAACATCTCACTAACTTTTTAGTGAGAAACCTAAACAAAATTATTGAGAAAAAAATCAAATAAATTGATGCAATAGAGATGTGTCAGCTGGATAGAATTAAAGTAATTTATTAAAAGATTTAATATTGATAATATACTTATATTAAACAAAACTTAAAGTTATTCCATCTGTTAATCATGCAAATTTTTTCTGTACTGTTGGTATGCTATTAATAAGAGATTATATTGCCAGGACTGGTTTGGCTCAGTGGATAGAGCATCGGCCTGCGGACTGAAAGGTCCCAGGTTTGATTCTGGTCAAGGGCATGTACCTTGGTTGTGAGCACATCCCCAGTAGGGGGTGTGCAAGAGGCAGCTGATCGATGATTCTCTCTCATCGATGTTTCTAACTCTCTATCCCTCTCTCTTCCTCTTTGTGAAAAATCAATAAAAAATATATTTTTTTTAAAAAAAGAGAGATTATGAAGAAAAAAGCAAATATTTAACGTTTTACTAAAATTATTTTCTGTTTTTTTATCATCATGTTTTTAATTGCTTAAGTAAACCAAGTATAATTAATATTAAAAGAGCTAAATTTTTCTTAAAATTATCTAACTTTCTGTATTTGTCTGTGAAGTATTTCTAACCATGTTTACATAAATATTTTATGATTACCTACAATTCTATCTCACCAAATGTTTTTAAAGTTTTGATATGTTTTACAAACTTCCCAAAACTAAATATATATTAAAAAAAAAACAAAAAAACACTGAAAAAACATTTAGTTTTTCAAAATAAGGGAGTGGGCATTTGAAACATTTGAAAGAATATTTCTTTTTAAGGTCAAAACATGTAACTGGTTACTCACATAGTCAAGGGTGTTTAATATGAACTCTATTAGGGAAATTACAGTCCCAATGAAGGAACCAGATTTTAAAGAATACTCTTTTCTAAGGGGAAGAGATCAACCAAAGGACTTGATGCAAGCATATAAGCCTAACCAATGGACACAGATAACAGGGGGGTGAGGGCAGGGGTGAGGGTATGGGGAGTATGGCGGGATAAGGACACATATGTAATACCTTAATCAATAAAAGAAATTAAAAAATAAAATAAAACAAAATATTAAGCTATTAGGCTACTTTAATAGGTTAAATTACTTGGGAAGCATCAAATGACACCAAATTATTGATTATATTTATGTAGATATTATATTATTATAATATCAATGTTCTAGATATTATATCAAATTATTACATTCCTGACTTAAAAAACTTATTCTTTCTTTGTTTCTTTAAGCCTGTTACTTTTTTATGTCTTTGAAATATAAACTTCCAGAAACTAAAAAAACAAACACAGAGACAGAAGAAGATGAAGAAGAAGAAGAAGAAAAGAGGAGGAGGAAGAGGAGGAGGAGGAAGAGGTATTTTTAAAATACAGAGTGTATAGAAGTTCCCTTATGAAAATTGCTTTATAAACAACATAAGATTTCCTACAAAACTACTAAAAAATAATAAGAATAAAATGATTGTATGTAAAAGTAGGATGTATATTTTCAATACTAGAAGATATACGGAAAGGAATTGCATCGTGCTGAGGGAAAATAATAAGCAATGATTTTTTGTTGTTGTTGTTAAAAAGATATTAAGAACATTTTTTATTTCTTTTCTTTTTGAATAGAAGAAAAGGTAATTTTTATCTTAAAATAAAATGATTGTTTTAAAATAAAAAAAGATTGGATAAAAGCTAAAACATAAATAAGCTTCAGGAGATGTTGAAGTTGCAGAGGTTTATTGAGGCTATTGAAAGTTTACAGAGAATGATATTGAGAAAATAACTTAATGTTGGTCTAACTGACTAAGGGCAAAGTGTAAACTAAGTCAATTACACTATGTATACAAGTATATGAACCCTAACCATCTCTTTAACTGGCTATATTTCAGTAATTTGTCATTTGCAGATAATTATTATCTTACTCTTGATGTTTCTATTGCAAAAATATTTATCTTCAAAAATATTTAGAGAAAAAACTCAGCAACTCTAAATATAGGTTTCTGAAGAATTTTCACTTCATACCATTAAACTGGTAAAGATTTGTAGAATTCTAAGAACTTGGGTTCATTCAAGTGCTGCCAAAAATATAAAGACCAATGAGAACTAATAACATGGGACTAAATGAACTGATGAGAATAATTATAATTTTTTAAAAATATATTTTATTAATTTTTCAGAGAGGAAGGGAAAGGGATAGAGAACTAGAAACGTCGATGAGAGAGAAACATCAACCAGCTGCCTCTTGCACACCTGCTACCGGGGATGTGCCAGCAACCAATGTACATGCCCTTGACCGGAATCGAACCTGTCCGCAGACCGACACTCTGCCGCTGAGCCAAACCGGTTTCGGGGAGAATAATTATAATTTTATAACTTTATTTGAAACATGAGTTTTTAATCTTTTTTTCCAGGTATAGAAAATTTATTTTTTTCTTTTGCTTAAGCTACCTATGACTTACTACAATTTGGTAAATTAGACCTTTTAAACAGAATTAAAACATTATTTTCCTCTGTACCTGATCCCTCCAGAATTCAAACACTTATTTATAATCTATGCCTTCATTTTTCCCTTTTTTCTTACTTTAGTTTCTTCCATCCTAAAAATAATATGTCACTATAGGCATTCACTATAATACTTATTGTTTTCTTTTCTCTGTTAATTTATGCCAGGAAAGAAAACTCAACATTAACAACCATCTTTAAGCCACTTCACAGTTCAAAACATCCAACTGCTTACACACATAGTCAAGGATGTTTAATTTCAACCCCATTGAAGGAACCAGATATTGAATAATATTTGTTTCTTGGGCAGGTATTACCATGAATACATACATGATTAGAAACTTACCAAAAACCAAAGAGAAGATTTTGGAAACTACTGCCTAAGGATAAATATTTAAATTTCCTTTCATGAGCTCCATTAGACAATAGAATTCATCTTAACCACATCCTGGCTGCACAAGGTGGGGCTTGCTCTGCTGGGAATACTTCTTATGAGACTTGGATAAGGCACCTCTGATGGAATAGAGATTGAGCTGAATGGAACCTGGGCACAGGCCAGATGTTAAAAGCAGAGCCCACTTTCACCTCATGGTTCCTTATATCTCCTGCCGATTGCCCTCGGGGACTGCCTCCTGTCAGGTCTGTTCTTCCCCTTGGATTTGCATTTTTTTAAAATATATTTTAGAATTTTTGCTGTTATAAAATTTTGTTTATTCTGCACCGCTCCATATTATAAAGACACCTCTCTGATAATGGTTGTTCAAAGTTTTGATATGCTCACTAAGGCCTATGTCTATCTTCTTAAATGTGTTTGATTTTTAATACTAGTTCTTCATTCACTCATTTATGGTCTTTATTCTTTGTTCAGACCTAGTATTTAATCTTTCTTCTTGGAACTAGGTAGAGCTTTTTTTTTTTTTACTGTACTGTGTCTTTAACCTCTTTGTATCTCTTTTAGACCCCTGATACATCCTCAGACACAACATGTGTTGAAAGTTACTCAATTTCTTCCCAGAAAAGGCACTCAATGACAACGCTGTGCACCATATCACACATCCCTCCATCCTCGAAGCCATCTTTCTTTGGGCCAGTGCAGATGCCTGCTCTGTTGCACACACTGCATTATTTTCTGGGGGATTCCAGGATGAAGGAGAGGTCATGCCTCCTGCCTTCAAGGGACTCAGCATAAAGTGGATGATGTACATCTAAAGCACTAATTTCAGCTGTGAGAAGAGGCCTTACCCTTGGTCTGTTAAGCATGGAGCTTGTCACCAATCTCACGGAGGCTTTCTCTAGCAGGTCATGTTTAAAGGAAAATTTTAAAACAACAGAAATAATTAGTTGCATTGGTATGAGGGGGTAAAAGTTACTTAATATAACTTGAACTTTCACAAAACATCTAATACAAATTTGGGTGATTGAATAAAGATGAATCTACATATGTTCCTAGTATTTTATTTCTAAAACTAGAAGCCTGGTGCACAGATTTGTGTACCAGTGGGATCCCTTGGCCTGGCCTGTGGAGACTGGGCTGAAACTGGCTCTCCGACATTCCCCAAGAAGTCCCGGATTGCAAGAGGGTGGTTCTCAGGTGACACACCCTAAAATTGGCCTCCCTCCTCTCTGGTTCTGGGTGGTCACCCAAGAACTGCAGCTGCCAAATCACCACAGCTCGGCAGCTCCTGTGTTTAGTGTCTACCTCCTGGTGATCAGTGTGCATCATAGCTACTGGTCAGAGTGCCCCCTGGTGGTCATTGCATGCCATAGCTAACAGTAAGACAGTCAGATGGTCACTTAAGTAGATAGATATAGATATAGATAGATGATAGATAGATAGATAGATAGATAGATAGATAGATAGATAGATGATAGATAGATAGATAGATAGATAGATGATAGATAGATAGATAGATAGATAGATTGATTGATATTAGTTCAAATATGCATTTATATCTCACAGTTACATTCCTGTGATAATCTTTCTACCTTTAGTGTCTCTTCTTATCCCACTCTACCATCCATCTTTTGGGATGATGTCTGATTAATCTCCAAATTATCACCTTTTGCTTTTATGTAAAGCTTCAGGCTTTACTGATAAGCTCCAAACTTAATAGCCAAACATTCCAGGCCCCATACTGATACCCCAATTTACTTCTCTAAACATTGCATTTCTGGAAAACCCGTCTGCAGTAGTCAATTTAGTCAATCTTTCCCCTGAGATGTGCTGTGCAGTCCTTTAGAGGTCCAAGACTACTTTAAGAAGTTTATAAAGCAGAGGGCTCTATCAGTAAAATAACAGTGGATTCCAGGGAAATTTTTCAAGAATGCAAGGGCCAGAATGTGACAGGGAGGAGCTAGAAATTATAGCAAACAGTTCTCTTTCTATTTACCCAAATAACATGGAACCATAGGGTTTGCAAAATTGATCAAGGACATGTTTTTGCAAAAATTTTAGCACTTTTTACTTATTAGTTTGTGCCAAATACTGCAAATATATATATATGTACTCAATGCATCCAGAAGAGCAAAGGCAGTATGAAAACACAGACTTCATAGAGGAAAAACATGCCAACTATTTTCAGTCATGCCAGACATCAATGGAACTGAAAGCAGGGACTTCAAGTATGTTAAGCTTTGATGGTTCATTCTTCTGAGCTCCTGCATTTTTGCTTTGCTCCTAGCAACCTCTTTGTCCTGTTTCCTGCACCATTACTTCTATGAACACTGTAATCTAAAAAGGCATTAATTTTTCTACCAGTTTCATTGACTCGTTTGCAAATGTGGAACTTCGGCCTCTATTAATTCCCTCCTTTTCAGTACTTCCTTAATTGAATTACAGCATGGTTTATGATCTGTCACTTCATTCTCTTGCTTTCAGGGTGGTTCAGTTAAATTAAAATTATTGGGTAGGAATTGAGCACAAATGTTGTAGATCAGTAAATTCAACACAGATTTAGTACACATGCACGCATACACACACACAGACACAGAAAATTTTCCCCAAAAAATTTATAGTTGTATGAAGACAACTAAGAAGAAAGCTGACCTGAAATATACCCATAACCTGGGTCCTCATTGCACTTCACATTTACTAGTTCTAAAATGTTGAGTTCTCTGCATTGTGCTTATATCTTTATTGTTCATTTCCTCATTTTGACTGTGAACTTCTGGAAGTTAGAAAATAAAACTTTTATTTTTATATCCCAATACCAGACTAGTTGTAATCATATTACAAATGCTTACTAACTATGGACCAAGTAAGATTATTTTTTGGAGTTGAGGGCTTGATATGAATTCATATTTTTAAAAAGTCTCTAAATTAGAGACCCAAAGGTCTAATTTTATAATAATATCTTTTCCATTCTTTAAGGTATCTCCAAATTATTTTAACACATTTTGAGAAATTCTCAAAAGTTTCTCAAATTAGTAAAAGAATGAAAGATAATTAAGATTTAATTCTTTTAATTTAGGGAAGTGTGAGCTTTTGAAGAGATAAATTCATAAACACTATGAATGTATTCACATGGCCTCACTGGTGTGCAGCAAGTGTCACACACACACACACACACACACACACACACACACACGTACATGCACACAGTCTTGCATATGCCCTCTGTGCTATCATCAGAAATGCTGGCTTTCCACATGCCTGACTGTGTTCAGGACTATGAAAATTGATCAGAAGAAAGCTCACTATTGATAGATTCGTTTTTTGGTCAAAAGCATATTAAAGTATGAATTTTGTGCATGGAGTGGGGATTCCCTCAACTCAGCTTGCGCCCTCTCCTATTGAGGACCCCTTGCAGCCAGACATCCCTCTCACAATTTGGGACTTCTGGCTCCTAACTCTTCACC
Organism: Pipistrellus kuhlii; assembly: GCF_014108245.1. Classification (NCBI taxonomy): domain Eukaryota; kingdom Metazoa; phylum Chordata; class Mammalia; order Chiroptera; family Vespertilionidae; genus Pipistrellus; species Pipistrellus kuhlii. Next base: position 80,170,259 of record NW_023425573.1, read on the forward strand.
TGCCTGCCTGCTTAATTGTCCTTAACTTCCTCTGTCTGCCAGCATGATCATTCCTAACTGCCCTCTCTGAAGGCCTGACTGATGTCGCCCCCAACTGTCCTCCTCTGCTGGCCAATTTGTTTTTTATTGGTCAGTTCCTATTCCAGTTTCAAAAGCTTCAACTCCTAGGCAGCCATTGGCTTCCCACAGCACCATATTTGGTTCTCATTGGTCAGTTCCTATGCCAGTCAGTGTCAGAAGCTCTGCCTCCTAGGCAGTCATGGTTCCTCACAGTACCCATCTTTGGTTCTGATTTTTCAGTTCCTATGCCAGTTAGCATCTCCAGATCTACCTCTGGGCCTGATCAAAGAGGCAAGGCTTAACAGCAACCTACGGGGAAGCCAGGAGAGAAAGAAAAGCCTGGCTGCTGGCGAAGATCATAAAGAGGAAAAGACAATGTTAATCAGCTTAACAATAACCCACAACCTTCGGACCAACTAAGAAAGAGGAAAAGAAAGAGAGATACAGCTTCCACTGAGGCTGCAGATCAGACTCTGACTCACTTTCTGGGTCTAAGCCACCTGGGCAGTCAGTGCTGGATCACCATCTGGATGGTCTGCGTTTGGTCACAGGCTCGGCCCCTTCCCAAGCCTAAAGCCTCTGCCCCAGGCTTTAGGCTTGGGAAGGGTGCCACTCCATGGCTGGCTAGGAGTGACCTGGGTGCTAAGAAGGTTCCTGGGACCCAGGTATGTATGCAAATTAAGCTCCATTTTTGTTGGGTTCATTTGAATACTTACTCTGATTGGCTGTGGGCATAGTGGAGGTACTGTCAACTTACATGTTTCTTTATTATTAGGTAAGATACTCAAACCTACTAGCAATTAGGAAAATGTAAATTTTAATAAGATGAGATATCATTTTTATGTGTTAGAATCACAAATAAAATATAATACAATAGACCTGATAAGCATAAGACAAAGTAGACACTTCTATAATCTATTGATAAAAATTAATTTTTTGGAAGATAACCTGTGTTCACCCTTTAAATAATAGCTATTCCAAAAGAATTTGCAGAAGAGTTCTACATACCTAAAAATAAATACAAATAAATTACTGAAAGAATGCTTAAATAATGTCACAATTTATCTATGTGAAGAATGCTATGCAACCAACAAAAAAAATGAAAAAAGTATTTTCATGTTAATTTGTCCACATATATTATCAAGAAAAACACAAAAGACAACAATATGTCCAGAATTATATTTTCTTATATGTATGTGCATATTATTTCTCCATATATATTTATGGAATGGTAAATAGTCAATTTTTACAGTTGTTAATTGTTGATGTTATTACAATGTACATTTAATGTAGAAGGAGGCAATTTAGGCACTTTTATGTATTTCTTTATATGCTTAAATAATAAAAATGTAACAGAGAATAAAATTTTACTAGTACACTGCTCCCACTTACCATGGAGTGGATTTAGAGTAAAATGTACTAACAAACTGATAAAAGGAGCTCGCACACGGACAGTTTCTTAGCATCCTGCACATCTCACAGCTCCAGCTCCTGCTTGTACAGGAAACAGCCTTGACCTCCACATCACTGACATGGATCGCCCAACTGCAAGAGCTTGGCTCACACTGACCTCTTCCAGAATGCTGACCTTAACCATCTATACCGAGTGGCCAGATTATTATGATCTCTGAACTCATAATAATCGGGCCACTAAGTGTATATCCTATATAATGAAAGGCTAATATTCAAATTGTCCCCTCGACCAGCAGTTCGACCAGCAGGCAGGCCGACCCTTCTCCCTGTCCAGGTTGACCGGACCCCACCCATGCAAGAATTTATGCACGGGACTCATACACATACACACACACAAACACTGAGTGGCCAGATTATTATGCTTTCAGAGATCATAATAATCTAGCCACTCAGTGTATATCAGGTCCAGCAAGGAGACTGCCTGCACTCCACAGTCCCTCCCGTGACCTCCTTGTCCTGATTTCCCTCTCTCCTATAAACCCTGCCTGCACCGAGATGCTAAGATGGGCTTTGGACAAGAGTCCCCCATCCTCTGATATGCCAACACTCAAAACCACTTTCCTTTTCACTAGCAACTGTCTCACGAGTTTGGTTTTCATGGCTATAGACAGTATGTCTGGTTACAAAACCATGGAAGAAAAGTTTCTAAACATTTCTTAGTATGCACACATGTCTGTATTGCTTTTTGAATTATAAAAATGATAAAAACAACCCATTAATTGGTTGAAATTTAGGGCCTTTTCAAATTTTAAAAGGCATTTGAATAATATTGTGCTAAGAGCATTGGAAAAGTACATCTACTATTCTCAGTCCAAGTGTAGTTGAAAGCAATAGGCCAGCCTCACATCCTCCAGAGGAGAAAGCCTTGGGAATAGCATGTTGAGCTGCTGGCATCTGTGCCCAGTTTCTGAAGCTGTGATTTGGGCTTAGATGTGACTCTAAGGATGCAAGGAAATTGATTCCACTAACAATTACCTCCATTGGCTTATCAGCTGTCTTCACACGTCTCTTCATCGCTCTCAGTTTTATCAACTATCACTGATGAAGCAAACTACAAATCTTTAGACCATACATGCTTCTTATAACACATTATATTTAATTTAATGTAAATTACTGATGACTGTAACATCAAATGATAATTCTATAAATTGAACCATGAATGAAGACAGACTATGTGACAAAAAGCCTGTTCAGAGAAAAAATACCTTCATCTAAGTACTTTATACTTATTATTTTCATTCCTTATTCTAACTGGAGAAATTATTTCAGTGCTCTCAATTTATAGAAAAGGAAGCTGAGGCTGAAGATGATCAAGTGCCTGTACTAAAGTCACACAATCCATAAATACCAGGATTGAATCCAGGTTATATGATTCCAAAACCTATAATTCCCCCTGGAACAATTTGTTTTCCAAAGCATTAGAATTTACTGAAGAAAGTAAGTGAACTTGCCTTTTCACTCTCCACGCCTTTTTGTTAGAACCACAAATTTTATTCTCAGTTATCTGTGTTTCTCATTGGGTACACCTCTATCTGTTTCAATTGTGTTGGGGATAATTCTCACATTGATGTTACCCTATAAACCCCAGCATTTCCAACCCCTATCTATAGAATCCCAAATATTACACATTAATTAATGAGGCCACAACTAATCACACCTCAGCAAATCAAAAATATTTGCCAAAAAACAAATTAGAAGTAGACAAAAAATTATGCTAATGTGGGAGTAGATGCATATCTTTCACAGGTTGACGCATGCCCAGAACAGCCCCTGTACACTCTTAAGTTTCCTGTAACCTGAACCAGTGCCCTGTTCTGCCAGATGCAACTGGAAACAACTCAGGTTGGATCTTAAACACCTGGCTTTTTATTTCTTTAGTGTTCAAATTCCTAAATCACTTAGATCCATGGAGTCTCAGTTGCTCACCTGGAAAATGGGAGATTTAATGCTGCCACAAATAGTTTGCAGAGGATTAAAGATGTTTCCTTTAAAACACCTACACAATATATTCATTCACAAATTAGTTCCCAAAATTATCCACACAGTCCTGAGCTCCTCCCAGGTGCCTGATGTAGCCTGGGAGGTTAAATCCTAGATCACTGCCAGGGGGCATGGGGTCAGTAGGGTGGGAGGCAAGCACCAGGAAATAAGCAAGTAAAAATATGTTTGACCTATAACACTAATCATGAGGTAGTAGCTATTATGGCTTCCTTTGTATCACACAAAATCCTTACTGAGACACATAAAAATATATGTATAAGGCTATGTTACTTTACTATTGAGGCCAGGAACAGGGAGCAATGGGAACTTGACGTAAACATTTTAACAAGATTTTCAAAGAGGGAATATTCTTAAAGAGCCCAAGCTTAAAACTTTAAGAAGTTCAGCTAAACAAGGCCCTCATTCATATTCACCAAGATATTATCAGAACAATCCTATATAATAAAAGCTTAATATGCTAAGTGTTCAGTTGTCTGGTCATCCGTTCAGCCAATCAAAGCATAATATGCTAATGATATGCTAAGGCTGTTCAGCCACTCACTATGATGTGCATTGACCACCAGGAGGCAGATGCTCTGACTAATAGATTAGCTTACTGCTGAAGACTGGCTAATCAGGACAGGCTGGACACGCCCTGGAGCCCTCCTGCAGTCCCTCCCCAGCTGGCCAACCTCCCATGTCCCTCTCCAGCCTCGATCATGCACCGATGGGATCCCTTGGCCTGGCCTACACCCTCTCACAATTTGGGCTGAAGGATATCCTTCCCCCAGGTGCAAGAATTTTGTGCACTGGGCCTCTAGCTTTTTGTTTGTTTGTTTGTTTTTTGTTTTTTAATAAAAGGCAATTGAAGAAAAATTGTACCTAATGAGGTTGAACCACTTTCCTTAAGTGAAAATTAAATCCATCCTGTACTAAACACATATTATCTTGGCAATTACAGGGGACAAGACCTTTTTATTTCTACCCTTCCAAGTTCTTTGCCTAGTCTGACATTCAAATTGACATAGAAGTCAACAGAAACAAAGTCTGAATGTACAGGAACCCCAAGATACGAGGCTACTAACAGTCAGGTCATTGAAGCTTATATGCTGTGCGGAGCGAAGGAGAATGAGTCAGGGGTCTGGGACTTCAAAAGGAAGGAAGACAATTCAAAGGCAAATGGTAAGAGCAAACATTTGGTAACCATTTGGTAGACATTTCTATGCAGATAAGTCTATCTGATGTAAAAAACTTATCTCTAGTAATAGTGCCCCTCCTGGCATGTATTATTTCAGATAGTAGAAGTCTCTTCTTGAATCTGTTGACCCTTGATTATATTCAGCTCAAAAAAAAAAAAAAAATGCCAAAGTGGCCTTTCCCAGGTTGGCCTGACATGAATCCCATCACAATATATTATATATATGGTGGGTTTACATTAAAAAAAATAATTTTATAATCTACATTTAGTGTTTTGTTTATACAATTAAAGATTTTTATGTGTCATTTTCATTATACATTTAAATAGTTCATAAAATTATAATCTAATGTATTTACCCATTTTTGTTGTAAATTTTAACTACAAATGCAGTCGGAACAAAGGAACCAGAATGTCCATATTTTAGAGGCTTGAAACCAGCCCCCGCTTCAATTATGCATGGCTTACAGAAATAAATTTGCAGCCTTTTATTTCTTGGTGTAATGGAGCTCAAGTATTTCATAAAGTATAACCGTACAGCAAATGTTGAGCTCATCTTAGAATAATTAGCACAGCGATGTTACTTGTGAAATTAAAAAGAAATGTTAAAATTTTCCAATTGTAAGCACTTTTCAAAGGCTCACTCTGTTCTCTAAAGTGAATAATCTTTCACTCAGAAGAAGGATAACAGCTCTCTGTTTCCTGCATTTCCTCTCTCCTCTCTTCCATCTCCATTAAAATACCCATGCTTTTCAGACAAGAGAAAGAGCCTCTGTAGATTAAGCAGATAATGTTTTAAATGATGCATTTACCTCAAGTTACTCTAGCTCAGTCCTTTGAACTAAAAAATACCTAAAATCTGTACATTAAAGAGCTATCACTTAATATTCTCACTAAAATGTGACATTCTCATATCCTTTTCCCCACCCCTCGTAAAACAGAAGGACACCCTCAGGGGAGAAGGAAAGAACTAACATTTACATAATTTCTACAGTGTGTCAGGCATCCTACAGTGTGAGGCATATCGCATTCCTGGTTCTTTGAATATTCGCAGAGTTCTAAGAGTTCAATAATGGCCTTAGTCATGCTGTAGGCAGCAGGGAGAATGGCACGAGGTGCTAGGCCAGTGGAGTGACACTGCACCTCAGTTCAGCAACCTCAGTATATGCGTTCTGCTAAGAAAGAATGCTGGCTAAGATCTAAGACCCGAACTATGAGAGAAAGTTTATTTAAAAGTCACAGAGGTGGAAGAAGTGATCAGTGGGAGAAACGGGCTCAGAAAACCAGTTACAGAGACAAAAGAAGGGCCCTTGGAGCTCTGGAGAGAGAGCAGTGCCTGGGAGGACGGGGGCGGGGGCGGGAAAGGCTGGTGCTCGCTCCTGAGAAGAGCATCCTGGTCCTCTTCCTAAAGGCAGGGCTTTGAGGGGAGTCAATAGAATGCCCATCAGCTTCCAGGAGTGTGCTTTCAGGGTTGCGATGTCCACTGATTGGTTGAAGCTAGAGCAGGGGGTCACTAGGGAATGCAGCTGGTCCTGAGGCAGCCACAGCATCACTTGTCCAGTTTCATGGTTTTCTGGGCCTGGAGCTGACACACAGCTGAGGCCCAGGCACTGTTTCTCTGGTTCATGATTAAAGGCCTACACAGGAGCCATATGAAGATGCTCTTTACGTCATTGCTTCTCCTCCTAGGGGGTCTACCATGTGTGCAGCCACATGCCAGGGGAGGGTCCAACCCGCATGACCAGTGATACGTTAGGGGAGGAAAGGTTACCCTGGGAAAAGGTACTGATTCCCCATTTGCCCCTCGCTAGGCACCCCTGGTGACCTCTGTGCCTGGCGTACTGCCTTCCTCTGCTCCTGTCTGGGTAACTGTCCACCACAATTCCTGTATGCAAATGAGAACAGTCAGACGCAAGAGTGTTAAGTGAGCTTCCAAAGTGGCATGACCTGAGGGAGGCTTTCACTTAAACTGGTGGAGGTTTGGACTCTGTCTCGCTGCATTCTGTCCTAGCCAAAGGTGACAGGCTGTTTGAACAAGTTCTAAACAAATCTCAGTGCGAATTTTATTTACTTTAACTTAATTTCCTAAAATTACACATGGCAAGCAACCGATGCCAAAAGCCAGCAAAGCTGCAGCTTTGGACTCCGGGAAGTGGTAGCATGAGGCTGGGAGACCTCCGCGCCCGGAAGCAGAGGTGCAACCCGGCCCAGACCCAGCTCTGGGCGCTGCTCCTCTCTGAGGCGGAGGCCTGCACACAGGTTCGCACGGCCCAGTGTTTGGCTGTCAGAGATAGCTCTGTTATTGCACATTGTAGCAAACAAAAAGAAAATGACTGAGAAATTATGTTATTTTAAAACATATATTTGTTAACAAGCATTTACTGAGAGACTACAACACTATAACCTATGCTGGGTCTGTGAATAAACCCCAAAACAACTGGATGGAACCTGCTCTTACGGAGCTGCGGTGAGCATGAGATAAGCACAAATTGGATCTTTGCAATCTCATGCAATGCACGTGAGGCAGGCCTTTGTGAGCAAAATGCTCTGGCCAGGATTGTGTTTGATGTGCACAAGCACCTAGGAGCTGGCAAACCGGGCACTCAATAGCCTCTTATTGAATGGGCGAGCCACAGAGCACCGAGGAGCCACATCACTGCAGACTTGGTGATGGGTAGGTGGAAGGAAGAGTGAAATTTCTGAGAGAAGTGATGAATAAAGAAAAACCAGAAGAAGAAGTAGAAGTTTTTCTGGTGGTCAGGGACTGCAGGACAATAGCATGTGCCAAGGTCAGCAAGAGGTGAGTGAGTCTGGACTTCCCCTTTAAGGAGAAGAAAATGCTCCCCGTGTTGGTGGCTGGACTGAGAGGCCCCCACGGAGTGGGAGCGGGAGGCGATGTGTGAGGGCGAAGCCTCCGGATTGCGGGACTCCATGCTGGGACATCTGCTGGATTTTCAAACACACTCCAAGGACCATTTTCTTAAGTAAATTTAGAACATATTGGCTTAAACAAAGTCATTTAAAAATATGATAGGGTAATATGTTTTGTAAACTAATCAGATGGAAATGTTGTTTCATGTTTGACCACAAACTAAGAAAACCAGTTTGAGAAACGCTGGGCTGGAGGCAGTGCACAGATCAGCTTCAAAACTCAATCCTTGTCTCTCGCGGTCAGGTGTGAAGTGGCAATGGAGGGATTAAGTCGCCTCTGTGGTGGGAGAGGGTTCTGGACATGCATTCTGCCCCTTGGCCGGATCTCTATACCCTGCTTAATATTCAGATTTCTATTTATTTTCTCCTACACGAAGCAGATTCTTACTGGGAGCAGATATTTGGCCAGTCCTACGCCATACTGTTAGAATTTCAGCTCTGTACCTACCTCTAACAAAGTCGTCTTTCAAATGCCTGTGTCTTGCTTCCCATATGCTCTTGGAATGGACTTACTCCTGCCTGTGCAGACTATTGATTCATAGCACATGCCCTTCTGCCGAGTCCCCTGTGGAGCAGAGCCCCATATACCCAATGACTGCGGATTACAGCCAAACTCACCACCCACCGTTAAATAATACTTTTCCCAATGTCTGTGACCACCTGTTTGGAGTATGGCTGCCCAAAGCCAGGACCCAGCCCTGTTCGGCCTGGCCTCGGCTTCTTCTCCACTTCCTAGTCCACCGTGTTGCCATAAGCTATCCTGCTTTGATGCTAAAACCAAAGAGAGAAAATAGGTGTGTTACAAAAATATAATTTGTTGTAAGAATGCAACGTACTTTAAAAATTACTACAAAATTTGTTTTTATACGTTTTCCAACAAAGATTCATTTTGCTCCTTCCACATTGGTGTTTGGCTAATTTACACTTGATGACACCCATTGTCTTCAAATTCAAATTTTCCTCCAGGTGTGTAACAGCTCTGGTTTTCCTGGAAGAGGGTGATTCTCCCTTTTTGGGTAGTACTAGCGACCTTGGCTCTCTTCATCACAGATGACTATTTTTATCTCTTATTCTAATAACCTTAAGTTCTTTAAAAACTCCTTATCTTATGATTTATTAATCAAGTTTTCAGCTTCCGGCTACGTTTTGGGCATCTGATAGAAATGACCTCAAGAGTTGTTGCTTTTAGCTAAACTCCCATTATGTCTCATAATACTGAGATTATTGCTAGAGTATTGTATTATTTAGCCAAATGTAATATAAAATTCACATACACTCTGCCGAAACCGGTTTGGCTCAGTGGTAGAGCAGACTGAAAGGTCCCAGGTTTGATTCCAGTCAAGGGCATGTACATTGGTTGCAGGCACATTCCTGGTAGAGGGTGTGCAAGAGGCAGCTGGTTGATGTTTCTCTCTCATCGACGTTTCTAGCTCTCTATCCCTCTCTCCTCCTCTCTGTAAAAAATCAATAAAATATATTTTAAAAAATTCACATATTCTCATATTTAAACACATTCACACAGTTCCTCATTATAATATTCACTAGAGGCCCAGTGCATAAAATGTGTGCACAGGAGGAGGGTCCCCTCAGCCCAGCCTGCACCCTCTCCAATCCGGACCCCTTGGTGGATGTCTGACTGTCGGTTTAAGCTAAGGATCAGGCCTAAACTGGCAGTCAGACATCACTCTCATAATCCTGGACCTCTGACTCCTAATCACTTACCTGCCTACCTGCCTGGTCACCCCTAACTGGCCCCAAATGCCAGCCAGGTCACCCCCAACTTTTCCCTCCCAGGTGGCCTAGTCACTCCTAACTGCCCCTCTGCTGGCCTGGTCACCCCTTACTGCAACCCTTGCAAGCCTGGTTGCCCCAACTGCCCCCCTCTGCCAACCTTGTCACCCCTAACTGCCCCACCACTGGCCTAATTGTCCCCCAATTCCCCCACCAGCCTAATTGCCCCCAACTGCCCCCCCTGATGGCCTGGTCCCCCGCCAACTACCTCCCTTTACTAACCTGGTCACCCCTAACTGCCTCCTCCTGCCAGCCTAGTCGCCCCATGCAGACTGCTGTTCAGTCGTTTAGTTTTACCTCACTAACCACCCCTACCAGCCTGGTGGCCCCATGCAGCCTGCTTGTTTAGTCATTTGGCTGTCCCTCACTAACACCCTGCCGGCCTAGTCATAGGCAGCCATCTTGTGAGGGCATGAGGGTTAATTTTCATATTACCTCTTTTTTTATATAGGATCCATTAATATGTATATTACACTAATTAATTTTTATATATGAAACTACCCTTGTATCCTTAGGCAATTTCCACTTGGTCGTGGTATAATCCTTTTAATATGGTGCTAGGCTCAGTTTGCTAGTATTTTGGCAGGAACATTTTCATCTCCGTGGATAGGACACATTGGTCTATAATTTTATTTTCTTGTGATGTTTGTTTGGCTTTCTTACCAGTTATATAGAATGAGTTAAGAAATTATTGTCCCTACTGTATTTATGAAAGACTTAAATATTTGGTCTTAAATCTTTATAAATGCTGGATAGAGAGGTCCTGGGCCTTTCTCTGGAAGTTTTTGACAGCTTCTCCATTCCCTCGTTTTTAACTGAACTTTGTATATGGGTGAGGTACAAATCCAACTTTATTCTTTTGCATGTGCATATCCAGTACTTGAAACAATTATTGAAAAGACTATTATTTACCTACTGAATTTTTTTTTAAAGTCTTGAAAAACTATTGACCATAAATGTAAAAATTTATTCAGGGGTCCTGAATTCTTTCATATTTTCCTAAATACCATTTCTTATACTATTTTTTAGTTATTTTCTCAAAATTGTCTTTCATGGAGATTACAATTAACATGTTAATTGATAACAATTAAGTTCAGATTAACACTGACTTACTTTCAATATTATACAAAAAGTTGGTTCAGATATATAGATATACATATACATATACATATACATCTATAAAAATAAAAGCCTAATATGCTAATTAGACCAGACAGCCAAATGGCCTTCCAGACATCATTCCCACATCCTTCTGAATGACCTTCCTGATTAAGCTGTTGCATTGGGGGCTGAGGCAGAAGTAGTTAGGGGTGATCAGGCAGGCAGGTGAGCAATTAAGGGTGATCAGGCAGGCAGAGTGGTTGAAGTAATCAGGCAGGCAGGCAAGTGGTTAGGAGCCAGTAGTCCTGGATTGTGTGATGGATGTTTAGACCCAATGGATGTTTAAGGAAAGGTACCTAACTTATCCCCATCAGTCAGATAGGAGTCCCAGATTGTGAGAGAGTACAGGCCAGGCTGAGAGACCTACACCCTCCTACATGATTTTCATGCACTGGGCCTCTAGTATACATAAACATATAGACATGGACATGGACATAGACATAGACATAGACATAGACATAGACATAGACATAGACATAAACATAGACATAGACATAGGTATGGGTATAGATACATAGATATATAATCCATTCTCTTATCATTCTTTGTTCTATTATTGTCATATAAGTTATATCTTTGCTCACCAATACAAATGTGTAACTAAAGACTTAATGCAACTATTTTAAAAGTCAGATAGAAATAAAAATGTGTTACAAACATATAAATACATGAATACTATCTTTTATATTTACATATGTACTCTCAACTGAACTAGTGTAATTTATTTATTCATGTGAATTCAATTTACTATTTTGTGTCCATTCATTTCAGCCTTAAGGACTCTTTTTAATGTTTCTTTCAATATACATTTTAAGCAATAATTTATCTAAAGTGTTTTAATTTAAAATAACTTAAAGGATAATATTGATGGATATAAATTCTTAGTTGATACAAGAAATTGAGGTTTTATAGCCTTTAATTAAGCTTCTAGGGCAAGTCATGTTCTTCAGTCAAGTTTTTTGTTTGTTTGTTTGTTTTTGTTTTTGCCTGAAATGTATACAAAAAATACTATTGCAGATTCTCACTCTGTTATTGTTCCTTCTACTTGCAACTTTGTTTTGGAATCCGGAGGAAAGGAAGGTTCATGGCCCAGCTAGGATTTGAGAAGCTGGCATTTTCTGGTCATAATTCCTGTAGGATAGTACCAATATTCAATCTTGAGCTACTCACACTTTCCAGGTTGGCATCTAGGATAAATAATTACTATATCAAGCTGTCATAACACTATACAGGCAATAATTTATTTTTTAGTAAATCAACTAAAGTAAATATAAGCATGTCTTTACATAAATGTTCAGCTTTAGAGGTAATGGATATGTCCCCCAAACCCTGAGCATGTCCAAATATACAAGTCAGCAGCATATAGTGCACATAAGAACAGACACAGCTACTAAACTCAAAAACTAAAACACATCTCCAAAGTCTACCAAGTAAGAAATAAATATTTTAATCTTACATGTAAAAAACAGATTGTAAGTCTACTATATGAAAATTTTTTATAGCCAATTTGTATATATTGGGACTAGAAGAACCATAAGATTAAGTAAACAGTAGTATAATAATGAGAACATCTATACAACATTTGTAATTTCACCATTTGGACCTCTTTAGCTTTAATATCCATTGAGGTAATATGCTAAATGACTGTTTTGACTTTTTTCTTTTTCAATGGTTCATCTATTCCAGTAAATAGTAAAATTACTCAGCAATGTTATTTCCTTTAATTTATCCAAGCATACTATAAAATGAGTTTTATAATCCTGTTTGTTTAAGGTTCAGATTATATAAGAAATTTGTCTAACATTACACAGTTGATAAATGTCCAGAAATCAGTCTATCATCTTGCTCTTTTTGGGAAAACACACTGCTCCTTATAAATTTTATTGAGTATTCTCCAAAGAGCTATGCTTTATGCTTACATCTTCACCCTCACATTCCTTCAGAAGTTGTTATTTTTTTTTATTTTTTTTTATTCTCTTCCTGAGGAGAAGAAGCTGGAAAGGGGTACAGGTGATCTGACTGGGGAGAGTCTGACATGCCCAAGACCTTGGTAAGGAAGCACAAGATTTCTGTGTCTGAGATTAGTTGAACCTTGTCTGTCTTCTGGTTCTTGTTTGATGGCTGCATGGAATGCATGGTCATCCTTCAGCTGCTGGCTTGTACTTAGGCTAGCCAGAGCTCTGTGCTTTCTGGCCCAGGTCCTTCAATTACCTCTTCCTGGGCCTTCCCCACCCCCTAATGGGAACCTTGAGAATCAGGGGGCATAAACCTCAGATTGAGGTAGTTCTCTGAGTTCATGTTTTCTCATTAAAGTTGATATTGCTACCTTCTGTTGACCATCAGTTTTCTAATGGTATCTTTTAATATCATCAACTCTGAAACAAAGAAAATATAGGTGTGTACCCGTTAATTTAGGAGGAATATAAAATAATAGAGCTCTGGCTGGTGTAAGCTCAGTGGGTTGGAGCATCATTCCTTAATCAATACATTGTGGTTCAATTCCTAGTCAGGGCACATATCTAGATTTATGGTTTGATGTCTGTATGGCAACTGATAGATACCTCTCTCTCTCTCTCTCTCTCTCTCTCTCTCTCTCTCTCTCTCTCTCTCTCTTCCTCCCTCCCTTTGTGTAAAATCATTAAGCATTTGCTTAGGTGAGGATTTAAAATAAAACACAATAGAGACAGTCAATGAAACAAAAGTTGGTTCTTTGAAGGAATCAACACTAATTCACCAACTATCTAAGTTAAAAATAGGGAAGATGCAAACACCTAAGGTCTGATGTGAAAACAAGGTCATTTCTACTAACCTAACAGAAGTTAAAAAGATTATGAAAAATAATATTAAGAATTCTATGCCAAAAGAAATAGTCAAATTAACAAATTTCTAGAAAAAGATAAAACTAACTCAAGAATAAATAGAAAAAAACTCTAAAAAAACTGAAGATACAGAAATAATTTTTAAGTTATGACAACAGAGTTACCTGTTGTCAAAGCCATATTTAAAGAAAATCACAAAAAAGCACATGTAAATGCAAAAAAAATCAACAAATATTAACAAACTGAATTCAACAGCATATAGCAAAAATATATACTATAACCAAGTAAGATTTATTATTGTAATGCAGGACAGTTCAATACATGAAAATTAATCAATGCAATATACATTGATTATACAATATAATGAGTTAATGAAGTGAAGGCAAAAAATACACCAGATTATTTCAATTGATGTAAATGATGCATTTGCCAAAATCTAATACCAATTCATGATAAATTTGTGAAATAAAAGTAAACTTTCTTATTTTAATCTTATGTTAAAAAAAAAAAAAGACAACCTAAGCTATCATCATACTCAAGAGTGAAAACTGAAAGATTTTTTCTTAGACCAGGAACAATACCAGGATTCTTGTTTTTGCCACTTTATTCAGCAGAGCACCCAAAGTAATTAGGCAAGGAAAGGCAATAAAAGTCATCTAAATTTTAAATGAAGAACTAATATTACCTATGCAGAAGACATAATCCTACATATAAGAATCTCTAAGGAGTCCACAAAGTATCAGAACTAAGAAATGAATTTTAAAAGTTGCAGAATACAATATCATACAAATATCAGTTGTTTAAGAAGCAACTAACAGTAAACAACCTAAAAAAGAAATTAACAAAGTAATTTAAGTTATAATAGCATCTAAACAAAAAACAAAAAACACAGAGATCAAACTTTAACCAAAGAAAACCATTGTAGAAAAATTTAAATAATACAAACACAAATGGAAAGACATGTAATTGTCAATTAGAAGGCAAAAATTTTGATATGGCGGCATAATTCAAAGTATTTATAGATTTAATGCCACTTTATCAAAATCCAAATATTGTTTATTATATTTTATTCAGAAGTAGAAAAATGTATTCTAAAGTTTATATGAAATATCAAGGGACTTGCAATAGCTAAAATATCGTAAAACAAGAAGAAAGTTGAAGAATTAATATATTCTGATTTCTAAACTTACTGCACAACGGCAGTAATAATAGAAGTGTGAACAGGCATGAGTGCAGACATGCAGGCTAATGGTGCAAAATAGAAATAAGCCTTTACGTAAATTGTCAAATGACAAGTGTGCTGTTATGGGTCAAATTGTGTCCCCCGATTCTGAAGCTGAAGTAATAGCCCTCAGTACCATAGACCATGACTATACTGTGATAAAGAGTCTCAAAAGAGTAATTAAGGTTAAAATATGTATTTGGAATATGCCCTAACCTTCTATGACTGGTGTTCTTACCAAAAGCAGCAGTCTGGACAAGGACAATTACAGAGGGTAGATCATGTGAACACACACTCACACAAAATATGGCTATCTATATGCCAAAGAGACTCAGGAAAAAGTCAGTCCTGCTATTACCTTAGCATTAGGCTTCTAGCCTACAGACCTGTGAGAAAATAGTTTTTTTGTGTGTAAAACTACCCAATTTGTGGTACTTTGTTCAACAACCCTAGAAAACTTGTACAAGTACTGGGCAAAGGGACTGGGAAAAGTAACAGGGATTATTATTATTTTGAAATAAGCCAATCAATGAAAGAGAAACACCACATGACCCCACTCATTTGTGGATAATAAAGATCATTATAAACTGATGAACCAAAAGATAGATATAGAGACAGTAAAGCAACAAGCAGATTGTCAAATTACAGCGGGGAGGGGAGGGAGATCTGGGGGAGATAATAGATCAACCGAAGGACTTGTATACATGCATATAAGTACAACCAATGGACATAAAACTCTGGGGAGAGAGGGGATGTGTGAGAGGGAGGGAGGGGGTAAAAAAAAATCAATAAAATATGTATAAATAAATAAATAAATAAATAAATAAAATAATAAAATAAAATAAAATAAAATACCCAGTTTAAGACTGAGATTTTTTTAAAGTTCAGGAGATGGATAGTGGTGATTGTTCCATATAAAAGGTATATAATGCTACTGAATTATCTACTAAATATAGTTAAAGTGGTAAATTTTATATTATGCATATTTGCCATAATTTAAGAAAGCATAACATACCAAGGCATAAATGTTCACACTAAAATGGTAAACCATTGTTGAAATAAACATTCCCTGTTAATGGATTGGAAGAATTAATATTATTGAGATATCATAGCAAAGTACAGGCTTAATATAAATCTGTAAAATTTTAGGCCATATTTTTTTTTCACCAAAGGCACAACCAATCTTTAAATTCATATGAGATTAAATTTTTCTCTAAATGGCCAACAACCTCCCCAATTTTAAAACTTTCGACAAAGCTATAGTAATCAAAATGGCACACAGGCACAGATCAATGAAATAGAACTAAGACTCCAGAAATGAACCCATACACCTCTGAACAATTGATTTCTGACAGGGTGCCAAGATTATTTCATGAGAAGAAATAATCCCTTCAACAAATGGTTTTGTAGAAATAAACATTTACAGGCAAAAAAAAAAAAAAAAAAAAAAAAATGAAGTTAAACCCAACCTTAGATTATATACAAAATTATTCACAAAAAGAATGTATCAATGACCTAAAAACAATACCTAAACAATAGAACTCTTAAAAATACAGGAGTAAATATTCATGACATTGGATTTGGCAACAGATTCTTAGAAATGACCTTAAATGTACAAGAATAAAAAGAATATATAGATAAATTGGACTTAAGCCAATTAAAAAACATACACACAAATAATAAGGCATTATCAAGAAGGTAAAATGAAAAAACTACAGGTGGAAATTAAATATTCATAAATTATATTTCTGATAAGACTTTTGTATCCAGAATATATAATGTAACCTTACTAGTCAACAACAAAGTGACAAATAATCCACTAGGATGACTGAAATCAAAAGACCAGAAAAAACAAAGTACTGGCAAGGGTGTGGAGATATGAAAACTTCATGTATCATTGTTGATATTGTAAAACTAGAGGCTGGTGCACAAAATTCATGCACTGGGGGGAGGGTGTCCCTCAGCCTGGCCTACGCCCGCTCACAGTCTGGGATCCCTTGGAGGATGTCTGATTGCTGGCTTGGGCCCACTTCTCATGGGGAGTTGGCCTAAACCGGCAGTTGGACATCCCTCTCACAGTCCGGGACCTCTCGCTCTTCACTGTTTGGCTAGCTGCTTCTTAGTGGTAACACAGAGGTGGGAAAGGTTCCTGCCACCACCACTGCATTCACTAGCCATGAGCCCAGTTTCTGGCTGAGTGGCGCTACCCCTGTGAGAACGCACTGACCACCAGGGCAGCTCCTACATTGAGTGTCTGCCCCCTAGTGGTCAGTGCATATCATAGCGACGTTCTGGTTATTCTGCCATAATGGTCGCTCAAGCTTTTATTATATAGATGGTTCCGCCACTATGGAAAACAGTTTGGCAGTTCCTTAAAAGTTATAAGCACCCAATTACCTTTTGACCTGACAATTACATTCTTATATGCCTAAAGAACTGAAAATGGTTAATCAAACAAGTACACAGAAACACTTGATTATAGTACCATTAGTTTTAATAGTCAAAATATAAAAATAGGCCAAATGATCATCAACAGATGGGTGCATATCAAAATTGCGGCACATATATACAAGAGAATATTATAGAATTATAAAAATAAATGAAGTACTGATTCATGCTATAACGTGAATGAATGAACCCAAAAAACATATGGTTCTAGAAGCCATATACAAAAGATTACATATTGTATGATTCCATTTATATAAAATATTAAGAATAGTTAAATCCATAGAAAACAAACAGATTGTGGTCTTGGCCAGAATGACTAAGAAAAACAGAAAGAAGAATCAAGAAAAATCAGAAATAAAAGAGCAGACATTAAAATGATGCCATAGAAATATAAAGGATCACAAGGAACAAATATGAAGAATTATTTATCAAAAATTGGATAACCTAGATAAATGAATAAACTTGTAGAAAGATATAACCTACCAAGAATGATTCAAGAAGAAATATAAAATCTGAATAGACCAATAACAAATAAAGATAGCTTTTGATGCTGAAGTCTATACATCACTTGCTGTATCCGCATTTTTATTAAATTCATTCCTTTTCATTATTAAAAATATATTGAATGAGTCACCAAAAATTTCCCAACAAAAAAAATCCCAGGACAAAATGGTTTCATTGATGAATTCTTTATTGGCTTTTAACACAAATTAACAGTCTTCATAATCAACATTAATTATTTTTGCTGCATTTTACACTTAAAATAGTAATATCCATTTATAGTTCAACAAAGAGGAAAATTTTCCATTTATATAATGGCAGAAAAATTCTTACTTCAAGTTATAGTTAAAATGTTTCCTCTTTCTGAGAAAAAAATATTTAGGCATTAGCAAATCCAAATGGTATGTTACCTATAGTACTGTGGTGCCTCGCATAAAGAACGCCTCGCACATCGAACGCTGCACACAACGAACTTCATTTCATGATTCATACAACGAACTTCGTTTCACACAACGAAGTCGCCCGAGCTTCCACGACCGCTTCGCCCGAGCTTCCATGATCGCTGCGGATGTATTGCATCCTTCCGCGCAGGCACTGCAGGCAGTCGTTAGTCACTGCGCTTAACTTAAGCACGTATCGCGGCAATCGTTCTTCATTACGAATTAAATCACGCACGTATCACGGCAGTCGTCCTTTTAAATTAAACTCAATATTTTTTTAAATCATGATGTATCTAAATAAAAATAATAACAAAAAAACTATCTTTTTTTATGTCATCTTAGCATATTTTATGCTACAGAACGAATTATTTTTTTTAACATGTATTGTTATGGGAAAACGCGTTTCACATAACGAACTTTTCGCATAACGAACTTGCTCCTGGAACGAATTAAGTTCGTTGTGTGAGGCACCACTGTACTAATAATTTTACTATTTTATATTGATGGTAATATATCTGATCACAGAATCATAAAAATCACATTAAAGTATATATTCAGTATTTGATGACCTACATAAAAACCAAATACCTGATTTAGGTCAAATATCAAAATTAATGCCAAGTTTCAGTGCATTCCTAGTTTGCATTTATTTATATACACTGCGAAGAACAGTGGAAAATTATTCTGTATTGTATATCTTAAAATAGAGCCAAGTTCTCTTGAGTTAGAAAAGATTTGAGTTAAATATTTATATATTGTGTATTTGAAATAGGTATTTTATTTAGTGATTGAATTTCTTGATTAGATTTTTGGGGGGTGGGGAATTATTGGTTTGGTTTTGTTTGCAAAACACTTTTCCTATATATAAGGCTAGGCAGCAAGAATTAACTAAATGGTCTCAGGAATTCATATACTAAAAAATACATTTTATAAAATAGAATGTAATTTTTTAAATTTAAATCATAACATTGGAGACTTACAAAATTTACAGACTGATTTCTAAAATATTGCTTGGATTATAAATTTTAAAATAAAGTCTACTTAAGTACCACATTGGTAATACACTAGAATCAATAATGTTTTTCAACTATATCCTTGTCACTCATCTGTTCTTAGTTTTAATGCCTCCACTGATAATAGAAATTATGCTCACTTATGTGCAGAAGAAAAATTGATGCTTTCTGTAGCCTAGAATCTTCTTTTTAAAAGCTGATTCTTTAAATTCAGAGTTATATAAAATGTTCTGGAGTGAATGAGTTGGGTTGGAAACTAATAATAAGTATATGCTTTGATTACAACATCAGTCATGCTTTTAGTAAAGTGGTCAAGGTTTCTGACAGAAAAAAAACAAAACAAAGAAAAACAAAACACTTTAAAAACACTATCACGAATACTCTTCAATTTTTACAAGTCTCTCCCATCATTCTATCATTCTCTACTATGTTATGACAACTAAAACTCTGCCCACTAATTCACAAGAAGCTCTCAGTCTTGCTGTGACAGCTGTCAATCAATGTTATCCAAGATAAGTAAATTAAAGATAAAAATGCTTGTGTTGCTCTGTGCAGATTTGAAGATCAATCACAAAGTGTCCCTGTTATAGGCTCGTTAGTGGTCAAGGTGAAACAAAATATTTTGGGCAAACCATTAAAACAATCATTTGATACAAATTTCCCAAAGTTGTAACTTAGAGCTGTGGTCAGCATATAAAAACATATTTTGAAGATTTAAATACATGTAATATGAAATACCAATACCTTTGCTCATTATGATATATTTCAAACATTTATAGACAAGATATATCTTTGGACATTGAGCACTGATACTAAAACATTTCTTCATCACAGATTGATGAGACTCAAGAACAAAACCCTTTAAAATTATTTGAAAGAATGTATAAAATATCTACTTGGTCCACAAAAGATATTTTCATGATATTGGAGGTAAAAATATCTTCTAAATGCACAAATGAAACCCTCTTCTCAGGTATAATAGACTACATCTTTTGGGAACGTAGTATGTATTTGCCTTAAACCCTCTCAATCCTTAAAATCTCTAAGTGTCTTACATGTATCATATCCATTCTCACAGGAGCACTAGTTGGAAAGACAAGTGTTACTTTTTTTTCATGTAAGAAAATGATAGGTTAGAGAATTGGTCATAAAGCACTGAGTCTAGAAGTGGTGGAGCCAGGACTTGAACCAAGGCAGTCTGATTCCCAGGGCCTCTATATACCTCTACTATATTCACCTCTTAGGTCAGGGCTGGGGGACCTTTTTTTCTGATAAGGGCCATTTAAATGTTTATAACATCACAAGAGTCCCTGTACAAGAAATTCCTGCATGGAGTGGGGAGGGTGTCCCTCAGCCCAGCCTACACCCTCTCCAATCTGGGAACCCTCGAGGGATATCTGACTACTCTCTTAGGCCCGATTCCCCGAGGCCTAATCCAGCAGTCAGTCACCCCTCTCACAATTTAGGACTGCTGGCTCCAAACTGCTTGCCTGCCTGCCTGCCTGATTGCCCCTAATAGTGTCTGCCTGCCAGTCTCATCATCCATAACTACTCCCCTGCCAGCCTGTCAATGCCTAACTGCTACCCTGCCAGCCTGTTTGCCCCCAACTGCCCTCCACTTCAGGCCTGGTCCCCTCCCCCCCCAAAGTGCCCTCCCTCCCCTGCAAGCCCAGTCACCCACAACTGCCCTTCTCTGCTAGCCCTGTCACCCACAATAGCCCTCCCCTGCTGATCATCTTGTGGCAGCCATCTTGTGCAAGGGTATGAGGGTCAATTTGCATATTACCTCTTCATTATATGGAATAAGGAACTATAATTTTCTACTTACCTGTGGGTCTAAAAGCTACCAGACTATTAATTCCCCAGACATGCGTGTGGGTTTTTTCTCTGGGCCCTCAAAGTATAACATACAACAGAACATAGTCTGTGCTGGACAAACAGAGCTCAACTTTTCTATCCACCAAGTATATCAAAAGCACCTGAAGGCTAGCCTGTTTCTGTCACCTTTATATCTACAATAGTACTTTACACAGGGTCTGGTGTACATTAATTGTTCAAAAAATATTACAGTCATTATTAGTAGTTACCCAATGTATTGATAAGGATCACATTCCATGGAGCTATAAAAATTATTAGTTCAGGAAGCACAGGAAAAAAGAGAGAGGAAGCTTAAAAATGTTAACTAATATTTTGGTCCTCTACTATTTTTCTTGGGAAACACTTACTGCTCTTGTAGATCTGAACCTAGTATAACTTCTTCCTGGAAGCCTTCAAAGAAGGGCCCTCACTTTGTTCCCTACACATATCGCTCACTTTTATTCTCTAGCATTCTATTACAGGCTCTCAAAATTCTCTCATCAAAGCACACAGTCAGCAATGGATCCATTATTCACTGGAAACCCCTGCCTCATTGTACACTGTAAACAACCCCAGAATTCTTAAAGTTTGATGCTTCTACATCTCTGGATCTATTTTTGTTCATCAGTTTATGTTGTTCATTATATTCCACATATGAGTGAATCATGTGATACTTATCTTTTCCTGATTGGCTTATTTTGCTTAGCATACATAGAAACATTGAACAGACTGTCAAACTTCAGAGGGAAGGCAGGGCAGTGTGGGCAGGTGGAAAGAGGTCAACCAATGAATTTGTGTGCTTATAAACATAATCAATGGACACAGACAATAGGGGGTGAAGGTCTGGACTGGGGGGCAGGGACAGGCTAGGAGGGATCAATAAGGGAAAAGGAGACATATGTAATGCTTTCAATAAGAATTTAAAGAAATTCTTAAATAATTTCTTTTTAAATCTTAAAGTTCTCTATTCTGTTGGCTTTCTTGACACTACTTTAACTTTGTTCTATCCCTATGTCTGGCAATTCCTTCTCAAGTTTGTTTTTCTTACTCTCGACTATATTTTCATTCACTCCATTCTTCATTAACAAGAAAATGTATTTATGGAGACCTACTATACAACAGACATTATTCCTATTGGAGCAACATTTCTTGACATTTTATCTATTTGACAGTTAAATAAGATGTTATTTACTTTATAGGAAGACCCAACTATGTGCTGAGTGCTCTCTTCTTTGGACGTCATTTCTTCTTGGAAAATGTGTTCAGTCTCATGGTTTATAAAACTCACCTATATGGAAAATACCTGCATTCCAGGCTTTATCCTCACATCCTTAAGCTAGACTTCCCATCTGAGTTTTTTTTAAAAGCTTAAAAAGTTTTCCATTAACAAAATCTTTTGTTATACCCAATTCAAATTGTTGTTAAATGCTGACCTCAAGCATTACAAATTAACTTCAAGAGTTTTTGTTAGAGAGGATCCAAGATGGCTGCACAGGTAAACCGCAGCAGCACACAACAATTTCAAAAAAATACAACTAAAATATAAAATGGACATTACCCAGAACTACAGGAAAGTCGACCAACTGGAAATTCTACAACAAGAAGAAAAGAGAAAACCAGAAGGAATAGTGGAGGAGCTGTAAAAGCCTAAGGTATGGAGACACGCGGCCCACAGAGAGGACAGAGCCAGAGAGGAGGGGGCGGCTGAGTGCCTGGCTGGTGTTCCCTAGCGGGAAGGAGATAAAAGCTCTGGACTGTGCTGAATCCCAGACCCAACAGTGCTGAACCCCAGTTCTAGGCCAGACCCTGGGGACCCAGGCTCAAACAGAGGAAGCCTGGGCTATGAGGCAGAATCCCAGGGGAGCGGCGAAAGGCAGAGCCCCCGGAGTCGCGCACATTGTGCACAGAGGACAGACTGTTGACTCTGATGCTAGATTGCCCTAGCGGGAAGGAGACAAAAGCTCTGGACTGTGCTGAGCCCCAGTTCCAACTGCTCTGAACCCCAGTTCTAGGCCAGACCCTGGGGACCCAGGCTCAAACAGAGGGAGCCTGGGCTGTAAGGTGGAAACCCAGGGGAGCTGCGAAAGGCAGAACTCCTGGAAGTGCACACAGTGTGCGCAGAGAAGGGACCGTTGGCTGTGCCGCAGGATTGCCCTCATGGGAAGGAGACAAAAGCTCCAGACTGCTCTGAACCCCACTTCCAATCCCACTTCCAACTGAACTGAACCCCAGTTCCGGGTTCATTGGGGGAGAGACTAGACTGGTAGCAGGCGAAACTCAAAGGCACCTCACTCTCAGAGGTGCTTGCAGCGAGTACTGAAGGACCCTGAGAAACACTGAGACTCAGGAGCCGCATAGGGCATGGCTGACTGAAGCCAAGGTTATAGGCTCCACCCTGAAACTCCACCCCATCCAAGCTGAACACAGAGACTTTTAAGGCTACCAACTCAGAGAAGCTGCGAAAATGCCGAGACAAGGAAATAGATCACAAACAAAAGAAATGGAGGTCAAAAAGCAACTGGACATAGAGTTCAAAACCACATTTATAAGGTTGTTCAAGAACAGGTGTCTTCAAACTTTTTAAAGTGGGGGCCAGATCACGGTCCCTCAGAGAGCTGGAGGGCCAGACTATATGAACTACTAATTCCTACTGTAACACCTCGGCTGCGCTCACTGCCCAAAAAACCTGGCGGGCCGGATCAGACTCCTCTGCGGGCCGCATGTGGCCCACGGGCCATAGTTTGAAGACGCCTGTTCAAGAATCTCCTAGAAAAGGCCAATAAAATAAATGAGACCTATGAGGATATGAAAAGGGATCAACTAGAAATAATAAGGGATCAATGAGAAATAATAAGGGATCAACAAGAAATAAAAGGGATTAACAAGAAATAAAAAATACATTGTCTGAAATAAAAAATATTATACAGAGTCCTAAAAACAGAATGGAAAATCGCAAGAATCAAGTCAAAGATTTGGAACATAGCCAGAAGACACTCCTCCACAGAAGCAAGAAGGCAAGAGAATCCAGAAAATTGAAGATAATGTAAGAAAATTCTGGGACAACTTCAAGCAAACCAACATCAGAATTATGGGGGTCCCAGAAGATGAGAGCGAGCAAGATATTGAAAACATATTGAAAGAAATAGCAACAGAAAACTTGCCCCACATGGTGAAAGAATTAGACTTACAAGTCCAGGAAGCGCACAGAACTCCAAACAAAAGGAATCCAAAGAGGACCACACCAAGACACATAATTAAAATTCCAAGAGCAAAAGACAAAGAGAGAATATTAAAAGCAGCAAGAGCAAAGCAGGTAGTTACCTATAACGGAGCACCTATACGATTGTCAGCTGATTTCTCAACAGAAACCATGCAGGCCAAATGGGAATGGCAAGAAATATTCAAGGTGATGAATAGCAAGAACCTACAGCCAAAAATAATCTACCCAGCAAAGCTATCACTCAGAATAGAAGGCCAGATAAAGAGCTTCACCAATAAAAAAAAGCTAAAGGAGTTCATCACCACCAAACCAGAAATATGAATTGCTGAAGGGGGTTCTTTTTGAAGAGAAAGTAAATAAAGATAAAAACTATGAACAACAAATACATAACTATCAACAAGTGAATCTAAAAACCAAAAACATTTTTTTTTAATCTGATGAACAATATTAACTGTTGAATATAATGGAATTAGAGGTATGGAAGGGGAGTAAACTGATGATTCTCAAGGAAAAGGGGAGATGGGGGTGTAGGAAGAGACTGAACATAAACTGTGCACCTATGGATGAGGACAATGGGGGTTGGGGAAAGGGCAGAAGGTGGGGTGGGAACCTGGTAAAGGGAGCAATGGAGGGGGGGGGGAAAGAAGAACATCTGTAATAATATGAATAATAAAGATTTATTAAAAATAAATAAATAAATAAATAAATAAATAAAGTGTTAGCCAAATTTAAAAAAAAAAGAATTTTTGTTATTATTACCTTTATTTAATATATTGGAGTGCCATTGATTAAGGAAATAATATGGGTTTAGGTATACAGTTCCATAATGCATCATCTGTACATTGTATTCTGCATTTACCACCTGAAGTCAAGTTTTTTCCCATCACCATTTATCCCCTCTTTACCTTCTTTCTCAATAATTTTGTCCTCAATATTTTCAAGCATAAAATGTCAGCAAAAAGGTTTTGTAATGAGAAATAAGATTATTCATTTTTAATATATTTCCTTTTCCTTTGCTTTTTGTTTGTTTGTTTTGGGGTGTGTGTGTGTGTGTGTGTGTGTGTGTGTGTGTGGCTTAATAGTTACATAGTCATTGTGAGTTTCAGTTTATTTATTTTTTCTTAATTTTTGTTTTTTCATTTTATTGAATTTACTAGGGGCCTAGGGTATGAATTTGTGCACCTTATAAGGAACTGTGGGCCACAAGGCGGGTCTTGGCCCACCCTCCACACTCCTGCCTGGCCTCTCCTGATACAACCCCTGGTTCCCTGTCTGCTGGCAGTCCCACTCCCACCACCACTGCTCCCACGTGCTGATGACGCTGGCCCTGCTCACACCTGCTGATGGCACGGAGAGATTGGGGCCGGCACCAGCAGCTGGTGCAAGTGGGACCAGTGCCATCAGTGGGTGCAAATGGTGGCTGCTGCCCCAATTGCCCCTCAGGAGCAAGGGAAGGTGAAGAAACCCTGAGGGGCAGACGCTGCTCACACCCGCTGATGGCATCAAGTTATCAGGGCCAGTGCCAGGTGCCAGCAGCAGGTGTGAGAGGCACTTCTAGTGCCAGCAGTGGGTGCAAGCAGGGCCAACACTAGCAGCAGGTGTGAGCACCCAGTGGAACTGCAGTACACAAGAGCAGAGAATTTTCAGTATCCAACAGAGGCTCACCCTGATGACAGTGACTGGCTCCCTGCTTTGGTCTGGCACACTTGCTCACCTGCTCCACCATCCTGCTGTGGCTGATACCTGCCATTTTCCACACAAACCCCCTGGTGGTCAGCGCATGTCATAGCAACCAGTTATTCAGTTGTTCCGTTGTTCCACCATTCAGTCTATTTGCATATTAGCTATATGTGTGTGTGTTAAAATTAACCCAACAAAGATGGCTGCAGCCATGGAGAGAGCAGGAGGCTTGGGTTTCCCTAGCAATAGAGGAAGCCAAGCTTTCTGCCTGCCCTGGCCTGCTTTGGCATCCTCTTAAAGCTACAAAGTTTCAATTATAGAAAATAAGTAAATCCCAACAAAAATGGCTGTGGCCACAGAGCAAGCAGGAGGCTTGGCTCCGTTCAAGGCTACAAAGTTTGAATTATAGAAGATAAATAAATCCCAGATACCAAGGCTACCACTTGGGTGGCTGGAGAGTGTGGCTGGCCTTCAAACAACCACAGGCTCCTCACCCAGGCCATCTCATTCCTCAAGAAAATCCCCACCCTGATCCAGGACACTTTTCAGAGTAAACCAGTTGGCTCCCACCCATGCACTATGCCTCAATCCTATTTAATCCTCTTATCTAATAAAATAATAATATGCAAATTGACTGTCACTATAACACACAAGATGGCTGCCCCCATGTGGTCAAAGATGACTGACTTCATGTGGACACAAGATGGTCACCACAAGATGGCCAGCAATGGAGGGCAGTTGGGGGCAATCAAGCCTGCAGGGGAGGGAAATTAGGGATGACCAGGCCTGCAGAGGAGAGAAGTTAGTGGTGGCCAGGCCTGGGAAGGACAAGGCAGGGAAGGGCAGTTGGGTGGGGACCCAGGCCTGCAGGGGAGAGCAGTTGGGTGGGAACAGGCCTGCAGAGGAGGGCAGTTAAGGGTCACCAGGCCTACAGGGTAGGGCAGTTAGGGGCAAACAGGTTGGCAGGGGAGCAGTTAGGCATCAATAAGTCTGGCAGGGATGTGGTTAGGGGGTGATCAGGCTGGCAGAGAGAAATGGTTAGGGGCAATCACAAAGGCAGGCAGGCGAACAGCAGTTGGGAGCCAGCAGTTCTGTATTGTGAGAGGGATATCTGACTTCCCGCTTAGGCCCAATCCCAGTAGGATCCCCTCAAACTTCCCTTCCTTTCAAGCTTGATTGTCCCCAGTAGGATTGGGCCTAAATGGGTAGTCAGATATCCCTCAAGGGGTCCCAGATTTGAACAGGTGTAGGCTGGGCTGAGGGACACATGCCCCATGCACAAATTTCATGCATTGGGCCTCTAGTATGTATATATTAGGGTGACACTGGTAAACAAAACTATACAGGTTTCAGGCACATAATTCTACATTGCACCATCTATATAATGTATTATATGTTCACCACCCCAATTTGAGTCTTCATCCATCACCACTATATCCCTTACACCCTTCTCCACAGCCCCAAACCAATACTGCCCTGCAATATCACCACACTATTGTCCATGTCCATGAGTTTTTCCTGTTTTTTTCCATTTTGCTCAAACCCTGTAGCCTCTAGACCAGGCTCCCCCACCCCAACAGCTATCAGGCTGATCTCTACTTATGCATCTGTCTCTATTTTGCTTCTTACTTAGTTAACTTTTTTACTGGATTCCACATATAAGTGCAATCTTATGGTATTTGTCTTTTTCCTGATAAGCTCATTTCACTTAGCATAATACTCTCCAGGTCTATCCATGCTGTCCCAAAGGGGAATATTTCATTCTTTCTTATGACTGAGGAGTATTCAATTGTGTCTCCATACCACAACATTTATAGTCACTCATCTACCGATGGTCACTTGGGCTGCTTTCAAATCTTGGATATCCTAAATAATAAAGAGATGATAGTCAAATTGACTGTCACTCTGCCACAAAGATGGCTGTACCCACAGCCACAAGATGGTGGCCCCAATCCTCTCAGCCCCTACAGAGTCCCCCAGTCCTGGGGGGAGTGGCCACTGACAGCAAGCAGTATAACCAGTCTGGTGGAATATTTGCTTCATTGCCATGACAATGAGGCAAGTGTTCCACCCCAGCTACAGAGGGCCTTTGGGCAGTAGACTCAGAGTGGCCTTGGCAGGGAGGGGTTAAACTTGTATCATGGCCTCAGCAAGGAGGCAAGTGTTCTTCAGCCAGCACAGAGGGCCTCTGGCCAGACCGGGCATGGAATGCTTGCCTCATTGCAGGCCAGGCTGAAGGATCACTCTCCCCCCGCAATGCACAAATTTTGTGCACCAGACCTCTAATCTATATATATAAAAGGCTAATATGCAAAGTATCCCCTTGGAGTTCAAGCAAGAGACCTGTAGTTTGATTGCTTTCTGTGATGCACAGCCCATCAGTCAGTGGCCTGGGCTTCACTCTTTGTAGGGATCATGGAACCCCCTGATTTATCAATTGCCCTGCTGGCCAGTGGCCTGGACCTCCCTCTGCCAGGTTATCATAGGATAATGGCAGGAGCCCCTTGACCAATTGCATCACACCCACCTTGGCTGGCCTGGCACCAGTGCGTGTATGGTTGTCCAGAAAATCATCTGTTGGTTCTACTGTTGGGTCATTCGGTCAATTTACATATTATGCTTTTACTAGAGGCCTGATGCATGAAATTCGTGCACTATGGTATGTATCCCTCAGTCCAGCCTGCAACCTCTCCAATCTGGGATCCTTCAAGGGATGTCCAACTGCACATTTAGGCCTGATCCCAGTAGGATTTATATGAAACTTTCACAATTTATTTACCCCAGTAGGATAGAGCCTAAACAGACAGTCGGACATCCCCCTCACAATCCAGGACTGTTGGCTCCCAGCTGCTTGCCTGCCTGACTTTCTGATTGCCCCTAACCACTTCTGCCTGCAAGCCTGATTACCTACTAACTACTCCCCTGCCAGCCTGATTGCCCCTAACTTCCCTCCAGGGCAGTTTGGAGATTGAGTTTGGAGTTTGAAACTAAGCAATTAAGAGAAGAGAGCAAGCAGGAAAAAGAAAAACAAAATATAAAAATTTGGCTAGTGAAGTAAGAGAAAATATAAGGGTTCATAGAGTTGGAGCATGGAAGAGAAAATTAGATATATGAGTAAGCCAACAGAGACATCTATAAAAGTAGTGCATCTATAAAGCAGATAGAAAAGATCAATTTTCAACAAGGAGTAAAAAGATAGGAGACAAACTAAAGCAAGAACAGGAGAAGAGAAACAGGATGAAAAATGGAGAAGTGAGGAAGAAAAGGTTGGCAAAAGGTAAAATAATGAGAGAAGATAAAAATAGAATGTAGAACACTAATCAAAAAAAAATAAAAGGTTAAAAAATAATAAAATTTAATTAAAAAGAATTTTTTCTGTCCCTTTCATTCTTAAGTAAAAGATAAAAATTAAAAAGTAAAGTTGTGAATTATCATTTGCTTCAATTGAGCTTTAGTGTCCCATGGGGACTGGAATAAGGCCCCTCTCTACTGTTCTGTCTGTACTTCTCAGTTTCAGGTTAGGTAATCAGCATTATGTTTAAGTTCCAAGGGAATTACTGCCTATTAGTATCTGTCTCCACAGCCTTGGTTTCAGGCATGCAGGACCAATCTGCCCTCTTTGTCTGCCTGCTTTCAGTAGTATTTACACAAGCATCTGTTTCTGACACAGGCTCTAGGTGGCAGTGTTGCTGTATTAGTTTCCGGGGCCACTAGGAGGGACTAGCTCTTTTGGAGAAAAATGGCTGTTTAGGGTTGGAAGGATTGGACTGTATAAGAGCTGGATTTCTGGTCGCCTCTCCCTGCTTTGCTCCTCAGACTCCAACAAACCATCTCCACCTCCACCACACCCTCAGCAAGTGTTTGTAATGGAAAGATCCTATGCACTGAGTTTAGCAGGTAAAAGCAAGGGAATATAAAGACAAAGCAACTGCACCACTGCTCATATCTCTCCCCCTGGAACTGTGTGGCCCATGCATAACTTCAAGATATCTTTTTGGGCACAGCCACCATGGCTGTGGGCTTAGATCTAGAGTGCCCAGCTGCCAGCAGACCTGTGGACCCCTTCCACAGTCAGGTGTTAAGAGTGTCCCCAAGGGTTGTTATGCCCAGACTTCGTGATCCCCAAGGACCACCAGAGAGCCGAGTCCGATGCAATAAACAAAAGAGCCTTCACCATGCTAGCATGTGCTCCTCCCACCCACGCCGGCAGCATGGCGGAAGAGAGCGAATTTCTCCCAGTCCAGGGGTTTTGAGGGCTAGGGATAACTCCGCCCTACGGTGAGGAGTTGGGAGCTCATCCTTGCCCCGCCCTGCCCTCTCATTCCCCCCTTGTCTAATGTGCCTAGTCAAATCATTGACTCAGCCTACTTCCTTTCAGCATGAACAACAAATACAGTTATCAAGACCCTTAGTACCACAGTTCCCATCAGTATTGTCCTCACTGAAGTCCAGTTCCCCTCCTGCAGGCACCAGTTCTCCTCCTGGCCTGTAGTTGCCAGGATCAAGGCCATGCAGGAGCTGGGAGTCATGTAGTCAAGTCTGGGTGCCATCTACTTCAACAGCAGTGGGCGTGCTCAGGATAACAGTGCAGCATCCCTTTGAGTCCTTGGGCAGCAAATTTCTTTACCCACATTGAGTTCCGGGGCTACAGGGTCTGTGGTGGGCACTGGCAGTGCATCTGGAACAAGCAAACTGCAGAGCCTGTAAGGACTTGAGCAAGGAAATGGTAACCATACATGATCCCCTCCCAAAAAGGGGAAACTTGTCCCAGTAAGGGGTACACCTGGCCCTCAAGAGGGCAAAGGACAGGGGGTTGGTCCAATTTTCACCGATTCTAAGACACATTTAGTTAAACCCCCTTCCTCCCGAGTCGCACCTACCTGTCCTAAGGCTAGAGCTATACTCTGAGATACCTTAGCTACCAAGGTGGGGCTGTTATCCGATAGTGGGGTATACTTCAACCTAATCTGAAGTGTCTATAAAAACTAGACCTTAATGCTGGTGGTTTAATCTCTGAAATCCACCTACCAATGCTCTCCTGGGGAGGTTCCCTGGGACCTGAATTCCCAGGGGGGATCCCCTTACCTGGCTTAGCATTTACCTGTGCACAGACAGTACTTCTAGCAACTCTGCCTCACAGAAGTTTAGAAGTCTTGGTGACACTTAACCTGGTGTCACCGGGCAACTCTGACCTAGAGCCTCTGGGACCAACAATCTTGTCATCTGGAGGGTCCATCAACCATCTGGTCCTTCAGTGGCTTGCTTCTGTTCAGCCAATTCCCTCTGGTTGCAGTTGGTAACCCTCTTTTCTCTGTGGATGGCACAGTGTCTCCATCAAAGGGCCTGGATTAAGGCCAAAAGTTCTGGAGCTGTGCCCAAATGGTGTGGTCCAGGGTGACTACCGCTGCCCCTGCATATCAGGTCCCATCCTAAACATAACTGCTCCCATCCGTGAACAGTACCTTGTCGTCTGTTACCTCTGTGCAGTCATGAATGGGTTCCATCAGCATCATCTGGAAGCAGCCCGGCAGGGTTGATGGCCAGAGTCTTATGTATCCGGACACAGGGCTGGTCCAGGAGAAAAGCCTGACCCATCCAGGTTAGCTCCTGGTCCAGAGTCCACTTATCTGCCTCCTTCACCAGCAATGCTGTGGTGGCCACTGCCTGGGAGCTTGCTGGCCACCCTGCTGCCACAGGTTCCAGTCTCTTAGACAGATAGGCAACAGGTCTCTTCCAGGGACCTAGAGTCTGAGTGAGAACCCCTTTGGCAATGTCTCTTACCTCACTCACGTAGAGGTGGAAGGGCTCCGCTTCGTCTGGCAAGGCTAGGGCAGCTGCTGAGATGAGAGCCTTCTTTAGCTCCTCAAAGATCCGTTGTTCCACTTTGGACCAGTTCAACAGCTGCATTCCCCCAGTACGTGTTCCTTCTGAGGACCACAGTCCTTCTTGATGTCCAAGGAAAGCAGGCAGTTTGTCCGGTGGCTTCCTGGGCTGATGTACGGGTCCTATTGGCTCTCTCAAGACTAAATAGGGTTCCCCCATGCCCATCAGGAAACTAACAGGCTTGCCTCTCCTAGCTAACCTGTCAGGACATACTCTTTATAATTTTTATAAAAATCTTATCTTCCAAAAATACATAACCGTGCCTCAAATTTTAAAGAAAAGGCAAGGGAGGAGGGAGCAGGTCCAGTACCTGTTTTCAGGCCTCTAACAGCTTGAATTTTAAAATGTCACATTTTTCCTATAGATACTGCATTTCTAAGCCCCCTCTATTCCCCCCACACAGAACATCAGTGAAAATTGTCCAAGCAGTCTCGGGGGGTTAATCATACAAATAATTGTTTTCACATTGTTTTAACACAATTCTAAATAAATTATAAACCTTTGTGATGAAGTCTACTTAAACCTACAAAGTAGATACACATGACTGAAACCAAAAATGATTCCCAAAGTTTAAACAAAATACAAGATGCAGGTACAAGCCCAAATTCAACAACAATGGCATATGAGAAAAGCAAAACAAAACAAATCAAATATAAAAGTTTCATGTTACATTAAACATTACTTCAGAAAAACTGACTTAAAATAATTTTTTAAGTGTAAGCATTACATACTTTTTCATCTGACAAATGAGAATAAATCAATCCTTGAGATCTTTGATCATTACTGCTTATTCTTAACACATATAATACAGTTAGCCTGCTATATTCTAGGCATCTAGTTACTGCAATTAACTTTTCCTAATTCAATTTATACTTTGAGCTTTTAAAGCTGGCAAGTCAAATATATTTGGCATTTTTTTTAGATTAATAACATTACATTTCTAATACATCCTGCTTATTTAGGGTAAAGTTTCAGCAACAGATCTAATCATACAGTTTTTTCAGATCTCAAAATTTTTTTCTGAAGTTCAAACAAAGCACTGAATAATCTCTTTGTAGGAGAGCTAATAGTCTTGCGCTCTCCCGCCTCCCCTAGACCTCTTCACACCAGAGGCAGTTTACTAGGATTTAAGACAATGTCAGAAAATCATAGGTCAATCACAATTCATACTTAAGTAGCTATATGACTGCTTAGCTGATACCAATGACAAGGAAGACTAACCATTGTGGGCTGCTTCACCACCAATCACCTGCCACTCCCTGAAGCTGGAGCAGCATTCAAATGCAAATGAACACATTCTTTACCTGAAGACTCTCAGCCATTACCATCTAGTTTCCACCTCAAGGCTGGGAATTTCAAAAGCTGCTTACAATGACTTGGGAAACGAGTTTTAATTTATCTCCCGGTTATCTTCACCATTTTTAAAGCTCATTCTGGCTCATTCTGTACACAGAAAAGTTTTAAGCACAGCCCAAAACTATGCGCACTCATTTTGTACTGGCCTTTTCACTTTACTGAGCACAGAGATTCGCCCTTGAGCTCTTCTCCAGTACCCGATGTCGCCAGGGACCAGATGCCTCCACTCTGGCCCAGGCCCCTAGGGCCCAGGCCCCTGGAGCGAGGCTGCTTTGGCCACCCTAGCCACACTACTCAGGCAGCCCCCAAGGGGAAAGCGCGGATCGCCCCAGCGGCTTCCCGGCTCCACTTCCCCTTCCCCAGGCAGCCAGCAAATTAACCCAGGTGCCTGCTCCCGGAGCGAGGCCACCACTGCCCAGCCACGCTCCACTGCACAGACTGAGCCACGAGGGAGCCCTCCCTCCAACCCAACGCCGCCAGGGGGACCCCGCACCGCCACGCCGGCCACACTTCGCCGGCTCCATCCTGGGGCGCCATGTTGCCCGCAGATACCAAACTCAGACCTGGGAAAGGCTCCCTTTCCGCAGGTGAGGCAACGGCTCACGCCATTCCTCTCCCCATAGGAGGGTCCCTCTCGGGCCCTCCCGGGAGGTCAGAACATCTTCTGATCCTCCTGCCCGTGGTCTTCATGGTGCGTCCACCAGGCGTTTTCGGGCACCAATTCCACAAGGGGTTTTACATCCCTCCAGGGCGCACACACAAAAACACAGACACACACACACCTACCGCGGCCAGTCAGACTCTCCGGACCGGGTTTTCCCTAATGGTCCTGGGGATTCCGGACGAATTCCCCCATCTGTTATGCCCAGACTTCGTGATCCCCAAGGACCACCAGGGAGCCAAGTCCGATGCAATAAACAAAAGAGCCTTCACCATGCTAGCATGTGCTCCTCCCACCCAGGCCGGCAGCATGGCGGAAGAGAGCGAATTTTTCCCAGTCCAGGGGTTTAGAGGGCTAGGGATAACTCTGCCCTATGGGGTGGAGTTGGGAGCTCATCCTCGCCCCGCCCTGCCCTCTCAGGGACATGGACTTAGTGCAGTGCAGTCTCCCTCGGACACTCTAGCCCTGGTGGTAGCACATTTCTCTCTCCAGCCCAGATTCCCTATTTGATCCTACACATCAAAGTAAGTAGTTGCGTGGCCTCAACACATCATTGGCATGTTATGCTTTGATTGGTTGAATCTCAAGGCATTCTCTGTCCTCTTCAGCCACAGACTGTCTCACAAGTTGTGTTTAATTTGCCAATTCCAGTTGGATGTTATTTGACTTGGTTGTTTCTTCTATCTGCTCCATAAGAAGGCTCAGGACATTTTGTCTCCTTCCTGGACAAATTTTTTAGAAGATCACAGCCGGGGAGGCTGGAGTCTCAGTGTGTATGAGTTCATAGTCAAGGCACCCAGTCCCTGGCTGGAGTGGCTCTAGTGTCCTACGTGGTGTCTGAGGGATCCCCAGGTAGAGATGAGGCTGAGCTCCCAGTCATAGAAGCTTTCCCTTTCAAAATGACAACTCAGCCTCTGAGTCAGAGCCAGCCGGCTGCCCTGGGAACAATTGCAGCAGTAGCAGAGGCTTCCTGGCCAGGGGAGCCTGGTCCACCAGCCCC
The DNA here is from genome assembly GCF_014108245.1 of Pipistrellus kuhlii. Lineage (NCBI taxonomy): Eukaryota > Metazoa > Chordata > Mammalia > Chiroptera > Vespertilionidae > Pipistrellus > Pipistrellus kuhlii. Next base: position 80,204,950 of record NW_023425573.1, read on the forward strand.
TAAAAGTCCTGCGGAATACAATTGTCATTCTCTCTCTCTCTCTCTCTCTCTCTCTCTCTCTCTCTCTCTCTCTCTCTCTCTCTCTCTCACACACACACACACACACACACACACACACCACCACCACCACCACCACCACACACACATCCACACACTCCCCCACACACCCCACACACACAACCACATATTCCCCTTTCACTCACTCACACTCTGTCCCTCACTGTAGTCCTGTGCTGGAGGATAAGTACAGTAGTTAACATAATAAAATGTGAGAAGTTCCTCTGAAGGCTAATGGATACCTTCAGCAAGACTGAAGATCTGCATATTATTGCCTGCTGTCAGACAGCTGAGGGCAGTTTCCCCAACCTGATGGCCCTTTATTGTTTACCAAACCTTACCTTTAATATGTATATCTGCTTTGCTAAAGGACAAAATGTGCAAATAAAAAGCTGTGGGTTCAGAGATTCAGGGAGCCCACTTCCCTAGAAAATGGAGCCTCCCCTGGCTCCTCCATGCCTCTCAAGTTTATATTTCTTGTCTAGTCTAATTCATTTAAGCACTGCCCTTCTCCAGATTTCTGAACCCTAGCTGTGGAAAGACTGGCAGTCCTGCTGGCCACCATCTTAGATTTCTACTATAGTTCTTTATTAACTTTTAATATTAACCCCTTCTTACATGTATCATTGGCAAATATATTCTCCTATTCAGTGTGCTGTCTTTTTATTTTGTTGATGATTTCCTTTACTCTGCAAAAGCTTTTTAGATTGATATAGTCCCACTTTTTTATTTTTCCTTTTCTTTCCCTTTCTTGAGGAGATATATCAGAAAAAAAATTTGATAGTAAAAATATCTGAGATTTGGTTGCCTATGTTTTCTTCTAAGCTTTTTATAGATCTGTATCTAACATTTAAATTTTTATCTATTTTGACTTTATTTTTGTGTATGGTATAAGAAAAATGATCTTTTATTTTTTGCATTTATCTGTCCAATATTCCCAACACTATCCTATCTAATAAAAGGGTAATATGCTAAGTGTCCAGTTGTCTGGTTGGTCATTCAATCAATCAAAGCATAATATGCTAATGATGTGCTGAGGCCACCCAACTACTTGCTTTGATGTGCAGGGGCAGACAGTTGACCAGTCAACCAGTCACTATGACATGCACTGATCATCAGTGGGCAGACACTCCAACCAGTAGATTAGCTTGCTACTGGGGTCTAACTGATTGGGACTGAGCAAGATGGGCCAGACATGCCCTGGAGCCATCCTGCAGTCCCTCCCTGGCTGTCCAACTTCCGTATCTTTCCCTCTCCCCAATTGTGCAGCTGTGAGGTCCCTTGGCCTGGCCTGTGCCCTCTTGCAATTCAGGATCCCTCAGGGGATGTCGAAGAGCCTGTTTTGGCCCAATCCTGCTGAACACAGAAACTGCCCCCTGGTGGTAAGTGCACTCCCACAGAAGGAGCACTTCTCAGCCTGAAGCCGGGATCACGGCTGGCAAGCACAGCAGTGGTAGTGGGAGCCTCTCTCACCTCTGTGGCAGTGCTAAATATGTCTGACTGATGGCTTAGGCCAACTCCGCATTAGGGATGGCCTAAGCAGTCAGTTGGACATCCCCTGAGGTCACTCAGACTGCAAAAGGGTACATTCTGGGCTGAGAAACCACCCCCACCAACCCTCCAAGAGCATAAATGTTGTGCACTGGGCCTCTAGTTTACTTAATAAAATTATCTTTAGTACATTGTATTTTCTGCCTCCTTTGTCAATTATTGACTATAAATACATGAGTTTATTTCTGGGTTCTGTATTCTGTTCCATTTATCTGTCTATTTTTATGCCAGTTCCATGCTGTTTGGATTACTCTGACTTTATAGTATTATATAATATCAGGTAGCAAGAGTCCCCCAACTTTGTTTTTATTCATCAAGTTTGCTTTGGCTATTCAGGGACTTTTGTAGTCCCATATAAATTTTTGTAATATTTGTTTTAGTTCTTAGAAATATACCATTGTTATCTAGATAAAATTGCATGGAATCTATAGATTGCTTTGGGTAGTAAGGTTTTTTTAATTATGTTAATTCTTCTGATCCAAGAACACTGAATTGTAACTTCTTTAATTTCTTTCTTTGATGTCATATAATTTCCTAAGTGCAGGTATTTCACATTATTGGTTAAATTGTGAGTGGGTTGTTTTCTTAGTCCCCCTTATGATAAGTCATAATTGGTGTATAAAAATGCTACTCCAAACATTCAAGGAAGAACTAAAACCTATCCTCTTCAGACTATTCCAAAAAATCCAAGAGGAAGGAACACTTCCAAACTCCTTCTATGAAGCCAGCATCACCCTAATACCAAAACCAGATAAAGACAACTCAATGAAAGAGAATTACAGGCCAATATCCCTCATGAACATAGATGCCAAAATCCTCAACAAAATTCTAGCAAATCGACTCCAGAAGAACATCACAAAGATCATACACCATGACCAAGTAGGATTTATTCCAGGAATGCAAGGATGGTACAATATCCGCAAATCAATAAACGTGATACATCACATTAACAAATTGAAAGATAAAAATCATATAGTCATATCAATTGATGCAGAAAAAGTATTTGATAAAATTCAACACCCTTTCCTGATAAAAACTTTTAACAAGGTGGGAGTACAAGGATAATACCTCAACATAATAAAAGCTATAAATGATAAACTCACAGCCAACATTATACTCAATGGGCAAAAACTAAAACCATTCTCTCTAAGAACAGGAACAAGGCAGGGATGCCCACTCTCACCATTCCTGTTTGACATAGTACTGGAAGTACTAGCCATTGCAATTAGACAAGAGGAGGAAATAAAAGGCATCCAAATTGGAAAAGAAGAAGTAAAGTTATCCTTATTTGCAGATGACATGATATTGTACATAAAAAACCCAAAAGACTCCATTAAAAAACTAATTGACTTAATAAATGAATTTGGCAACATAGCAGGATACAAAATTAATGCCAAGAAATCCATGGCATTTCTATACACCAACAGTGAAACTACAGAAACAGAGGCTAAAAAAGCAATTCCATTTACTATCGCACCAAAAAAATTAAGATACCTAGGAATAAACTTAACAAAGGAAGTAAAGGATCTATTTGCGGAAAACTACAAAACACTGAAAAAAGAGATAGAGGAAGATGTAAGGAGATGGAAGAACATACCATGTTCATGGATTGGTAGAATCAACATCATCAAAATGTCCATACTTCCTAAAGCAATCTATAAGTTCAATGCACTCCCCATTAAAATACCAACGACATATTTCACTGACCTAGAAAGAACTCTCCAAAAGTTCATTTGGAACAATAAAAGACCCCGAATAGCCACAGCAATCCTGAGAAAGAAGAGTAAAGTAGGAGGGATCTCAATACCATATTTCAAACTATATTACAAAGCCACTGTTCTCAAAACAGCCTGGTACTGGCACAAGAATAGACATATAGATCAATGGAATAGAATCGAGAACCCAGATATCAACCCAAATCACTATGCTCAATTAATATTCAACAAAGGAGGCAGGAATATACAATGGAGTCAAGACAGTTTCTTCAATAAATGGTGTTGGGAAAATTAGACAGACACATACAAAAGAATGAAACTAGATCACCAACTTACACCATTCACAAAAATAAACTCAAAATGGATACAGGACTTAAACATCAGACGGGAAACCATAAAAATACTAGAAGCATCCACAGGCAGCAAAATCTCAGACGTATTCCAAAAGAACTTCTTCACCGATACTGCCCCTAGGGCAATGGAAGCTAAAGAGAAAGTAAACAAATGGGACTTCATCAAAATAAAAAGCTTTTTTACAGCAAAAGAAACCATCAACAAAACAACAAGAAAGCCCACGGTGTGGGATAACATATTTGCAAATAATACCACTGATAAAGGTTTAATCTCCAACATTTACAGACAGCTTATACAAATAAATAAAAGGAAGATGAATGATCCAATTAAAAAATGGGCAATTGACCTAAATAGAATATTTTCAAAAGAAGACAGAAGGAAAGCCAAAAGGCACATGAAAACATGCTCAAAGTCACTAATTGTCCGAGAGGTGCAAATCAAAACAACAATGCGGTACCATCTCACACCTGTCAGAATGGCCAACATCAACAAATCAACAAACGACAAGCATTGGCGAGGTTGTGGAGAAAAAGGAACCCGCATACACTGCTGGTGGGAATGCAGACTGGTACAACCACTGTGGAGAACAGTGTGGAGTTTCCTCAAAAAACTGAAAATGGAACTCCCATTTGACCCAGTAATCCCACTTCTAGGAATATATCCTGAGAAACTAGAAACACCAATCAGAAAGGATATTTGCACCCCTATGTTCATAGCAGCACAATCTACAATAGCCAGAATTTGGAAACAGCCTAGGTGCCCAACAGCAGATGATTGGATCCAAAAACAATGGTACATCTACACAATGGAATACTATGCTGCCACAAAAAAGAAGGAATTCTCATCATTTGCAGCAACCTGGATGGAATTGGAGAACATCATGCTGAGTGAAATAAGCCAATCAATGAAGGAGAAACACCACATGACCTCACTCATTGGTGGATGATAAAGATCATTATAAACTGATGAACCAAGAGACAGATATAGAGAAAGTAAAGCAACAGGCAAACTGTCAAATAACAGTGGGGAGGGGAGGAAGATCTGGAGGAGATAATAGATTAACCGAAGGACTTGTATACATGCATATAAGTACAACCAATGGACACAAAACTCTGGGGAGGGAGGGGAAATGTGGGAGGGAGGGGGGCAAAAAAAAATTAAAAATTAATAAAATATGTAAAAATAAATTTAAAAAAAAATTTCAGCCATTTCACCATTTCAAAATATTTTAGACCAAATCTCTATATGAATCCAGGTGGCAAATAGATATGCTAATTTTTTTACCAAAACAATACCAAAAATTGCATGGTTCATAAATGTAGATATCCTTGCATCACACCAATCAAGTGTATATAGAAAACTGCTAAAATTAAATGGGAAAAATATTTGTACTTACAAAATATTAATAAAATCACCACTTGCTTTGGCTGCTAAAAAAATGCAATTGATTTATTAATATTAATTTTTTATCCTTCTACTTTACTGAATTCATTTATCAGTTCTAGCACATTTTTTGGTGGAATTTTTATTGTTCTCTATACAGTATCATGTCTTCTGTCTATAACAACAGTTTTATTTCTTCCTTTCCAATTTGAATGCCTTTTTTTTTCTTCCTCTTATCTTATTGCACAGCTGGGGTAAGCCACAGCTAGGACTTCCAGTAATATGTTGAATAAGAGTGGTAAAGTGGGCATCATGGTCTTGTTCCTGATCTTAAAAGAAATAATTTTAGTTTTTGCTTGACATGATTTTAATTTTCTTAAATTTATTGAGACTTGTTTTGTATGCTGACATGTGTTCTATACTATAATAGAAAGTATACCATGTGCTCTTGAAGATAATGTATATTTTGCTGCTTTCGGGTAAAATTCTCAGAAGATAATGAAATCCTTTGATCTAGTTTATCATTTAAGGTCACCATCTCCTTGTTGATGTGAGTCTGGAAGACCTATCCATTGGTGTCAATGGGGTGTTAAATTCCCCTACTATACTTTATTACTGTCAGTCTCTCTCTCTATGTCAATCAAGAGTTGCTTTATATATTTAGGAGCTCCCATGTTGGGTGCATAAATGTTTATAAATGAAAGAATGTTCCCTTTATCATTATTTAATGCTCTTTATTTCTTACTATAGCCTTTCTTTTAAGTCTATTTTGTCAGATATAAATATTGCTATACCAACTTTTCTTTTCTTTTCCTTTTTCATGAAATATCTTTTTCCCTAATTTTACTTTTATCCTGTGTGTCTTTCAGTCTGAGGAGAGTCTCATATAGACAGCATATATATGAGTCTTGTTTTCATTTTTGTTTTTCTTTTTAATCTTTATTGTTGAAAGTATTACGGATGTCCCCCTCTCTCCCCATATTGCCAACTCCACCCAGTTCCAGCCCCTCCCCAGGCCTTAACCTTCCTATTATATGTGTTCATAGGTAAGATCTTTGGTTAATCTCTTCCTGCCCCCTTGCCTTCCTTTCCTCTCTGAGATTCATCAATCTGTTTAATGCATCCATGCCACTGTTCATATTTTATTTACCAGTTCATTTTGTTAATTAGATTTCTTATGCATTTTATTCTGTTCTTATATTCAGTTGTTGATAAATATATATTTGTTGCAATTTTATTGTTCATATTTTTCATTTCTTCTTCATATTCTTCTTCTTCTTCTCACCCTCCCTTCCTCCTCCCCCCTCCTTCTCCTCTTCCTCTCTCTCCTTCTCCTCTTCCCGCTCTTCCTCCTCCTCCTTCTTCTCCTCCTCCTCCTCTACCTCCTCCTCCTTCTCCTTCTCTTCCTCCCCTTCCTCTTCCTCCTCCTCCTCTTCCTCCTCCTCCTCCTTTTCCTCAGGCCAGTTGGTTGTAAGGACCAGCTTTGACTGTAGTGGGAGAGCTGCTGTCCAGAAAACACCCCTATGAAGCAGGACTTGCTTCAGTGGGGCTTTGATACTCACTGGGTTACCTCTTGAGTGTGTTGTTTGTGGATGTGTAGAGCTGTAATTTGCTTTGGTCTGAAGCTGTCCACTGGTGAAAGGCTCCCTCTAGGGAGTTGCAAAGTCAGCCACTGCCTGGGGCAACCTAACAGAAGATACATAGGGATTTGCAGATGGCTGCTATTTGTTACCTGATTTGAGCTTGAAGGTGCTCAGTCAAGGCCCAGCTAAGAAGCAAGGCAGGCTGGTTCTATTGCCAGGTCTTGGGACTTTTATTGATAAGTTTATTTATAGGTTATTGTAATCAGCTGAAGTTTGTTTGAGAGATTTTAGCAAAGTCTGAAGCCTAAACAAGACAGGACATTCAAATGGAAAATCTGCTGCAAACAGCTTGGTATTGGACTGCAAATTGGATGGGGCAGGTCTCAGGGCATCCCAAGAGCAGGGCAAACAGTGTGCTTAAGGCCTATGGAGACTCAGATAAAGCTAACAGTCAGCCCTAATACAGGGGAGGTCCCAGCACAACAACAATGACCCCTGCAAGTATCCCATTTGAAAGAAAGCTGCCCCTGAATTCCTGCCCCAATGCTAGTCAATCCAGTTCCTCCCCCAAAGCCTCCTGTGCTTCTGAAGCTCAGAGGGATTGAGTCCAAGTATATTAGTATGCCAGCCTTTTAAAGGAACACTTCAGTCTCCAGCAGCCTCTGAGTCATTCAGCCAAAACCTCTGCTAGTTTTATAGCTCATAGTTACAGAACTTCTCTTCCCAGCTCTGAAACTCTGGGCTGAGGTTCTGGTGTGTGACTGGGAACCCCTGCTTCTTACAGGTGTCCTCTGCTGAAATGGCCTCCCTCACCATATTATAAAAATGATATATGTGGGTGTTGGACCAGCCCATTCCACACCTCCATTCTTCCTACCAGTTTCAATGTGCTTTCTTCTTTACTTCTCTAGTTGTAGGATTTCCATTCAGCCACCTATCAGGTGATTCTGATTGATTATTGTTCAGTATTTTAGTTGTAATTTTGATGTGGTTGTGGGAAGCAGTGAGTATAGGCATTTACCTATGCTGCCATCTCGATTCTCTTGTTTTCTTATCCTTTCAACTACCCTACGTGTTTTGATTGGAGATTTTAAGCCACTTACATTTAAAGTGATTAGTTATAGATATGTATTTATTGCCATTTTATTCTTTTAACTATTTTCTTTTTCTTATTATTATTCTTTCTTCTCTTCTTTTTCTTTCCCTCCTTCCCCTCCTCATCCTTATTCTTCTTCTCCTCCTCCTTCTTCCTCTTCTGGAAGAATCTTTAACAACCTATATAATAAAGAGATAATATGCAAATTGACCCTCACACTCTGGCACAAGATGGCCATCCCCATGTGATCAAAGATGGCTGCCCCCATGTGATTAAGGATGGCTGCTCTAAAAGGGCCAGCAGGGAAGGGCAGTTGTGGTCAATTAGGCCAGCAAGGAAGGGCTGTTGGGGTGATCAGGCTGGCAGGGGAAGGCAGTTGTGGAGAACCAGGCCTGCAGGGGAGAGAAGCTAGGCATCACCAGGTCAGGAAGGCAGGGAAGGGCAATTGGGGGTAACCATTCCTGCAGGGGAAGCCAGTTGGGGTTGACCATGCTGACAGGGGAAGGTCCTTGGAAGTGACTGGGCTTGCAGGGGAGGGTAGTTGGGGGTTACTGGGCCAGCAGGGGAGGACAGTTGGGGGCAATCAGGCAGGGGAGCAGTTAGGCATTGATCAGTCTGTCAGGGGAGTGGTTAGGGGGTGATCAGGCTGGTAGTCAGGCGAGCTATTGGGAGACAGCAGTCCTGGATTGTGAGATGTATGTCTGACTGTCGGTTTAGGCCGAATTCCACAAGGATTGGGCCTAAACTGGCATTTGGCCACCCTCCATGGGGTTTCAGATTAGAGATGGTGCAGGCTGGGCTGAGGCACCCTCCCCCCCACCCGCCCTAGGTACACAAATTTCATTTACCAAGCCTCTAGTTTCTTATAATAGTCATTTGGCAGTAACAAACTCACTTAGCTTTTTCTTGTCTGGGAAGCTCTTTATTTCTTTTTCAATTTAAAATAATATGGATTTGGGTTGTAAGTCATTGCTCTTCATCACTTTGAATATTTCATGCCAATCCCCTCTCGTCTGAAATTTGTTATGAAAGCAGCTGACAGTATTAACTAAGTTTCTCTTACAGCTTCACTATTTGTCTTTAATATTTTAAATTTTGAATTGTTTTAATGTCTAAATCTTTGGATTTATCTTGTTTGGTACTTGTTGTGCTTCCTGGACTTAATCATGTTAGGGAATTTTTTGGTTATTATTTCTTAAAATAGGTTATTTATTTCTTACTTTCTCTTTCTTCTGATACCCTTATGATGCAGATGTTGTTAAATTTCAGGTTTTTACACAGGTTCCTTCAAATATTCTAATTTTTTAATTCTTTTACATCTTATTTTTGGTTGCTCTGATTGGATGTTTTTTGACTTCTGAGTCACTGTTTTGATCCTCTGCTTCATCCAACTAACCATAAATACATTCCAGTGCATTCCTCATTTCAGATATTGTATTCTTTATTTATGGTCCTTTTATATGTTTTTTTTTTATCCTTTTCTATGTTCTTGAGCTTCCTTGTAACAATTACTTTGAATTCTATATCAGATAAATTTCTTGCCTCCATTTCATTTAGCTCTTTTTTTCCCCCCTGGAAATTACTCCTGTTCTTTCATTTGTGGTCTGTTGTGTGTGTGTGTGTGTGTGTGTGTGTGTGTGTGTGTGTGTGTATGTGTGTGTGTGTGTTTGCTTCTTTTGTTTTGTATCCTCATTTTGTATGTCTTTATCCCCATTTTGTATGCCTTTTTTGTTTGTTTCTATGTATTAGCTAAATCTGCTATGATTCCTAGTCCTCATGGGATGGCCTTATACAGTGGGTGTGCTGTGGGGTCTATTGTGCAATCTCCTTAAATCAGTTGAGCTTGCTGAACCAGAAATTGTGAGTGTGTGTGTGTGTGTGTGTGTGTGTGTGTTATGTAGGCCTTCCTGTTGTAGTTGAGTTGGGAAATGACAGTGGTTGAGACTAGTATGATAATAAAGAAAGTGCTAGAAAGCAATTGATTCAAGGTATATTTAAGGACAGAATCAATAGAATATCCTGAAAATTTTAAATGCAGAGATTCCACTAAGCATTAACCAATTGAATGAACTTCCACCACACACACTTAATCATGTATCTGAGGCTCTACACAGCCACTTGAACCTACTTAAAAGTCTTTTCTTCCCTTTCCCATGTCTGGGTAGTAAAAGATCACTCACTCTTAAAATTCAGCTCTTTATATATGCCTAAATGTAAAAACAAATTCATATATACACTGACTTGTACCTAATATATAACTATATTATTGTGCATGTTACTCAAATACAATTAAGTTTTTTTGACATCCCTGATGATCTCCTTGAGGCTTATTTATCTTTTGTAATTGTGATGGCTAGCACTGGTTCTTGAATATTGTAAGAGATGTCTTGATGTTTTCTAGTTAAAGGAAATGAAATTAGAGTCATGCACACCTAATGCCTGTTCTGTCAACAACAGGCAACATATATGATGGTATTCCCATAAGATTATAATGGAGCTGAAAATCTTATATCGCCTAGTGTTGTCAAAGCCATCGTAACATTGTGCAGGCATCTCAAAAATTGCATACACACTTTAACAGCTGATAGCTCAATTTTGAAAATGAAATGTATTTTAATAAACACTGCCTTTATAATTATTCAAAGTGAGTGTACACATTTTATAGCACAATGTATTACTCATGTGTTTGTGGTGATGCTGGTTTAAAAAAACCTCCTGCACTCTGGCCAGTTGGAGTGTTGACCTGTGGACTAAAGGGTCTCAGGTTTGATTCCTGTTCATTGGCATGTACCTCAGTTGCAGGCCTTGGAAGGGGCTTGCATGGGAGGAAGCCAATTGATGTGCCTCTATTTACCATAGAATAATTTTTATCATTTTAGAGTGTACCCTTTCTACTTATAGAAAAGTTTGCTTTAAAATAGTAGCCTGTGTTACTCCAGAAGCAGCCTCATACATATTGTGTTTACTCTCATGATTAGATTATTTTATTTTCTGCTTCATTTAAGCCATGTTGTTTTGTATAGTAGCATGCTGTACAGGCTGCATTTGAGAGAAATTGGCTCTATAATTTAGCCTTCATGTGTAGTAGGCTAAACCATCCAGGTTTGTGTAAGTGTATTCTGTGATGGTTGCACAAACACAAAATCGCCTAACCATGCATTTCTCAGCATGTATCCTCATTGTTCAGCAATGCATGACTGGAGATGAATAACTTGAGTCTCACTTTCACACAGTTAATTTTCCACACCTATTTCAGGAACCTGATCTGAATCATCTGCTCACAATGGACCCAAATCCTTTGTTATGGAATGGCTCTTTCCCTCCCTGGAGTCTACTAGAGCTGCGTTGTGTCGCAGTCAGTAGGACTCTCAGTTTTTTTATGCCAAGAGCCTCAGAAAAATATAAACTGAGACCAGAACAGAATGGAGATGAAAGGAAATAACAAAGAACTAGGTGAAAGTTCAAGTAAGCAAGTCAAACCATCACCTGGCATTTCAGCCATAGTGTGGGTAAGGGCATGTACATGAAAAAATCTGGAAATACATGAAGCTTTTTCCTGTCCCAGCTTCCTTACTTAGGCAGGCTGCTTTCCAGGTCTCAGCTTCCTGTGCATGATCTCCAACATTAGGCACTGGGTGATGATGAAAAGTAAAGGTGTCTCCAATAAAGAAGACTGTTAATTAGAAATCAAGCCTCACAATTTTATTTTACCTCCACCACGGATTCTAGAGATTTGGTAACAGTCCAGGGTAACATGAATATTAATTATTTTCATGAATTAAAAAATACAGTATTTTTGGATCTTCTTTTCTATTTTAACATTTTTATTATAAAAGTAAATATAATTTTCTATAAAAGGTAGAAACATACAACAGTGTAGAGAAAAAACTTACTCTCTTTGAAAAAAATGAATTGATATATTTTCAAGTACTATTTACAGGTACATTTAATGTAGTTTAAATATACTTATTCAGATAACTTAACACCTTATTTTTTCAGATCTCATTATAAAATAACATAATTTTACATCTTAAAAAATCACATGGACAAAACTAAATGAATGTTAGCTATCTCCCATGACTTTTTAAAATATTCCCCTAATTGAGGAGGTTCCAACTTTTTGTCGTTACAAATTATATTGTAATTACCTCTTTTCCCCAAGATTGGAACCCTATTTTTTTGTGTTAAGCAAATGCTTTTTCTCAACAAAACTGGCTCTGCCTTCTACTGTAGCACAGTGTGAGTCTGTTACTCCTAAATTATATAAATAATTTGAAAAAAAATCCACTACTATCTGCTGAGTATATTCTTAAATTAGATTATTGTTAGATTGAAAAGAAACTCTAAAGATGATCTGCCTGTGGACTGAGCATACGTGAAGCCAGAAGGCTTTCCCCAGAAATAACTGATAAGATTTAGTTCAAGGGCCTGAAGATCGGTGAAGGGAAACCACAGCCAGGCAGTCCCCAGTGATGCTGAAGAAGTCAGAGGCTTCGTATAGGAACAGCACATTCTTGAGAACACTCAGTCCTGCCTGCTCAGCCTCTGGCCTGGCCTGGAAGGATAGCCCTCTGCATGGCTGCAGATCTCCAGGAAGCCAGAAGGTCTGGATACTTGAGCATCCTCTCCTCCGTTCTCCTGGGGCTATGAGAGGCTCAGCATGAGGTCTGAGGTGTATGCTGGCAATGACACGGGACTGGAGAGCTCAGGAGTTTAAATTCTCAGGTGAGTTAATCTTCATGCCTCTACTTGATTTTAGTAATCTGGCAGTTTGGCAATAATGAATTAATTCTCTTTCTTTACTTTTTCTTTATATTCTAGTCTCATTTTGTAACTAGGGGAAATTAGGTCTATAATAGGACAGTCATCAGGCCCCCTCAACCCTACCCCCCCACACCCATGGTATACATAGTAGTGGCAGAGCTGAGTGGATATGATTGTATTCACAACTCTCAAGCCACATATATATCCAACATGCTGCCTTCTCTTCTCCCTCCCATTCCCTCCTAGCATTCATTGTTCATACCACTTTTCCTGCCTCTTCAGGGTCTCACTCATCTTCTCCCAAGTAGCTCCAGGAGTCTTTCAGTTCACTTGGCCTCATCAATACAGAAATGAGTCCCCAGTATTTTTATAGGTTTTACATAACACATTCCAGTGAATTCTCACAACCTCCCGATTCAGGTTTGTCACCCTCTCTTCACAGAGGAGAGAACTGAGGTTTGGCGCAGGGGTGGGCTTTGCACAATAGAACAAAGATGGTGAACAGTGAAAATAGGGTTTGGTTTCAAATCATTTTTAATTCCTCTAATTCAAATTACATTATTATGCTCTTGGTTGGTTTTAGAAGTTATTGATTGTTGAACATCTAATTAACAGTAGAACATTAACTAGAATTCAGGTCTCCTGACTTTAGAAAGTCTTCCCGCTCTTAGCCACATTATGACATCACATATCAAAACTGAGATCAAGATACTTGCACATATTTAGGTCACATTGATCATTGAAGTTACTCTACCAACTCTTAATATGGGCACCACACTGTACATAGTTGTGTCTTAATGAAAAAAGTCTGTTTTTTAGCATCTGACTCCTCAGTGGTCCCTTTGTTCTGCTGATGCCTGACCAGTTGACCTGGTGCAGGACACCATGGGCCTTCCAGGGCCAGGTGTGCAAATCTCTCAGGAGGCACCAGAATTGGTTACTCCGAGGAAATGCTAAATTAGCTTGACTTTTAAATTAGAAAGTGTTATTGGCCTTAAAATTAGGAGTGTCACCATAAGATGTTTGGTTAAATAATAATATGTTACTGATTATTTTAATTTAAAAACATCTACCACCTCTAATTAAATGTTCTCTACTTAACAGGTTCTTCTACGGCTTGCTCTTTAAATATAAACAAGAAAAATGGTAGGTAGCAGAGTGCAGACATTCCCAAAGACAACCAGGACAGGGCCCCTGGCATCATTGCTCACAACTGCACATTTGAGAAGCAAAAAATGTGTGTGCATTTTTCTCCCACTCAGAGAGACATTGGCATATTGAATTCATGTTAACAAAAACTCTAGTCACAGAACACAATCTATGATGTTTTACAATGTAATTCAGGTAAGACATGTATTATGTACATAACCATTTAACAGAAAGTAAAAATATTACAGCAGTTCATTTCTTACCTTTCTTTTGCTTTATTGATTGATTGATTGATTGATTGATTGATTAAGGTATCACATATTTGTCCTCAACCCCCTATTACAACCCTCCACCCCTCTCCACTCATGCCCTCACCTCCCTATTGTCCTTGACCATTGGGTAGGCTCATATGTATGCACACAAGTCCTTTGGTTGATCTCTCCTTTTTATCCCCACCCTCCCTTTGAGGTCCAACAGTCTGACCCATGGCTCCTTATCTCTGGGCCTGTTCTTGTTCATCAGTCTATGTTGTTCACCATTTCCCCTAAATGAGTGAGATCATGTCCTACTGGAAATATACTTATAAGAATCAAAAATGAGACAAGCAATAATGGTTATGCTGAAAGGCATATGAATCAAAGTTACTTAATATTAAATCTCACTCTTCTAGGCTCTTTGGTTTAAAGAAGCAGTTTGGTGCAGTGGGAATGAAAGGAGAAAGGACAAAAATACTGGAGCTTATGTACACTGGAAACTCAGGCACCAATTCTGTTCAATTTTTTTCAAGTTAGGGAGAGATGAGTTCATTCATCACTTCACTCAGGAACTTTCCAATCAGTCTCCCCTCAGTGTCGTCTCTTCTGGTCCCGAAGATAGTGAGTGCAGCAGTCCCAGTCCTAACCTCATGTCTCCAACATTCTAGAGGAAAAGATGGAGAAGAAATTAGAAGATAAACAAACAAGCTATTGTTAAATAATATTGATTACTGTGAAGAGTGCCAGGACTGACCAGCAGACCCTGCGCAATGGATGAATGACTCTGACACACATTTTTACAAAAGAGAGGGCTAAGGGACTGCCTGGTTAAAGGAACTACACAGTCTCTTTTGCCTGCCTCCTTAGGCGTTTATTGTAGCAACCACTCTAATTAAAATTAACCTTTAGATACTAGAGAAAGCACATGCTTCTACAAGGTCAGATATAAAGACTAAACATATAGATTCTAGCAAAACATCTGAGGCTCGGACTTGTTTGGAAAAGTTAAGGTCCCCCTAGACATCCTTGACCTTTCAGAGAATCCTCCTTATAGACTTTATAAGTCCTATTATTCCTTACATCTCCCCTCTTTTTATTTTTCTGGCTATAGAAGACAGAGGGAGATGGTAAACATTTTGCTTTGTAATGTCAGGGTCCACAAAGTGCATTTGGAATGATTTTGTAGACTATAAGAAAAACAAAAAGTTATGACAGTAATGGTTAGTCTGATCAGGTACTAATTGATTTTAGGAAACTATGTTGTGGGGTTTATCTACTCTAAATGCTCCTTTACCATATTCTAAGCAGTATTCTATTTTTTTACGTTTATTGATAGTAAGTAAGGTCTCTTTAATTTGCCTTGGTAACATGTTTACTTCTTCAGTAAAGTTATTATGAAAAGACTATAGATGCTTTTTAATGGTGACTACTGTTCCATTTAAAAAGGGTGACATATATGTGCTTATGCTCTCAATCATAATTAAGCACTTGCCTGTATTCTATGGCATCCCGTCTTTCCCCCCTATATTCAATGAATGTCTCTATTGTCTATAGTCTAGCTAATTTTTTTTTTTATCTATGTGTTGTTGTATAGTGAATTCCCTAGTTACATTGTAGGCCATATTGTCTACAAATGTGGCTGACTGTACAGACTCAGAAAGGACACCACAGCAACGCTGGCAGTAGCAAGAATAACAAGAGCCACGGTGATGGTTGCAATGAGTATTCCTAAAAAATTTTGGGCAATAATTAGCTCAATGCTCTTTCTAAAACTTAGTGGTGAGTGGTGCAAATCAGGCAATTGTCAGTAAGATTATTAGTAAAAGTTATACTATAGTGGACAGAGGGTTCTGGTAGTCACCATGACACAATTTCAAAGGGCTGAAAACATGATCTAATCTCTATAGTTTCCTGAACTGGCATTCTTAGTATTTGAGGTCATGGGGAACTCATTCCTCCCTCAGTCCAAACCTCAGGCATACCTGTAAAACCGAAGTAACTACAATAGTATCAGATGCACAGTGTACCAGGATGTCAGTGTGGCTGGCTTGTAAATGACTATGTGGGCTCTAACCTATAACCTATTGGTCCCCTAGGACCATCAAATGGTTATGATTTCCTTGACAAACTTCCTAATGAAATGCTTTAGTAGAGGGGTCCTACTGCTATATGGAGGGATGGGAGGTAGAGTAGAGTTAGTTAGATTGCCACAGGCCAGACTGCCTGCTGAGAGAATATTTAATTTATCAAATTACTTTAAAAGTGCTTCCTTATATCTGAAAAACAGGCCTAGCTGTGCCGCACACCTGCCACCCTGGAGGGGCTGAGGGGACTGGGGGATGCCATCTTGTGGCTGTGGGCACTGCCATCTTTAAGGATATGGCAGTCAATTAGCATATTCCCTCCTTATTGGCTGCACATGCTGCCAACTTGTGAGGGAGTGATGGTTAATTAGCATATCCCTTCTTTATTAGATAGGGTTATAGTTTACATTGCATATTATTTTGTATTAATTTCAGGAGTACAGCATAGCAGTAGACAATTATATACTTCACAAAATGCTACCTTCGATATTCTAGTATCCACCTGGCACTATACATAGTTATTGCAATACTGTTGATCCGGTGCACAGATTCCTGCACATTGAAAGGAAATTAATTAGAAGGTGGCTGGTGGGATGGGACTGGGCAAGACAGACCAGACATATCCTGGAACCAACCTCCGGTGGCCCCTCCTTGGTGTCTGTTGAGCGAGCAGGGTCCCTCTGGTAGGTGGGTCTCTTGGCCTGGCCTGGGGGATCAGGTTAAAACCAACTTTCCAATATCCTCGAGGGGTTCCAAAGTGTGAGAGGGCCCTCTGCAAAGTTGCTGTCATTTAGGGTGTGGAACACAAATGCAAGTGTGCAGTAACCAGATTTGGGGCCGACGGTGACCCGGCAAAACATAACCTAAGGCCAAAGGTGAAATCACCCAGCCCCACAAGGAACTGGGCTCCCTCATCTCTAGTTTTGGGGTGCATCACTTGAGAACTGCCACTGCCAAATCATTACAGTTCAGCAGCTCCTGCATTGAGTGCCTGCCCCGTGGTGTGTCATAGTGACCGGTCAGATGGTTGGACACTTAGTATATTAGCCTTTTATATATATAGACAATTGACCTGTTGCAGGAATATTCCTGCAAGACTTCTGGTGGACTTTCATCCCACCACCACCACCTCTCCCGTACCCCCCAGATCTCCTGCTGCAGCAGGCAGGGTGGGGTGGAGCGGGCAGGACTGGCAGAGTGAGCCCCACCAGTCCCGCCCACCATGCTCGCTCCATCAAGCCCACGGCCACCGCTGCCACCATCTCCACAGCTGTGCATGCTGTTGGCTGCCGCTGCTGTGTGCCCCAACATACCTCACCTGCTGCCGCCATATCTGGGACCACGTGTGCCACTGCTGCACACCCAGACCAACCCAGCCCACCTGCCACCCCCACCGCCTCTGATGCCTCCCACTACTGCAGTGCACCTCACCCTGCCCCACCTCGCACGTGCTGCCAAGTGCTTTATCTCCAGCAGCCTCAGCTGCATTGCTTTCCACTTTCCCTCCCTCTTCCTTCTATGCTGTCTTCAGTCTTCACTCCTCCCTCCCTCCACATATGCAAATTAACCACCATCTTTGTTGGGTTAATTTTCATACTCGCTCTGTTTGGCTGGTGGGCATGGCTGGTGGGCATTGCAAGTGGGCGTGGCTTGTAAATGTAGTGGAGTCATGGTTAATTTGCATATTACTCTGTTATTAGGTAGGATTGTTGACTATATTCCCTATGTAGTACTTATATCTCTGTGACTATTTTTTTATTATCAATTTGTACCTTTTTTATTGTTATAGATGTCCTCTGCTTAGTCTTCAGTGGCTCTCTATTGTCCAAAATAAAGTATAAACTTCTGAACATGGCTGAGGATTTTGATGATCTGAGCTTTCCTTCTTCCCCATATCTCCTACTAGTTCCTGCCTCACTACTTCTATTCCCATCTTGAATTACCTGCCATTTTCTAATTCAGCCACCTGGAGCTCTACATACACAGCTTCTTCTTTCCATAGGAAACTCCAGTCCAACCACTATCACCCCACAGATGAGGTTTCTCAGTCTCATGGTTATTTATACTCATACTTCATGGTCACATGGGATTCCTGGAAGAAAAATGATCAATATTTTCTAGCCTCGCCTTGACTTCCAGGGCCATATATTTATCTGTGTATATTTCTAGGAATGCCTTCATTATATTACACTAGAGGCCTAGTGCATGAGTTCATGCACAGATGGGGTATGGCTAGCTCACCCAGATGGGGGCCCATTGGGCTGGGCCAGTGGAGGGGATGGGCTACAGGCATATATATTCTTTTTCTTTATATTTGTATAGCTTGAGTTCTAGATTTCTGTATTCTTAATTCCTGAAATCCAATGAAAATTCAATAAATGATTTTATTAAATAAGTTAATAAATGCTTCAATTAATGGTAAAAACATTATTATGTTTATTAACTCTTCCCAAGGTACCTATTTCCTCTATATAGCCAGAAAACTCTTCCTAGTTGGCTATAAATCACCTAGACATTTTATTTTCCTTAATGTTTTCTTTGCTTCCTGAGAACTGACTCTGTTAGGGAAAGGACTAAATGATTTGCCAATCATTGTATTTTAACTGAGTACACTTTTTGGCTCTATGCTGGTTATAAGGTTCTGGCTGCCCTTATATCCTAATAATCTCAAAGATGCCATGGTGTTAAATAATGAAAAGGGTTAACTTGAATGTCTCTGTTTTTAAATATCTTAGATGTAAATGTGTTGAGGGCAATTACTAGAAGAGTGGAGTTTACAAATCCTTTGTATAGATAAGAGCTAGGTTTATTCCTCAATATTCAATGACTAATTGAAGGCATCCTATAGGACTTGCTAGTTTGCAGTTCTGAGATGAAGAAGGTTGTATAATAGTGGGACATATGGGTTGAGTATTCTAGGAATATGTGTGCTGAATTTTTCTAATCAGATAAAATTCATACAGTATTTATGTACACAGTACCAGTCACTATTTCCGTAGGAAATAAAAGTATGCAAGAGAGCACCTTTATTTTCAGGTGCACATGATCAACTATGCTAACATGTTAATCCCTTTATTAGAAACCAAGTCGGGAGCAGTTTGTAACTTTCCTAGGTGAAGAGATAGATGGTGAGACACATTCTAAATTATTTTCTTAGAAACTGTGAAAGCCGAGAAATTTCATTCTTTGTGTTTTGAGATTAGATTACCTGTGGACAATAAAAAACATAACCATATAGTTCAAAAGATATAGTTCTTGTTCTTAAGGACAAAAGGAAAGAAAATGCTGAATATGAGAATGATTCTAAGTTGTCAAAGCTAAGTGAGCAGTAATATCTTACCGTCATTAATCTGTATGTAGCACAGCTTCTATGAGAAAATGCCCTTTGACACAGAAATACTTGTCCATCTGGCAGTCAATGGCTGAGTAGAATCATAGCTACAATAAAAGGGTAAGGAAAGCTGAGTATGGATGAGGAATAAAACTTAGAGTATAATCTAATGTTTTCTTATGACACACCTCTATACTCCTTTCACAAAAACAACAAGAAAAACAGAACAAAACAGAAATCCCTCCCCAATATATGTGACTTGGAAATTATAGATTATTCATTCCATAAAAGAATCATTTGTAAATCATTTGAGATTTTTTAAAATTGATAAAACCAGTAGATAGTAAAACTCATGATAGTTTTAAATATATCAATATATCTGCACACCAATATATATATTTCTGCACACCAAGCACAATGGAAAATGCCAACAGGTTTGCATGTTGCCACTGACTCTTTTTTCATGAAAATTAAGTTACTTCTCCAAAAATCAACAAGATCATATGTAAAGATCTCCTTCTAATAACAAGGAAATCTCAGGTAATGAGATGTCAAGGCCCATAGACAGGGCTGTAAGGGTCGCAGGACACTCCATTGTGAGGTGCCCCATGATAGGGGCAATAGGGGCGGCCCCACTGAGACTCACGGAGGCCCATGGCTGTCCTAAAGGGGGGCTGGCTGCTCTGCCCACATTTGGGGACTTGACAGGCACCCTGTGAGCAGAGGGTCATGTGCAGTTGGGGGTTTTAGGCACGTGACACCGCTCCCAAAGGTGGGGAGCCACAGGCCTGTGTCTGAGGAGCAGGGCAGCTACTCTCTCATTGGTCGAATGAACAAGGGAGAGGGGATGCCAGAACAAGGAGGAGGGCCCAGGCACAAAGTTGAACCCAGTCAAATCAACGAGGGGGCGGGACCAGGTGAACAGCATGAAGTGGTGACTTAAGCAGAAGAAAAGCTGGCTGACAGGGACATGGGTGACTGGCAGGCCGGCCTGCCAGAAGCAGGGACCTGAAGAGGGGGCTATGGGGCTTGGCCGGGAGGCCAAGTAATCAACAGGAAGCAATCAAGGAAAGAATGGCTTGGGGCCAAGGGAAACAGGAAGTGGTCCAGGGGGTAAGGCCCTGGGGCCCTGTGGCCCTGTGAATGTGGACCAGAGTGGCAAGTGGCCTAAAAGCCCCACCTTACTGAGCTCCAGACTGGAAGCCAGCAAGAGGTTCCCTTGTCCTCAGGGCAGGGCATTCAGCACAAAAGATGAAGAAGCAAATGGGGAAGAAAGCCAGCCCTCAGGGACCAACGACAGGAACAGTAAGTACATCTGGAGGGGACAGGGCAGTGCGACCGGACTGGAGAGTGATTTTCTAGCAATTTAAACAGCTATCTCCGCGATGTCAAAGCCTAACCCTAACCCTAAACAGTGGGTAAGGCCCTGGGGCCCTGTGAATGCGGACTAGGGTCTAAACTGGCCAAAAAAAAACCCACCTTCCTGAACGCCAGACCGGAAGCCAGCAAGAGGTTCCCTTCTGCTCAGGGCAGGGCCGTCCCCTAAAATGGCAAATGTGACAGAAAACCGGCCCTCGGGGAGTGGCAAGCAGACCAGTAACTACCTCTGCAGGGGCCCGGGCCATGCCCCCAAAGCGGAAAGTGATTTTCCCGGACGCCACGCAGCTCTCTCCCCTATGTCAAGGGCCATAGACAGGGCTGTGGGCATCCCAGGACTCTCCTTTATGAGCTGCCACCTTGGTGGGAGCTATAGGGGGGCTGGGCCTACCCTGAGGCTCCGGAGGCCAGTGGCTGTCCTCAGGGGGTTGGGCGGAGGGCTGGCTGGCCTGCCCCCGCTGGGGAACCAGGAGGCACCCTGTGAACCGAGGGCCATGTTAGCTTGGCCCCTTTAGGCACCTGGCAGAGCTCCCAGAGGTGGGGGCTATTCCTCTGTGTTTGAGGAGCAGGACAACCTGGCAGGGGCTGCTCGCTCATTGGTCGAATGAGCAAGGGGGCGGGGCTTCCGGAACAAGGAGGCGGGCCCAGGCCCACACCTGAACCTGGTCAAGTCAACCAGGGGGCGGGGCCAGGTGAGCATCTGGAGGCTGTCAAAGAAAGAGGGGGCGGGGCCAGGTGACCAGCCTGAACTGGTGAGCTAAGCAGGATAAAGGCTGGTGAGCAGGGACAGGGGACCGCAGGCTGGTCTGGCGGCAGCAGGGACCTACAGAGGGTTTGGGGGCTTGGCGCGGAGGCCAGATGTCCTGCGGGAAGCGGTCCAGGGAAGAGTGGGTTGCTGGGAGGGGCAACAACCAGAAGTGTTCTAGGGTGGCTAGGGCCTTGTGGCCCTGTGAAATTGGACCACGGTCACCGGGGGCCTCAAAAGCCCCACCTCCCTTAACTTCAGTCTGGAAGCCAGCAGGAGTTTCCCTTGTCCTCAGGGCAGGGCGTTCCCCGGGAAAGGCAAATGGGGCAGAAAACTTGCCCTCAGGGCCTGGCAAGCAGACCAGTAAGTACCTCTGGAGGGCCCCAAAAGCGGAAAGTGATTTTCTCCAACCCCCCGCAGCTCTCTCCCCCATCTCAAGGGACATAGACAGGGCTGTGGGCATCCCAGGACTCTCCTTTGTGAGCTGCCACCTTGGTGGGAGCTTTAGGTGGGCTGGGCCTACCCTGAGGCTCCGGAGGCCAGTGGCTGTCCTAAGGGGGTTGGGCGGAGGGCTGGCTGGCCTGCCCCCGCCTGGGGACCATGGAGGCACCCTGTGAACCGAGGGCCATGTTCTCTTGGCCCATTTAGGCACCTGGAAGAGCTCACAGACGTGGGGGCTATTCCTGTGTTTGAGGAGCGGGGCAGCCTGGCAGATGCTGCTCGCTCATTGGTCGAATGAGCAAGGGGGCGGGGCTTCCAGAACAAGGAGGCGGGCCCAGGCCCACACCTGAACCTGGTCAAGTCAACGAGGGGGCGGGGCCAGGTGACCAGCCTGAACTGGTGAGCTAAGCAGGATAAAGGCTGGTGAGCAGGGACAGGGGACCGCAGGCTGGTCTGGCGGCAGCAGGGACCTACAGAGGGTTTGGGGGCTTGGCGCGGAGGCCAGATGTCCTGCGGGAAGCGGTCCAGGGAAGAGTGGGTTGTTGGGAGGGGCAACAACCAGAAGTGTTCTAGGGTGGCTAGGGCCTTGTGGCCCTGTGAAATTGGACCAGGGTCGCCGGGGGCCTCAAAAGCCCCACCTCCCTTAACTTCAGTCTGGAAGCCAGCAGGAGTTTCCCTTGTCCTCAGGGCAGGGCGTTCCCCGGGAAAGGCAAATGGGGCAGAAAACTTGCCCTCAGGGCCTGGCAAGCAGACCAGTAAGTACCTCTGGAAGTCCCCCAAAGCGGAAAGTGATTTCCCCCGACCCCCCGCAGCTCTCTCCCCCATCTCAAGGGCCATAGACAGGGCTGTGGGCGTCCCAGGACTCTCCTTTGTGAGCTGCCACCTTGGTGGGAGCTTTACGGGGGCTGGGCCTACCCTGAGGCTCCGGAGACCAGTTGCTGTCCTCAGGGGCTTGGGCGGAGAGCTGGCTGGCCTGCCCCCGCCTGGGGACCCTGGAGGCACCCTGTGAACCGAGGGCCATGTTCGCTTGGCCCTTTTAGGCACCTGGCAGAGCTCCCAGAGGTGGGGGCTATTCCTCTGCGTTTGAGGAGCAGGGCAGCCTGGCAGGTGCTGCTCGCTCATTGGTCGAATGAGCAAGGGGGCGGGGCTTCCGGAACAAGGAGGCGGGCCCAGGCCCACACCTGAACCTGGTCAAGTCAACCAGGGGGCGGGGCCAGGTGAGCATCTGGAGGCAGTCAAAGAAAGAGGGGGCGGGGCCAGGTGACCACGCTGAACTGGTGAGCTAAGCAGGATAAAGGCTGGTGAGCAGGGACAGGGGACCGCAGGCTGGTCTGGCGGCAGCAGGGACCTACAGAGGGTTTGGGGGCTTGGCGCGGAGGCCAGAAGTCCTGCGGGAAGCGGTCCAGGGAAGAGTGGGTTGCTGGGAGGGGCAACAACCAGAAGTGTTCTAGGGTGGCTAGGGCCTTGTGGCCCTGTGAAATTGGACCAGGGTCGCCGGGGGCCTCAAAAGCCCCACCTCCCTTAACTTCAGTCTGGAAGCCAGCAGGAGTTTCCCTTGTCCTCAGGGCAGGGCGTTCCCCGGGAAAGGCAAATGGGGCAGAAAACTTGCCCTCAGGGCCTGGCAAGCAGACCAGTAAGTACCTCTGGAGGGCCCCCAAAGTGGAAAGCGATTTTCCCCAACCCCCCGCAGCTCTCTCCCCCATCTCAAGGGACATAGACAGGGCTGTGGGCATCCCAGGACTCTCCTTTGTGAGCTGCCACCTTGGTGGGAGCTTTAGGTGGGCTGGGCCTACCCTGAGGCTCCGGAGGCCAGTGGCTGTCCTAAGGGGGTTGGGCGGAGGGCTGGCTGGCCTGCCCCCGCCTGGGGACCATGGAGGCACCCTGCGAACCAAGGGCCATGTTCTCTTGGCCCATTTAGGCACCTGGAAGAGCTCACAGACGTGGGGGCTATTCCTGTGTTTGAGGAGCAGGGCAGCCTGGCAGGTGCTGCTCGCTCATTGGTCGAATGAGCAAGGGGGCGGGGCTTCCGAAACAAGGAGGCGGGCCCAGGCCCACACCTGAACCTGGTCAAGTCAACCAGGGGGCGGGGCCAGGTGACCAGCCTGAACTGGTGAGTTAAGCAGGATAAAGGCTGGTGAGCAGGGACAAGGGACCACAGGCTGGCCTGGCAACAGCAGGGACCTACAGAGGGCTTGGGGGCTTGGCGCGGAGGCCAGGTGTCCTGCGGGAAGCGGTCCAGAGAAGAGTGGGTTGGTGGGAGGGGCAACAACCAGAAGTGCTCTGGTGGCTACGGCCTTGTGGCCCTGTGAAATTGGACCAGGGTCGCCGGGGGCCTCAAAAGCCCCACCGCCCTTAACTCCAGTCTTGAAGTCAGCAAGAGTTTCCCTTGTCCTAAGGGCAGGGCGTTCCCCGATAAAGGCAAATGGGGCAGAAAACTTGCCCTCAGGGCCTGGCAAGCAGACCAGTAAGTACCTCTGGAAGGCCCCCAAAGCGGAAAGTGATTTTCCCCGACCCCCCGCAGCTCTCTCCCCCATCTCAAGGGCCATAGACAGGGCTGTGGGCGTCCCAGGACTCTCCTTTGTGAGCTGCCACCTTGGTGGGAGCTATACGGGGGCTGGGCCTACCCTGAGGCTCCGGAGACCAGTTGCTGTCCTCAGGGGCTTGGGCGGAGAGCTGGCTGGCCTGCCCCCGCCTGGGGACCCTGGAGGCACCCTGTGAACCGAGGGCCATGTTCGCTTGGCCCTTTTAGGCACCTGGCAGAGCTCCCAGAGGTGGGGGCTATTCCTCTGCGTTTGAGGAGCAGGGCAGCCTGGCAGGTGCTGCTCGCTCATTGGTCGAATGAGCAAGGGGGCGGGGCTTCCGGAACAAGGAGGCGGGCCCAGGCCCACAGCTGAACCCGGTCAAGTCAACCAGGGGGCGGGGCCAGGTGAGCATCTGGAGGCAGTCAAAGAAAGAGGGGGCGGGGCCAGGTGACCAGCCTGAACTGGTGAGCTAAGCAGGATAAAGGCTGGTGAGCAGGGACAGGGGACCGCAGGCTGGTCTGGCGGCAGCAGGGACCTACAGAGGGTTTGGGGGCTTGGCGCGGAGGCCAGATGTCCTGCGGGAAGCGGTCCAGGGAAGAGTGGGTTGCTGGGAGGGGCAACAACCAGAAGTGTTCTAGGGTGGCTAGGGCCTTGTGGCCCTGTGAAATTGGACCACGGTCACCGGGGGCCTCAAAAGCCCCACCTCCCTTAACTTCAGTCTGGAAGCCAGCAGGAGTTTCCCTTGTCCTCAGGGCAGGGCGTTCCCCGGGAAAGGCAAATGGGGCAGAAAACTTGCCCTCAGGGCCTGGCAAGCAGACCAGTAAGTACCTCTGGAGGGCCCCCAAAGTGGAAAGCGATTTTCCCCAACCCCCCCGCAGCTCTCTCCCCCATCTCAAGGGACATAGACAGGGCTGTGGGCATCCCAGGACTCTCCTTTGTGAGCTGCCACCTTGGTGGGAGCTTTAGGTGGGCTGGGCCTACCCTGAGGCTCCGGAGGCCAGTGGCTGTCCTAAGGGGGTTGGGCGGAGGGCTGGCTGGCCTGCCCCCGCCTGGGGACCATGGAGGCACCCTGTGAACCGAGGGCCATGTTCCCTTGGCCCATTTAGGCACCTGGAAGAGCTCACAGACGTGGGGGCTATTCCTGTGTTTGAGGAGCAGGGCAGCCTGGCAGGTGCTGCTCGCTCATTGGTCGAATGAGCAAGGGGGCGGGGCTTCCGAAACAAGGAGGCGGGCCCAGGCCCACACCTGAACCTGGTCAAGTCAACCAGGGGGCGGGGCCAGGTGACCAGCCTGAACTGGTGAGTTAAGCAGGATAAAGGCTGGTGAGCAGGGACAAGGGACCACAGGCTGGCCTGGCAACAGCAGGGACCTACAGAGGGCTTGGGGGCTTGGCGCGGAGGCCAGGTGTCCTGCGGGAAGCGGTCCAGAGAAGAGTGGGTTGGTGGGAGGGGCAACAACCAGAAGTGCTCTGGTGGCTAGGGCCTTGTGGCCCTGTGAAATTGGACCAGGGTCGCCGGGGGCCTCAAAAGCCCCACCGCCCTTAACTCCAGTCTTGAAGTCAGCAAGAGTTTCCCTTGTCCTAAGGGCAGGGCGTTCCCCGATAAAGGCAAATGGGGCAGAAAACTTGCCCTCAGGGCCTGGCAAGCAGACCAGTAAGTACCTCTGGAAGGCCCCCAAAGCGGAAAGTGATTTTCCCCGACCCCCCGCAGCTCTCTCCCCCATCTCAAGGGCCATAGACAGGGCTGTGGGCGTCCCAGGACTCTCCTTTGTGAGCTGCCACCTTGGTGGGAGCTATAGGGGGGCTGGGCCTACCCTGAGGCTCCGGAGGCCAGTTGCTGTCCTCAGGGGCTTGGGCGGAGGGCTGGCTGGCCTGCCCCCGCCTGGGGACCCTGGAGGCACCCTGTGAACCGAGGGCCATGTTTGCTTGGCCCTTTTAGGCACCTGGCAGAGCTCCCAGAGGTGGGGGCTATTCCTCTGTGTTTGAGGAGCAGGGCAGCCTGGCAGGTGCTGCTCGCTCATTGGTCGAATGAGCAAGGGGGCGGGGCTTCCGGAACAAGGAGGCGGGCCAAGGCCCACACCTGAACCTGGTCAAGTCAACCAGGGGGCGGGGCCAGGTGAGCATCTGGAGGCAGTCAAAGAAAGAGGGGGCGGGGCCAGGTGACCAGCCTGAACTGGTGAGCTAAGCAGGATAAAGGCTGGTGAGCAGGAACAGGGGACCGCAGGCTGGTCTGGAGGCAGCAGGGACCTACAGAGGGCTCAGGGGCTTGGTGCGGAGGCCAGGTGTCCTGCGGGAAGCGGTCCAGGGAAGAGTGGGTTGGTGGGAGGGGCAACAACCAGAAGTGTTCTGGTGGCTAGGGCCTTGTGGCCCTGTGAAATTGGACCAGGGTCGCCGGGGGCCTCAAAAGCCCCACCTCCCTTAAATCCAGTCTGGAAGCCAGCAGGAGTTTCCCTTGTCCTCAGGGCAGGGCGTTCCCCGGGAAAGGCAAATGGGGCAGAAAACTTGCCCTCAGGGCCTGGCAAGCAGACCAGTAAGTACCTCTGGAAGTCCCCCAAAGCGGAAAGTGATTTCCCCCGACCCCCCGCAGCTCTCTCCCCCATCTCAAGGGCCATAGACAGGGCTGTGGGCGTCCCAGGACTCTCCTTTGTGAGCTGCCACCTTGGTGGGAGCTATACGGGGGCTGGGCCTACCCTGAGGCTCCGGAGACCAGTTGCTGTCCTCAGGGGCTTGGGCGGAGAGCTGGCTGGCCTGCCCCCGCCTGGGGACCCTGGAGGCACCCTGTGAACCGAGGGCCATGTTCGCTTGGCCCTTTTAGGCACCTGGCAGAGCTCCCAGAGGTGGGGGCTATTCCTCTGCGTTTGAGGAGCAGGGCAGCCTGGCAGGTGCTGCTCGCTCATTGGTCGAATGAGCAAGGGGGCGGGGCTTCCGGAACAAGGAGGCGGGCCCAGGCCCACACCTGAACCTGGTCAAGTCAACCAGGGGGCGGGGCCAGGTGAGCATCTGGAGGCAGTCAAAGAAAGAGGGGGCGGGGCCAGGTGACCACGCTGAACTGGTGAGCTAAGCAGGATAAAGGCTGGTGAGCAGGGACAGGGGACCGCAGGCTGGTCTGGCGGCAGCAGGGACCTACAGAGGGTTTGGGGGCTTGGCGCGGAGGCCAGATGTCCTGCGGGAAGCGGTCCAGGGAAGAGTGGGTTGCTGGGAGGGGCAACAACCAGAAGTGTTCTAGGGTGGCTAGGGCCTTGTGGCCCTGTGAAATTGGACCAGGGTCGCCGGGGGCCTCAAAAGCCCCACCTCCCTTAACTTCAGTCTGGAAGCCAGCAGGAGTTTCCCTTGTCCTCAGGGCAGGGCGTTCCCCGGGAAAGGCAAATGGGGCAGAAAACTTGCCCTCAGGGCCTGGCAAGCAGACCAGTAAGTACCTCTGGAGGGCCCCCAAAGCAGAAAGCGATTTTCCCCAACCCCCCCGCAGCTCTCTCCCCCATCTCAAGGGACATAGACAGGGCTGTGGGCATCCCAGGACTCTCCTTTGTGAGCTGCCACCTTGGTGGGAGCTTTAGGTGGGCTGGGCCTACCCTGAGGCTCCGGAGGCCATTGGCTGTCCTAAGGGGGTTGGGCGGAGTGCTGGCTGGCCTGCCTCCGCCTGGGGACCATGGAGGCACCCTGTGAACCAAGGGCCATGTTCTCTTGGCCCATTTAGGCACCTGGAAGAGCTCACAGACGTGGGGGCTATTCCTGTGTTTGAGGAGCAGGGCAGCCTGGCAGGTGCTGCTCGCTCATTGGTCGAATGAGCAAGGGGGCGGGGCTTCCGAAACAAGGAGGCGGGCCCAGGCCCACACCTGAACCTGGTCAAGTCAACCAGGGGGCGGGGCCAGGTGACCAGCCTGAACTGGTGAGTTAAGCAGGATAAAGGCTGGTGAGCAGGGACAAGGGACCACAGGCTGGCCTGGCAACAGCAGGGACCTACAGAGGGCTTGGGGGCTTGGCGCGGAGGCCAGGTGTCCTGCGGGAAGCGGTCCAGAGAAGAGTGGGTTGGTGGGAGGGGCAACAACCAGAAGTGCTCTGGTGGCTAGGGCCTTGTGGCCCTGTGAAATTGGACCAGGGTCGCCGGGGGCCTCAAAAGCCCCACCGCCCTTAACTCCAGTCTTGAAGTCAGCAAGAGTTTCCCTTGTCCTAAGGGCAGGGCGTTCCCCGATAAAGGCAAATGGGGCAGAAAACTTGCCCTCAGGGCCTGGCAAGCAGACCAGTAAGTACCTCTGGAAGGCCCCCAAAGCGGAAAGTGATTTTCCCCGACACCCCGCAGCTCTCTCCCCCATCTCAAGGGCCATAGACAGGGCTGTGGGCGTCCCAGGACTCTCCTTTGTGAGCTGCCACCTTGGTGGGAGCTATAGGGGGGCTGGGCCTACCCTGAGGCTCCGGAGGCCAGTTGCTGTCCTCAGGGGCTTGGGCGGAGGGCTGGCTGGCCTGCCCCCGCCTGGGGACCCTGGAGGCACCCTGTGAACCGAGGGCCATGTTTGCTTGGCCCTTTTAGGCACCTGGCAGAGCTCCCAGAGGTGGGGGCTATTCCTCTGTGTTTGAGGAGCAGGGCAGCCTGGCAGGTGCTGCTCGCTCATTGGTCGAATGAGCAAGGGGGCGGGGCTTCCGGAACAAGGAGGCGGGCCAAGGCCCACACCTGAACCTGGTCAAGTCAACCAGGGGGCGGGGCCAGGTGAGCATCTGGAGGCAGTCAAAGAAAGAGGGGGCGGGGCCAGGTGACCAGCCTGAACTGGTGAGCTAAGCAGGATAAAGGCTGGTGAGCAGGGACAGGGGACCGCAGGCTGGTCTGGAGGCAGCAGGGACCTACAGAGGGCTCAGGGGCTTGGTGCGGAGGCCAGGTGTCCTGCGGGAAGCGGTCCAGGGAAGAGTGGGTTGGTGGGAGGGGCAACAACCAGAAGTGTTCTGGTGGCTAGGGCCTTGTGGCCCTGTGAAATTGGACCAGGGTCGCCGGGGGCCTCAAAAGCCCCACCTCCCTTAAATCCAGTCTGGAAGCCAGCAGGAGTTTCCCTTGTCCTCAGGGCAGGGCGTTCCCCGGGAAAGGCAAATGGGGCAGAAAACTTGCCCTCAGGGCCTGGCAAGCAGACCAGTAAGTACCTCTGGAAGGCCCCCAAAGCGGAAAGTGATTTTCCCCGACCCCCCACAGCTCTCTCCCCCATCTCAAGGGCCATAGACAGGGCTGTGGGCGTCCCAGGACTCTCCTTTGTGAGCTGCCACCTTGGTGGGAGCTATACGGGGGCTGGGCCTACCCTGAGGCTCCGGAGACCAGTTGCTGTCCTCAGGGGCTTGGGCGGAGAGCTGGCTGGCCTGCCCCCGCCTGGGGACCCTGGAGGCACCCTGTGAACCGAGGGCCATGTTCGCTTGGCCCTTTTAGGCACCTGGCAGAGCTCCCAGAGGTGGGGGCTATTCCTCTGCGTTTGAGGAGCAGGGCAGCCTGGCAGGTGCTGCTCGCTCATTGGTCGAATGAGCAAGGGGGCGGGGCTTCCGGAACAAGGAGGCGGGCCCAGGCCCACACCTGAACCCGGTCAAGTCAACCAGGGGGCGGGGCCAGGTGAGCATCTGGAGGCAGTCAAAGAAAGAGGGGGCGGGGCCAGGTGACCAGCCTGAACTGGTGAGCTAAGCAGGATAAAGGCTGGTGAGCAGGGACAGGGGACCGCAGGCTGGTCTGGCGGCAGCAGGGACCTACAGAGGGTTTGGGGGCTTGGCGCGGAGGCCAGAAGTCCTGCGGGAAGCGGTCCAGGGAAGAGTGGGTTGCTGGGAGGGGCAACAACCAGAAGTGTTCTAGGGTGGCTAGGGCCTTGTGGCCCTGTGAAATTGGACCAGGGTCGCCGGGGGCCTCAAAAGCCCCACCTCCCTTAACTTCAGTCTGGAAGCCAGCAGGAGTTTCCCTTGTCCTCAGGGCAGGGCGTTCCCCGGGAAAGGCAAATGGGGCAGAAAACTTGCCCTCAGGGCCTGGCAAGCAGACCAGTAAGTACCTCTGGAGGGCCCCCAAAGCGGAAAGCGATTTTCCCCAACCCCCCCGCAGCTCTCTCCCCCATCTCAAGGGACATAGACAGGGCTGTGGGCATCCCAGGACTCTCCTTTGTGAGCTGCCACCTTGGTGGGAGCTTTAGGTGGGCTGGGCCTACCCTGAGGCTCCGGAGGCCATTGGCTGTCCTAAGGGGGTTGGGCGGAGTGCTGGCTGGCCTGCCTCCGCCTGGGGACCATGGAGGCACCCTGTGAACCGAGGGCCATGTTCTCTTGGCCCATTTAGGCACCTGGAAGAGCTCACAGACGTGGGGGCTATTCCTGTGTTTGAGGAGCAGGGCAGCCTGGCAGGTGCTGCTCGCTCATTGGTCGAATGAGCAAGGGGGCGGGGCTTCCGAAACAAGGAGGCGGGCCCAGGCCCACACCTGAACCTGGTCAAGTCAACCAGGGGGCGGGGCCAGGTGACCAGCCTGAACTGGTGAGTTAAGCAGGATAAAGGCTGGTGAGCAGGGACAAGGGACCACAGGCTGGCCTGGCAACAGCAGGGACCTACAGAGGGCTTGGGGGCTTGGCGCGGAGGCCAGGTGTCCTGCGGGAAGCGGTCCAGAGAAGAGTGGGTTGGTGGGAGGGGCAACAACCAGAAGTGCTCTGGTGGCTAGGGCCTTGTGGCCCTGTGAAATTGGACCAGGGTCGCCGGGGGCCTCAAAAGCCCCACCGCCCTTAACTCCAGTCTGGAAGTCAGCAAGAGTTTCCCTTGTCCTAAGGGCAGGGCGTTCCCCGATAAAGGCAAATGGGGCAGAAAACTTGCCCTCAGGGCCTGGCAAGCAGACCAGTAAGTACCTCTGGAAGGCCCCCAAAGCGGAAAGTGATTTTCCCCGACCCCCCGCAGCTCTCTCCCCCATCTCAAGGGCCATAGACAGGGCTGTGGGCGTCCCAGGACTCTCCTTTGTGAGCTGCCACCTTGGTGGGAGCTATAGGGGGGCTGGGCCTACCCTGAGGCTCCGGAGGCCAGTTGCTGTCCTCAGGGGCTTGGGCGGAGGGCTGGCTGGCCTGCCCCCGCCTGGGGACCCTGGAGGCACCCTGTGAACCGAGGGCCGTGTTCGCTTGGCCCTTTTAGGCACCTGGCAGAGCTCCCAGAGGTGGGGGCTATTCCTCTGTGTTTGAGGAGCAGGGCAGCCTGGCAGGTGCTGCTCGCTCATTGGTCGAATGAGCAAGGGGGCGGGGCTTCCGGAACAAGGAGGCGGGCCAAGGCCCACACCTGAACCTGGTCAAGTCAACCAGGGGGCGGGGCCAGGTGAGCATCTGGAGGCAGTCAAAGAAAGAGGGGGCGGGGCCTGGTGACCAGCCTGAACTGGTGAGCTAAGCAGGATAAAGGCTGGTGAGCAGGGACAGGGGACCGCAGGCTGGTCTGGAGGCAGCAGGGACCTACAGAGGGCTCAGGGGCTTGGTGCGGAGGCCAGGTGTCCTGCGGGAAGCGGTCCAGGGAAGAGTGGGTTGGTGGGAGGGGCAACAACCAGAAGTGTTCTGGTGGCTAGGGCCTTGTGGCCCTGTGAAATTGGACCAGGGTCGCCGGGGGCCTCAAAAGCCCCACCTCCCTTAAATCCAGTCTGGAAGCCAGCAGGAGTTTCCCTTGTCCTCAGGGCAGGGCGTTCCCCGGGAAAGGCAAATGGGGCAGAAAACTTGCCCTCAGGGCCTGGCAAGCAGACCAGTAAGTACCTCTGGAAGGCCCCCAAAGCGGAAAGTGATTTTCCCCGACCCCCCGCAGCTCTCTCCCCCATCTCAAGGGCCATAGACAGGGCTGTGGGCGTCCCAGGACTCTCCTTTGTGAGCTGCCACCTTGGTGGGAGCTATACGGGGGCTGGGCCTACCCTGAGGCTCCGGAGACCAGTTGCTGTCCTCAGGGGCTTGGGCGGAGAGCTGGCTGGCCTGCCCCCGCCTGGGACCCTGGAGGCACCCTGTGAACCGAGGGCCATGTTCGCTTGGCCCTTTTAGGCACCTGGCAG